>NW_027507718.1:20874286-21404286 GCF_037356315.1 Lithobates pipiens | reverse complement strand
TGGCTTCCTTGGTGAATAGGTCGGTGAGTTCCTTTTAAATAACACTGCATTACGATTTTTGAGGGCTCAAGGGCTCATGCACACTAGGCTTAAAAAAAAGGCACTCTTACAGGCGTTTGATGTTTGTTTTTTGTTTTGTTTTTCTTAAATGCACCTCTATGTTAGCTCATGTGTCCATGCACAAATAGGCATTCAGGCATTTCAGAAAAGGAGTGTTTACAGGCAGAAAAAAAAGCATGTTCAGGATAGGAGCTTTTGGACAGAAAAAACGCTAAACGCACAGGACACGGTTAGTCACAATAATGCATTCTAATGGACAGAATAAATGTATATTCTGCCAATAGAATGCATTATTGCACATAAACATGTGTATGTGCACATAAACGCATTTGCAATATGCAGAAATTCATGGCTTATACCATGTTTTTTTTTTAAACAGCCTTTCTCTTGCCAGGAGAAAAGGTGTTCAGAATAGCCAAAACAAATGCTCAGTGTGAATGAGGCTGCAATAAAAAGAGCCAGCAGAGAGGTGCTACTAGTGGACTGACATGTGGCAACATGCCATTTCTTTTAGACAGAGCTAAAATTGGTGATATGTAACTGTGTAACTATGTAGTTAAAATTGGTGATATACTTTTAAAATTATTTCTTCAGGTCATATGTTTTCAAACTAACAGTGGAGCCAAATGAATTTCCACATGCTTTGTGGTGCCTGCAATTACCTTTGGAAAGTCTAATGCCGCATACACACGACCGGATTTTCCATCGGAATGAGCTCTGATGGACTTTTCGACTGACTTTTCGACGGAGTTACGCTGAAACGGACATTCAATAGCCAGTAGCAAATAGCTGCCCTTGCGTCGTTGTTGGTCCGTCGGACCTGCATATAGACGAGCGGTTTTCTCGATAGGAACTGGTTCCGGCGGAAAGATTTGAAACAAGTTCTATTTCTAAAGTCCGTCAGATTTTTCGAAAGAAAAGGTCAGATGAAGCCCACACAAGATCGAATTGGAACTTTGCTGTCAAAGTCTGGTGTACACGGCATAAGATGTTATTATGGGCACCCTGCCGGCCCCACGGTCATGGGCATATATTATCCTCCCCTTCTATTTAAATGTCAACACAAGAACCCAGTGGCGAAGTGAGGCTCCTTTATTATTGCATTCCAGTGTCACAACACAGTTTCTACATTGCAAGCTGGTTGTATAACAGTTGGAGGATCTTCTCATCACTGATGATCTTGTCTTCAGGTCTCTGACACAAGGACGGATGCTATATATCGTTTATATCATCAGGGGTTCCTGCAATTGGACTTTGCTTTCCAAATATTAATTTGGACTTATCTTTATCAATAACTATACCTGGATAAGTGCACAATTCCACCAGGCTTCCTATGCTATATATAGTTAATGGTATATACAGCTTGGAGTTGTTCCTCTGCTACCAATTACTTTGTTTAGATTAATGGGTAATTTCCCAGGAGACCCCGTTTATAGAGACCCCGTCCTGGGTGGAGGCACTGCCAAATTTAGTATCAAACCTATTCTTCCGGTTCTCTTATTTACTTATTTATTATTTTATACTTTCAGAAATAGAAGTGTTAATATTTTATTTTTATCAATTAACAAAATGGAAAGTAAACGAACAGAAGAGAAATCCAAAATAAATCAATATTTGGTGTGACCAGCCTTTGCATTTTAAACAGCATCAATTCTTCAATTCTTCTAGGTACACTTGCACACAGTTTTTGAAGGACTTTGGCAAATAG
This sequence comes from Lithobates pipiens, assembly GCF_037356315.1. Taxonomy (NCBI): domain Eukaryota; kingdom Metazoa; phylum Chordata; class Amphibia; order Anura; family Ranidae; genus Lithobates; species Lithobates pipiens. The sequence goes on along the minus strand of NW_027507718.1, from coordinate 21,402,518 downwards.
GTTGTTCCAAACATCTTGGAGAACTAACCACAGATTATCTGTGGATGTAGGGTTCCTCAAATCCTTTTGTCTCTTCATGTAATCCCAGACAATCCCAATGATGTGATCAGGGTTAACCATTACTTCCACTCCTTATTCTTCTTTATGCTGAAGATAGTTCTTAATGACATTGACTGCATGTTTAGGGTCGTTGTCCTGTTGCAGATTAAATTGAGGGCCAATCACATGCCTCCCTGATGGTATGGCATGATGGATAAGTATCTGCCTGTATTTCCAAATCTCCAACTCCATTTGTAGAAATGCAGCCCTAAACTTACAAGAAACCTCCACCATGCTTCTCTTTTGCCTGCAGATATTTATTATTGTACTACTCTCCAGCTCTTCGGTGAACAAATTGCCTCCTGCTACAGCCAAATATTTAAAATTTTGACTCATCAGTTCAGAGCACCTGCTTCCTTTTTTCTGCACTCCAGTTCCTACATTTTCATACATAGAATGTGGAAACAAGGCTAAGTGACTCAAATTTGTCCCTCTTTGATCACATGGTGCAGGGCCAATCACAGTGGAACAATATAAAAATTTGAAAAAGTTACAGAACAGTAAAAAAACATGTAAGTTCATAAAAGAATGAACCAGACATGGAATAATAAAGCTTAACATAGATTGATCGAAATTCGGCCAGTTCAGCAGAGACTGACTAAATTTCAATCGGTGTGTGCACACCCATGTTTGACAGAAGTTGATCATTTGATTGACTTCTGTTGAAGGGTCAAGGTGGAAAACTTTTGTTGATCAGGTGATCATTGCGTTCTGACAGCAGCAGGTTCTTCTGTCAGAATACAATGTCACGGCAGAAGGAATACCTCCATCCACCTCGTTTGTTCTCTGGCTGAGCCAAAAAAAATATCCATCTATGCCCAGCTTAACTTATACAGTATTTCAAAAAAAGTTAGTGCACCCCTCACATTTTTTAAAATATTTTATTATATCTTTTCATGTGACAACACTGAAGAAATTGCACTTTTCTACAATGTAAAGTACGGAGTGCACAGCTTGTATAACAGTATAAATTTGTTGTCCCCTCAAAATAACGCAACACACAGCAATTAATGTCTAAACCGCTGGCAAAAAAAGTGAGTACACCCCTAAGTGAAAATGTCCAAATTGGGCCCAAAGTGTCAATATTTTGTGTGGCCACCATTATTTTCCAGCACTGTCTTAACCCTCTTCGGCATGGAGCTCACCAGAGCTTCACAGGTTGCCACTGGAGTCCTCTTCCACTCCTCCATGACAACATCACAGAACTGGTGGATGTTAGAGACCTTGTGCTCCTCCACCTTCCATTTGAGGATGCCCCACAGATGCTCAATGGGGTTTAGGTCTGGAGACATGCTTGGCCAGTCCATCACCTTTACCCTCAGCTTCTTTAGCAAGGCAGTGGTCATCTTGGAGGTGTGTTTGGGGTCCTTATCATGTTGGAATACTGCCCTGCGGCCCAGTCTCCGAAGGGAGGGGATCATGCTCTGTTTCAGTATGTCACAGTACATATTGGCATTCATGGTTCCCTCAATGAACTGTAACTCCCCAGTGCCGGCAGCACTCATGCAGCCCCAGACCATGACACTCCCACCACCATGCTTGACTGTAGACACACTTGTCTTTGTACTCCTCACCTGGTTGCTGCCACACACGCTTGGCACCATCTGAACCAAATAAGTTTATCTTGGTCTCATCAGACCGCAGGACATGCTTCTAGTAATCCATGTCCTTAGTCTGCTTGTCTTCAGCAAACTGTTTGCGGGCTTTCTTGGGCATCATCTTTAGAAGAGGCTTCCTTCTGGGGCGACAGCCATGCAGACCAATTTTATGCAGTGTGTGGCATATGGTCTGAGCACTGACAGGTTGAGCCCCCACCCCTTAAACCTCTGCAGCAATGCTGGCAGCACTCATGCATCTATTTCCCAAAGATAATCTCTGGATATGTTGCTGAGCACGTGCACTCAGCTTCTTTGGTCGACCATGGCGAGCCCTGTTCTGAATGGAATCTGTCCTGTTAAACTGCTGTATGGACTTGGCCACCATGCTGCAGCTCAGTTTAGGGGTCTTGGGAATCTTCTTATAGCCTAGGCCAGTGATGGCGAACCTTCATTTCCCATGATGCTCAACTACACTGCAGAGTACATGAGCATCATGGGAAATGTAGTTCCAAAACATCTGGGCTGCCAAGGTTCACCATCACTGGCCTAGGCCATCTTTATCTGTAGAGCAACAGTTCTTTTTTTCAGATCCTCAGAGAGTTTGTTGCCATGAGGTGCCATGTTGAACTTCCAGTGACCAGTATGAGAGAGTGAGAGCGATAACACCAAATGTAACACACCTGCTCCCCATTCACACCTGAGACCTTGTAACACTAACAAATCACATGATTTCTGGAGAGGCAAAATGGCTAATTGGGCCCAATTTGGAAATTTTCACTTAGGGGTGTACTCACTTTTGATGCCAATGGTTTAAACATGAATGTGTGTTGAGTTATTTTGAGGGGACAGCAAACACTGTTACACTGTTCTGTTATGCACGCTGTACACTCACTACTTTACATTATAGTAAAGTGCAATTTCTTCAGAGTTGTCACATGAAAAGATATAATAATATATTTACAAAAATGTGAGAGATGTACACACTTTTGTGAGATACTGTATATACAGATCAACGAGTCCATTAGCTTTTTACTTTATTCAAAAAAAAAAATTATCTTTCTTTAACCAACTCTTGCCCAGTCTATTTTAAAATGATGGCCAGGCAGGAGCACTATTATCCTTGAAGAACGTCGGATAATGTCCTCCCACTCACATGCCTTGTGTGCACCCTAGGGGGCACTCAGTTGTGCAATCTGTCACCTGCTGTGTCCACCACCAGACCAATCGTTGTACCAGGCTGGTCCAGGTGCCATGTGATCACTGTGAGCAATAGGCTTTCATTCATAGCCATTCATTGTATACTATTGTTATCCCTCCAGCAGAGCTGTACCATGTGATAGCTGTGGCCAAAAGTACACAATGGCACATTTATGGATGCCATTCCAAAAATGATTACTTATCACAGTGATCACATCATCATTATAATAAGCAATCATAGCGAAAACAAACACATTTCAGAACAAAAATTATTTATTTGCAAAACAAAAATGAAGAAAAAAAATCTATTTTTCATTTATATAGCAAAAAATAAAAATAAACAGTGGTGATTAAATACCACCAATAGAAATCTCTATCTGTCTCAAAAAAATGATAACAATTTCATTTTGGTACAGTGTTGCATGACTGAATGTGACAGCTCTGAAAGCTGAAAATTGGCCTTGCCAGGAAGGGTGTGAAAGTGCTCAGTATTAAAGTAGTTAATGTTTATTTTGGGACAGGTCCTTACCTAGGTGTTTCCTAAAGAAAAAGTTTTGATACCAAATCCACTGGTTACGAGTTTCATTTGTCTTGAACATGATGACCTATGCAGTAGGTTACCCAGCTGATCATACACTGAAGACTTAATTATTTATAGTGCAGTACACAGAACCATGTGAGAAATTGCTGAAGAGGTTGGATGTTGTTATCAATAGTTCATAAGTAGTTTGGAGTTTTGATTCTTGTTTTATGAATTCCTTTTCAATTTGCCAAATTCCCTGGCAGGGCTGAAGAATATATCATTTTCTGAAATTTTGTGAGTTAAAAATCTTTATTATCTTTACACCATGGGTCTACTACCCAATCTCTTAACCAGATTGCTCACTATGTAAAGCAACATGGTGTCCATGATCATTTTTTCTACAGAGACAGGCAGGGCTCACAACAATGTTTTGGATTTCAGTGCAGAAGAAGCACTGTGTAGTGTGCACTGTGGAGTCAACATTTTTTTTAAGAGGCAAAACATACGCATATACTGTAGAGATGTACTCTATATGTTTTTTCTCAGATGTACACTTTACTTGTAGACCTTTTCAAAGTCTGAATTATTGTTCCTGTCAGGATGTCTTTGAAGATGAGAGCATCATTCAAAGGCATAAATATGGGCCTCACAAGATGCATCTACTAATGGAGCAATGTCTAAGCCCTTGTACACGGTCGGACATTCCGACGGAAAATGTCCGAACGGACCATGTTGTCGGATAATGCTGGGCTATAAAACTTTCCGACAACTTGATCCGATCGGACTGTCCGATTGTGTGTAGAGAATTCCGATCGGACAAAGTGCCACGCATGCTCAGATCAAATTCCTAGACCAAAGCTATTGGCTACTAGCCTGAACATAGTCCCGTCGTAACGAAATAACGTCATCACGTTCTGAACGATCGGATTTTCCGACAACTTTGTCTGACCGTGTGTATGCAACATAAGTTTCGGACAAAATGCAGAATCCCTTTTTGAGCAAGGGGATAAAAATGGTAAACTACTGGCAATGTTGGTGGCAGAACAGAGAATACAAACCAATATACCCTGTATTGGGAATGCTAGGGGGGATGTACTCACTAACCCTACTGATATTATGGACACGTTTGTGGAATATTACAAGACACTGTATGCTCCTATTCCGGTCTATGATTCCCAAGAATTGGATGCACTGTTGACATCCCTTGAAATCCCTGTGCTGTCGGTGGGGGATAGGGAGGCGTTGGAGGCTGACATAAACGAAAAAGAAATTGAGGCAGCTATAAGGGCTTTCCCCCCTCACAAATCTCCTGGGCCTGATGGTTTCAGTATTGAATGGTATAGGCTGCATATGGAGGACTTAGTTCCTAGGCTTAGAACCCTGTTCTCTTACTGTCTCAAGCACCGATGCCTCCCTGATTCCTTAGCTGAAGCGCAGGTGATTCTTCTTCCGAAGCCGGGCAAGGATGTTTTGTCCTGTTCATCCTATAGACCCATAGCGCTGTTGAACCAGGACTTAAAAATCTTGACAAAGGTTTTGGCTACCAGACTCTCCCAGGTCATTACCACCTTGGTTGACATAGATCAGACGGGTTTCATACCGCAAAAATCTACTGACACAAATCTTCGCAGACTGTTTGCTCATTTGCAGATGGAACACGATAGGATGGGTACTAGGGTGGTGGTGTCTCTAGACATGGCCAAGGCCTTTGATTCTGTGGACTGGCAGTATATGTTGGCAGTTCTACGACACATGGGCTTTGGGGACATCTTCATGACTTGGATCTCCTTACTATACAGTAACCCTCAAGCGGCCATAAAGATAGGCACCTCAGTTTCCTCTCAGTTTCCTGTGGGTAGGGGCACGCGCCAAGGGTGCCCGCTGTCCCCATTTTTATTTGCACTCGCGATAGAGCCCTTGGCCATAGCATTGAGGAGGTCATCTGAAGTAGGGGCGTTGGAGGTAGGGGGCATCCGGGAATGCATTGCACTTTACGCGGACGACATTCTTCTTTTTTTGCGTGATGCAGGGCCGTCATTGGAAGCGGTGTTCGGGGTGCTTGACAAATTTGCCACGTTCTCCGGACTCCGAGTTAATTGGGAGAAGTCCACGGTGATGGCTATTGACTCGGGTGCCAGGGCTCTTGCATCCAGCAGGGTCCCCATAGCTTGGGTGGAGGAGTTTAAGTATTTGGGGATACATATATCACCCCGAGTGGGGGACTTTATGTCTCTCAATCTTCTACCATTATTGACCAGGGTCAAAGTACAACTGGAGGCATGGAAACATCTGCCGCTGTCTCTGATTGGTAGGGTTAACCTACTTAAAATGAAAATCCTGCCGGTTTTTCTCTACCTTTTGCGGAACACTCCGATTTGGATTCCCTGTTCTTTTTTTCGACGGGTTAATTGTCTTTTTAACTCCTTTTTATGGGCCGCTGGACATCCCAGGATAAGTTTGCGTACTTTACAGGAACCCTGGGGTCAGGGCGGATTGGCGCTACCTGATCTTTTCAAATATTTTATAGCGGGACAGATGGTGATTGTTAGGCGCTGGTTGACGAAGGACGTTGGGGATTCAGCGACAGTATTGGAGGCAGCCCGTCTAGGTTCTTATGAGAGTTTGTCCTATCTAGTCTATAGGGGCCCACAGACTGTCTCACCCTTGACCGCCTCCATGCGAATGACAGTACGCGCGTGGGATAAGGCACAGGCTTTGATGAAAACAGAGGCAGGGAGCTGGTCACAGGCAGGGCCGCTGATAAGCCAGTACAGCTGACCCTGTTGTACCGGGCCCAGCCAGCAGGGGGGGCCCGAGCAATCTTAACAGCATTTAGAATAATAAAAAGAAAAGAAAAAAGTCTGACTGCACAGGGCTGACCGATGGAGGAGGAGAGCATCACCGCAGGAGCCTGGATCTCAGATAACACAGGGGTCTATGGATAAGAGAAGAGGGGACATGTATTCCTATCAGCACCCGAGCCTCCCTCCCCCCTCCTCGGGAAGGACAGAACACCGGAGCTCTCCTCAAGGCAAGATAACAGGTGACAGATTGCATTCTTCTCCTGTGATCCCCGTTCTGCCTCTGTACAAATCTGTGCTGTAAACTTGCCCTGCACCTCAGCAGGACAGGTCTGGTGGAAGTGAAAGCTAAATTCATGAATATGTTAGGAAAATAATGGGACTTTTCAGGGACTACACACAGATGCATTTCACAAAATCATTCTTTTAATATAGTTGTATGTTGAATATATTTATATAGCACCTGAAAAGTCCCAGTATATTCCTAACATATTCATAAAGTTGAGTATTAACAGCAAAGAAAGTGTATACATATATATATATATATAATACAGCCCATCTCCAGGAAATGAAATAAAGTCCAATCTTGCAGTGTGTGGAGGGGGGGAGGGGGGGGATAGACTCTTTCACTTACCTGTTTCCATGCTCCAGCCAGCTGCAGAGCCCTCTTCCTCCACCAAACCTCATCACATCGCAGGGGGGCTGAAGTGTGAGCAACTGGGCTTAGGTGTCTGTTTGTGAAGCAGTGATCAGCAGTGATCCAGAGGATCGCCGCTGATCACAGCCCATAAACAGTTTATGAACCAGAGATAATCAGGGGAGAAGTGTTTGAATATGTTCTCCCGCCGATTATCTCCGCACACTGAGAATACTCATTGAATGACACAGAAACGGCCAGTTTATGAAGCTGCGATCTCAGCGCTTCACTGGCGATCTGTGTCAGAATTCACACTCCCCGATTCACCAGCTCAGAGGTGGAGAACCGGGGAGTGAAGACAGAATCTGGGGGATCTGAGGAGGAAAGAGGATGATTAACTTCCTTATGCCTCGTTCAGACCCCCCAACACTGTAACCATGTCCCCCTGTCATATTTATATATAATGTGTGTATATATATAATGTTTGTGTATATACATGTATATAATGTCTGTGTGTGTATACATGTATATATTATGTAGGGGGACTCTTTATTTTACTAACATTAATCACACCGTGTGTCAGTGTATTGAGCTGTGATAATTTATCACTGCTTAATAAATTGACATCTCTGTGTATTGGTGAATTTCTAGTACTGTAATCTTGTAAAGTCTCACGAGATTCCAGTATTAGGGGCCGTTCTCCAGTGTTAGAAGCGTTTGTAGATCGCTTCACTCCTCCAAGGGTGAAGCGATCTACTCCGCTTTATAAACTGACATACAGAGGAGAAAGATCTCCTCTGTGAATGCCGGAGAATGAAGTAGTGAATAGATTTCACTGCTTCATAAAAGGACACCATAGTCAGTAAAACATACACAAGCGCTGTAGGGAACCATTCAGCGCTGGAAGAAGCCAGCTAAAGCAAGAAGTTGGGTAAAGCTGGGTACACACACATCAAAATTCAGTTTAGCAGTAATCGGACAAATTTTGATCTATGTGTAGCCCTCCGTGTTAGAAGTCAATCATTATACCACCTTGGTATATTCATATGCCATCCCACATACTGACTCCTACCACCTTTGATCACTTCAAATCACTGAAGTGGTCATTGTGGTTAGAGTGTTCCTTTAATATCTCTCAGAAAAAGTTAACCTCTGTATACTGATTCCATTTCATTTGATCATCCTCTAGTTGTGTTAAATTGGTGGGGGGTGCTGTCTGTATACCCTAGCCTCTCGGTATAGGGGCGGGGCCAGGGATGTGGCTAAAGGGGGCCCCATCAGGTAGGCTGTACGGGGCCCCATGATTTCTATCAGCAGCCCTGGTCACAGGACACCCCTCTCTGGTTTAATCCCAGACTGTCTCATTTTGGTGCGATTCCGGATCCAGTAATTTGGGCCAGAGTTGGCATCAAACAATTGAAACATATAGTGGGGGGGACAAGACTGTACACATTTGATCAACTGAGAGAAAAATATACCCTTCCTAATTGGTATTTCTTTCGCTACCTCCAGTTGAGGCACGCCTTCCTTACTCAGTTTGGTTCTGATGCTGTGGAACTGGGTGTGTCTCCCCTGGAGAGCATGCTGCGAGGGGAGGACCTGATAAAACCCCTCTCTGCAGTTTATAAAGAACTATTTGTGGAAAGGCCAAAAATGCTTACAAAGTGTAGAGACACATGGAGTGCATTGGTTACGGATTTCGGGGGGGAGGATTGGGATGATATGTGGGATTACCCATTTAAGACGCTAGTATCAGCCAGAGATAGGCTCATTCAATTTAAGTTTTTACACAGGGTGTACTATACCCCGGCAAGGATAGCTGGGATATATGGCACGGATACGGCAGTGTGCTGGCGCTGCCTGGACAATAATGCTGACTTCGACCATGTGTTCTGGCGGTGCCAGCAGATACAGGTATTCTGGAAGGGGGTGACACACACTATACAGACGGTGCTTTCGGTGCCGATTCCTGTTACGGTAGCGATCTGTTTACTCGGGTTGGTGGAGGAGTTGGCGCCCAGAAGGGCACAAAGAATTATGATTTCTCTTTCTTTGTTCTATGCCCGTAAGGCTATTCTGTTGTGTTGGAAGAGTCCAGAGCCACCCACGGTGTCATTCTGGAAAAGTATAATTAACAAATCGCTACCAATGTATAAAGCTACTTACTTGAGCAGGGGATGCCCTAAAAAATTTGAGAAAGTGTGGCAATGTTGGCTAGATGCTAATGGTACTGTGAATTAATCCATTGTGTTGGGGCTGGGGTTTTTGATTTCAGGCTTGCTATGCTGGGCGGGGGAGTGATATGAGTATGATATTTTTCTGTATGCGGGTTGGACGGTACTGTTATGGATGTCTTAGACATGTAATATTTGTTATAGTTGGAAATATGGAATGTGATTTAGTATTGGTCAGAAGGCTGCACAGGGGATTAAGGGGGGGGGGGGGGGGGGGTTGGTATATGTGTGTTGTACTGTGTGTGTTGATAAAACTGTTAATAAATAAAAATTTACAAAAAAAGTTTCGGACAAAATCCGTCAGACAAAATCAGACGGATTTTGTTGTCGGAATGTCCGACCGTGTGTACAAGGGCTTAGAGATGAACCTCTTCCTTTTTAAAGGGGACACAGATTGAGAGGTATAAAGAGAAGAGTACAGAAAAGGCAACTGAAAACTGAAAACGTACTCATTCATATTGTCTTACATGTAATGTCATACATACCTTCTTGGCTTTCTGCCTCTTGGTTCCAGGTGGACTCAGCAAAACAGGACTGACAATTTAATCATAATTTTTAATAATGAATGGATCAAGGCGATGAGATGTCAGCAATGTTAGCCAATTGATTGTGATTTTCAGTGGTAGTCAGAAGGTCCCAAAGGAGTGACAAGAAAAACAAAGGTCTTGGGAAGAAGATTAATATGCACAGGAGCTTCAGTGGCTTGAAGTGATATCTATGAAAGCTAAAAGAGGGTTAAAACTGAAAAAGTAAAAGGGAGGTAAAAGGGCAGGCACCGGATATGGAGAAATATGGGGATGCAAGTGAGCATAAGCTGGAAAAAAAATGTCAAAGGAGAACAATTCACCTAGATGCAGAGAGTTCAATGCCATTAAAATGGCTTCCATTCTGTTCCTTGAAACACTGCACCGGACATACAGTATGTACACAGGGCTGGCTCCAGACAATTTTTTAGGGGTGCTGTGCTGGTGTTAGGAGTATACGTTAGATAACTAAGTCCCCATGCCCTGAATCCCTTGTTATAATAAAGGCAGCGATAACATAATGAGAAATGCTTTGACAAAAAATAAAAGATGCAATGTTATATGGAAATGTACTCAGTGCCGAGGTCAGAAGTAGGTAGCAATGGGCTTGATTTACTTAAACTGGAGAGTGCAAAATCTGGTGCAGCTCTGCATAGAAACCAATCAGCTTCCATTTTTTTTTTTGTCAAAGCTTAATTGAACAAGTGTAAGGCCGCGTACACACGGGCGGACTGTCTGCCCAACTTAGTCCGCTGAACAGTGTTTCAGCGGACAATCCGCTCGTGTGTGGGCTTCAGCGGACTTTTTCAGCGGACAGTCTGAGGAACAAAGTCTTACGGAATTTCCGTAAGACAGTCCGTTCAAACTTGGTTTTGTCCGTCCAAACTTGGTTTCAGCGGACAGTCCGCTCGTGTGTAGGCAAGTTGGACGGACTAAGTATGGCGCATGCTCAGAAAGGGTTTACACGGCCGAAGGTTGCATTGCAGTGTATAGGACGTCGTTTTTCTAGTCCCGTCGTACGTGCTGTACACGTCATCACGCACGCTTTCAGCGGACTGTCTGCTCATCGTGTGTGGTCAAGTCCGTTCATGCTAATTTTGAACGGACTGTCTGTCGGATTGTCTGCCGAACTTAGTTGGGCAGACAATCCGCCCGTGTGTACGCGGCCTAAGGCTGACCACAGGTCAGCCTGTATTCGTAGTAGGAGTCAGGCTGCATAAAGCCTGCCCTGCTTTGCCTCCTCCCCTCGTGGTCATACGCTGTCATGTGACGTAATTTCCGGGCCCTTGCTAAGAGTCGGTTGGCTGTTTTCAGTGGTGGCGGTTGCTCTCTCGAGTTCACGTTGGACATTACCAGGGAGTCTGCCTGCCCACCTGTTCATGCGGGGGGTGTTTTGGCCCCCCCGCCAGCTCTGCTCATTTGCAGTGATCTCGGCCGCCCACTTCTCCCGGTGTTCTGCCAGAGGAGGGGGGTATTCGGCTGTCTGACGACTCCTCCATCTCCACGAGGGGGCTGCTTCTCCTGCCTGCCTGCTTCTCCCACCCGCCCACTTCTCCCAGTGTTCCATTGGGGGAGGGGGGATTCGGCCGCCTGACAGCTCCTCTGTCTCCACGAGGGAACCACTTCTCCCGCCCACCCGCTTCTCCTGATGTTTCTGCCGGGGAAGGGGGGGATTCAGCCGCTTGACAGTTCCTCTGTCTCCACAGCAGGGCCGCCCACCTGCTTCTCCCAGTGTTTCTGCCAGGGGAGGGGGGTTCAGCTGCCCAATGGCTCCTCTGTCCATGCAGATCGGTCTCCATGAGGGGGCCACCTGTCCACTCCTCCCAATGTTCCGCGGGGGGATTTGGTCGCTCGCCTTGGCACAGTTCTGGCTCCGCGAGGGGGTCGCTCACCGGGGGGGGGGTGATACTATGGGGGGTGTCCGTTTTTCTGGAGGTTTGGATATATGGCGTTGTGTGCGTTCTGCCCGTCTCTGCATGGGGGTCACATGCCTGAGGAAGGGGTTCTGCGTGACTCCGAAACATTACACCTTTCTTGTGTTGTGATCATGCAATAAACTACCCATATGGATGCCAGTTTCTGCTGATCCTTGGTGTGCTGGCAAATATATATGTTGTAACACCAAATTTAACACACCTGCTCCCAATTCACACATGAGACCTTGTAAAAAAAACAAGTCACATGACACCGGGAAGGGAAAATGGCTAATTGAGCCCAATTTGGACATTTTCAATTAGGGGTGTACTCACTTTTGTTGCCAATGATTTAGACATTAATGGCTGTGTATTGAGCTATTTTGAGGGGACAGAAAACGTACACTGTTATACAAGCTGTACACTCACTTCTTTTCATTGAAGCAAAGTGTCATTTCTTGTTGTCACATGAAAAGATACAATAAAATATTTACAAAAATATGAGGGGTGTACTCACTTGTGAGATACTGTGTGTGTGTGTGTGTGTGTGTGTGTGTGTGTGTGTGTGTGTGTGTGTGTGTGTGTATATATATATATATATATATATATATATATATATATATATATATATATATATATATATATATAAAATAAATAAACTCACACCCAAACAATCCAATAATATATCTAATAAACATTCCTTATAAAAATATGGTGATGCAGCTGTTATCTCTTACCCTCTGGGTTATATGTAAGCCAATATAAATATTTGACAGTGCTTGCTAATGCTAACATTGTATAAAAACATGACAAATGTGTTCAGTTCAAAAAAATGTTGTGCCACTCTATGTGATCCAAACAAAACAGTTTATAATAAACCCGTTATGTAAAATAAGTGTATATATATATATATATATATATATATATATATATATATATATACTAAATTATAACTAATGTCCTCAGTTCAAAAAAAATGTTTTCTATTCCCGCAGAATCCAAACAAAGGCAACTTCATAAAATGTGAAGGAAAATGCATAGCGCTTGAACATTAAAACATCCCTTTATATAGTATTCCTCCTCGTGCACGTGTGAAACTAACCGCACTCATAGGAATCGGAAGATCCACATCTTATAACAAGACAAGTCAACTGTGCTTTGGTGGTCACCCCAGAACCTGTAAAGATCTCCTTGTTGGCCTCTTTTATGAATATCCATTTCATTATGATACTTGGATCCATGTTCCATTAACTCAATTAGCAGGAGGATTTAAAAGAAGAAGGAGAGGAGTCCTCTCATTATGTGAAAGCGTTGATACTTCATTAAAAATTGCTTTAAAACCGCTTGCATTCAAAGCTAATGGTCCGATAATACAAAACAATATGGAAGCCACCTGATGTTGGTTACATTTTTGGCTTACCTACTTATGCATGTGGTAGCTGCATTCGTTTTTTTCCCCTCTGTTTTCACCTGGTGATCAGGCCGGTAACGCACTTCCTGTATTACAGTATCCCCACTCTGGATGAAAGACCACAGGGGGCACCTTTGGATAGTACAGGCATACCCCAATTTTAAGTACAAAATGGGGTTTATTTACTAAAGCTGGAAGGTGCTAAATCAGGCTCACTTTTGCATAGAAACCAATAAGCTTCCAGGTTTTATTACCAAAGCTTAATTGAACAAGTTGGGTTTAGAAGCTCATTGGTTTCTTTGCAGAAGTGAGCCTGATTTTGCACTTTCCAGCTTTAGTAAATAAATCCCATTGCGTACTTAAAAGTGGGGTATGCCTATATTATTGTCAGTCTGGGGGGATGGGAGTGTTAGATTTAATAGCAGATTTAGATACACTAACAAATTGAAGCCAAACTCCAGCTCACACTGCAGTTACAACATCATTTGTTTCTCTTTTGAGATAAAGGGTTTACATGAATATATAAAAGCTGATCATTTTAAGCACCCCTGTCAGCTGTAAATGGTTTGTCTCAACACTCCACAATCCCCCCGTGTGTAGCCTCCGGCGGCGGTGGCGGCGACAGAAGACCGGGCCACCGCCTGTAAAAGAGCTAGAAGAAGGCGCGGTGGCCCGGCAGAAGAACCGAAGAGGGGGACAAGACCCCCGAAGTTGGAAGAAGAGACCGGCGGCGAGGAGGAAAGCCGGGCTCCTCCGCTAGTAAAAGAGCTACAAGAAGATAGCGGAGGAGTCCGGCGAGAAGACCCCCGAAGACGGAAGACCCCCGGAGCTGTGCAATAAACTATTTTATCTTGTCTCAACGGCCAGGGTTGTCGGGAAGAGGCCCTTGTCCTCATCAACATGGGGACAAGGTGCTTTGGGGTCAGGGGGGCTGCGCGGCCCCCCTTCCCCAAGGCACCCCCCATGTTGAGGGCACGCGGCCTGGTATGGCTTAGGAGGGGGGCCGCTCGCTCGTTCCCCCCTTTCCTGGCCGGCCGGGTAGCGTGCTCGGACAAGGGTCTGATGTGGACCTGGGGGGACCCCCACACCGATTTTTTTCGGCGTTGGGGATTCCCCTTTAAGTCCATACCAGGCGGCGGGGCCAGCGTCGTCTCCTTCGCGGGCCCCGCCTACCTGGAGACGCGCTCGAAATGAGCGGACTTTCCTCCGCGTGTGTGGGCGAGTCCGTTCATTTCAAAAGTAGGGCGGATAGTACGGCGGACTTAGTGCGCCATTTTAGTCCGCTGAAAAAGTGCCGTGTGTGGGCAAGTAGCCCGTTCGGAAGGTCCGACGTACAGTCTGGCGGGAAGTCCGCCAGACTAAGTACGTCGGACAGACGGCTACGTGTGTACGCGGCTTTAGAATTGTTACGCTGCAATAAAATAAATGTTTGCTTTGGGGTTTAATACCACTTCAAAGAGGTTTTAACCGCTTTGCGCCCGCCCTATAGCCGAAAGACGGCTACAGAGCGGACGCTAACTGCCGTGAGGCCGTCCCTGGACGGCCTCCTGTTTACTTCCGCAATGCACGCTCCTGCGAGCGCGCATCAGGGAAGTTCTGTGCTGGCCTTGTCCCTCGGACACAGCCAGTCACAGATCGCTGTAAACGGCCAATCACAGCGGCCGTTTACAGCGCGATCGGCCTATCCAATGAGAGATGATCTCATATGTAAACATATGAGATCATCTCTCAGCGCCGCTCTCCCTCCTCACACAGACAGTGTGTGAGAAGGGACAGATGAACGGCTGCAGCAGCCGTAAGTAAAAAAAAAAAAGTGCCATCCTCCTCCAGTGCCATCCTCCCCCAGTGCCATCCTCCCCCAGTGCCATCCTCCCCAGTGCCATCCTCCCCAGTGCTACCTGCCCCAGTGCCACCTGTTAGTGCTATCTGTCCCCAGTGCCACCTGTTAGTGCTATCTGTCCCCAGTGCCACCTGTTGTCAGTGCCATTTGTCCCCAGTGCCATCTGTCATCAGTGCCACGTATAAGTGCCATCTGTCATCAGTGCCACGTGTCATCAGTGCCACATAGTGCCATCTGTCATCAGTGCCACATATTAGTGCCATCTGTCATCAGTGCCACGTATCAGTGGCATTTGTCATCAGTGCCACCTATCAGTGTTACGTGCCATCTGTTGTCAGTGTCACGTGTCATCAATGCCACTTATCAGTGCCATCTGTCATCAGTGTCACGCGTCATCAGTGCCATCTGTGCCACGTATTAGTGCCACGTATTAGTGCCATCTGTCATCAGTGCCACGTATTAGTGCCATCTGTCATCAGTGCTATGTATTAGTGCCACGTGTCATCAGTGCCACGTATAAGTGCCATCTGTCATCAGTACCACGTATAAGTGCCATCTGTCATCAGTGCCACATATTAGTGCCATCTGTCATCAGTGCCACGTGTCATCAGTGCCACATATAAGTGTCATCAGTGCCACGTATCAGTGCCACCTGTCATCAGTGTCACGTGTCATTATCCTGGTGCTCCAGGGCCTTCAAAAGTGTAATAGGTAGTCAACAAGTTAGATGTGTAATTTATGCTCCTTGAACACGTGATAGCGCTCCCTGCATGTTGGCCCTCTCTATGTGGCCAGGCTGTGAAAAAGTCCCACACATGTGGTATTGTAATACTCAGGAGGAGTAGCAGAATTTTTTTGGGGGTGTCATTTGTGGTATACACATGCCATGTGAGAGAAATAACCTATTACAATGACAATTTTGTGTAAAAAAAATTTAAAAAATTAAAAATCGTAATTTTGCAAAGAATTGTGGGAAAAAAATGACAACATCAAAAAGCTCACTATGCCTCTTACTAAATACCTTGGAATGTCTACTTTCCAAAAAGGGGTAATTGGGGGGTATTTGTACTTTCCTGACTTGTTCGGGTCGCAAGAAATGAGATAGGCCACCAGTACATCAGATGTGATCAATTTTGTATGATTCGCACCACAGCTTGTAGACTCTCTAACTTTCTCAAAGACCAAATAATATCTACTAATTTGGGTTATTTTTACCAAAGACACATAGCAGTATAAATTGTGGGCAAAATTTATGAAGAAAAATTAATCATTTGCATAATTTTGTCACAAAAACAAAGAAATATGCGTTTTTTTAAAAAGAATTTGGTCTTTTTTCATTTATAGCGCAAAAAATAAAAACCCCAGAGGTGATCAAATACCACCAAATGAAAGCTCTATTTGTGGGAAAAAAAGGACAAAAAATTAATTTGGGTACAGGGTTGCATGACTGAGTAATTGTCATTCAAAGTGTGAGAGCACCGAAAGCTGAAAATTGGTCTGGGCAGGAAGGGTGTTTAAGTGCCCAGTAAGCAAGTGGTTAAAGCATTTTTTTTTTATATTAAAATAAAACATTTTATACTTACCTGCTCTGTGCAACAGTATTTAACAGAGTGGCTGAGAACCTCCTCTTTTGGGGTCCTTTGGGGTCCAGAGGCTCTAATAGGCTTCAAAGTAGGAGGCAGGCCAGTGAAACCTGTCTCCCAGTTGGCCAAAGCATTAGGTGATCCTATTGGATGCCTAATGCTTTGGAGGAAGATGATTTTTTATTTTTTTGCTTAAAGTGTCAGCCGGGGGGAGGCACCTGGCTGCATATGATGGGCACAGCGACTGTATTTGGTGGGCACAGTGGCTGTATTTGTTGGGCACAGTCGCTGCACATAATGGGCACAGTGGATGCACAGGTTGGCACTGTGACTGTATTTGCTGGGCACAGTGGCTGCATATGATGGGCACAGTTGACTGCATATGACGGGCACAGTGGCTGCATTTGATGGCACAGTGGCTGCATATGATGGGCACAGAGGCTGCATATGATGGGCACAGTGACTGCATTTGATGGGCACTGTGGCTATATTTGATGGGCACAGTAGCTGTATGTAATGGGCACAGTGGCTGCATATGATGGGCACAGTGGCTGCATTTGATGGCACAGTGACTGTATATGATGGACACAGTGGCTGCATATGATGGGCACTGTGGCTGCATATAATGGGAACAGTGGCTGTATTTGCTGGGCACAGTGGCTGCATATGATGGGCACAGTGGCTGCAATTGATGGGCACAGTGGCTGAATTTGATGGGCACAGTGGCTGAATTTGATGGGCACAGTGGCTGTATTTGATATGGACACTGGCTGCATTTGATGGCACAGTGGCTGCATATGATGGGCCCAGTGGCTGCATATGATGGACACAGTGGCTGGATTTGATGGCACAGTGGCTGCATATGATGGTCACAGTGGCTGCATATGATGAGCACAGTGGTTGCATATGATGGGAACAGTGGCTGTAATTGCTGGGTACAGTGGCTGCATATGATGGGCACAGTGGCTGCCTTTGCTGGCACAGTGGCTGTATTTGATGGGCACAGGGGCTGCATTTGATGGCACAGTGGCTGCATATGATGGGCATAGTGGCTGCATTTGATGGGCACAGTGGTGCATTTGAGGGCACAGTGGCTGTATTTGATGGGCACAGTAGCTGTATTTGATGGGCCCGGTGGCTGCATATGATGGGCACAGTGGCTGCATATGATGGGCACAGTGGCTGCATTTGATGGTACAGTGGCTGCAATTGATGGCACAGTGGCTGCATTTGATGGGCGCAGTAGCTGTATTTAATGGGCACAGTAGCTGCATATGAAGGGTAATTGGCTGCGATTGATGGCACAGAGGCTGCAATTGATGGCACAGTGGCTGCATTTGATGGGCACAGTAGCTGTATTTGATGGACACAGTGGCTGCATATGATGGGCAGAGTGGCTGCAATTGATGGCACAGTGACTGCGATTGATGGCACAGTGGCTGCATTTGATGGGCACTGTGGCTGTAATGGATGGCACAGTGGCTGCATATGATGGGCACAGTAGCTGCATATGAAGGGTAATTGGCTGCGATTGATGGCACAGAGGCTGCAATTGATGGCACAGAGGCTGCAATTGATGGCACAGTGGCTGCATTTGATGGGCACAGTAGCTGTATTTGATGGACACAGTGGCTGCATATGATGGGCCCAGTGGCTGCGATTAATGGCACAGTGGCTGCATTTGATGGCACAGTGGCTGCATTTGATGGCACAGTGGCTGCATTTGATGGGCACTGTGGCTGTAATGGATGGCACAGTGGCTGCATTTAATGGCACAGTGGCTGCATTCGATGGGCATAGTGGCTGCAATTGATGTCACAGTGGCTGTCTTTGGAGGAAGAAAATTCTATGACCCTAAGAACACCATCCCTACAGTCAAGCATGGACGTGGAAACATAATGCTTTGGGGCTGTTTCTCTGAGGGGCCACTGGACGGGGCCATGTATTGTAAAATCTTGGATGGGAACCTTCTTCCCTCAGCCAGAACACTGGGCCATGAATGAGTCTTCCAGTATGACAATGACCCAAAACATACCGCCGAGGCAACAAAGGAGTGGCGCAAAAAGAAGCATATTAAGGCCACGGAATGGCTTAACCAGTCTCCAGACCTTAATCCTATAGAAAATTTATGGAGGGAGCTAAAACTTTTGCCCCGTACACATGATCAGACTTTCCGCCAACAAAACCATGGATTTTTGTTCGAAGCTTGTTGGCTCAAACTTATCTTGCATACACACGGTCACACAAATGTTGGCCAATAATTCCGAACGTGGGAACATGGGAACGCGGTGATGTACAAGATGTACGTTGAGCGGAGAAAAAGGAAGTTCAATAGCCAGTGCGGCTCCTTCTGCTTGATTCAGAGCATGCGTGAACTATTGTGTGACGGACTTGTGTACACACGATCAGACTTTCCGACAACAAAGTTTTGTTGGTGGAAAATTTGAGAACCTGCTAAGAAACATTTGTTGACGGAAAGTCAGACAGCAAATGCTCGATGGAGCATACACACGGTCGGACTTTCCGACAACAAGCTCACATCCAACATTTCCTGTCGGAAAATCCGACCGTGTGTAAGGAGCATTAGAGTTTCCAAGAAACAGCCAAGAAACCTTAAGGATTTAGATCATATCTGTAAAAAACAGTGGACCAAAATCCCTCCTGAGATGTGTGCAAACCTGGTCACTAACTACAAGAAGCGTCTTAACAAGAATTTTTTTTTTTTAACCACCTCGCGCCCGCCCTATAGCCGAATGACGGCCGTAGAGCAGGCGCTTTCATCCGTGAGGCCATCCCTGGACGTCCTAATGTTTACTTCCGCAATGCGCGCCGCCGCCGGCATGCATCGGGGAAGTACTGTGTTTGCCGTGTCCCCCGGGGACAGGCAAACACAGATCGCTGTAAACGGCCAATCACAGCGGCCGTTTACAGCGCGATTGACATGTCCAATGGGAGATGATCTCATATGTAAACATATGAGATCATTTCTCAGCGCCGCTCTCCCTCCTCACACAGACAGTGTGAGAGGGGAGAGATGAACGGCTGCAGTGGCCGTCAGTGAAAAAAAAAAAAGTAAAAAAAAACAGAAGTGTAAAAAAAAGTGCCATCCTGCCCCAGTGCCATCCTGCTCCAGTGCCATCCGCCCCAGTGCTACCTGCCCCCAGTGCCACCTGCCCCCAGTGCCACCTGTTAGTGCCATCTGTACCCAGTGCCATCTGTTGTCAGTGCCATTTGTCCCCAGTGCCATCTGTCATCAGTGCCACGTATAAGTGCCATCTGTCATCAGTGCCACGTGTCATCAGTGCCACATAGTGCCATCTGTCATCAGTGCCACGTATTAGTGCCATCTGTCATCAGTGCCACGTATCAGTGCCATTTGTCATCAGTGCCACCTGTCAGTGTCACGTGCCATCTGTTGTCAGTGTCACGTGTCATCAATGCCACTTATCAGTGCCATCTGTCATCAGTGGCACGCATCATCGGTGCCACGTATTAGTGCCATCTGTCATCGGTGCCACGTATTAGTGCCATCTGTCATCGGTGCCACGTATTAGTGCCACGTATTGGTGCCATCTGTCATCAGTGCCACGTATTAGTGCCACGTGTCATCAGTGCCACGTAAAAGTGCCACGTGTCATCAGTGCCACATATTAGTGCCATCTGTCATCAGTGCCACATATTAGTGCCATCTGTCATCAGTGCCACGTGTCATCAGTGCCACGTATAAGTGTCATCATTGCTACGTATCAGTGCCATCTGTCATCAGTGTCACGTGTCATTGTCCTGGTGTTTCAAAAGTGTAATAAGTAGTCAACAAGTTAGATGTGTAATTTATGCTCCTAGAACACATGATGGCGCTCCCGGCATGTTGGGCCTCTCTATGTGGCCAGGCTGTGAAAAAGTCCCACACATGTGGTATTGTAATACTCAGGAGGAGTAGCAAAAAAATTTTGGCGGTGTCATTTGTGGTATACACATGCCACGTGAGAGAAATAACCTATTACAATGACAATTTTGTGGAGAAAAATAAAAAAAATAAAAAATCTTAATTTTGCAAAGAATTGTGGGAAAAAAATGACAACATCAAAAAGCTCACTATGCCTCTTACTAAATACCTTGGAATGTCTACTTTCCAAAAAGGGGTCATTTGGGGGGTATTTTGTACTTTCCTGGCTTGTTCGGGTCACAAGAAGCGAGATAGGCCACCAGTACATCAGATGTGATCAATTTTGTGCGATTCGCACCACAGCTTGTAGACTCTCTAACTTTCACAAAGACCAAATAATATCCACTAATTTGGGTTATTTTTACCAAAGATATGTAGCAGTATAAATTGTGGCCAAAATTTATGAAGAAAAATTAATAATTTGCATAATTCTGTCACAGAAACAAAGAAATATGCGTTTTTTTTTTCAAAATTTTCGGTCTTTTTTAATTTATAGCGCAAAAAATAAAAACCTCAGAGGTGATCAAATACCACCAAAAGAAAGCTCTATTTGTGGGAAAAAAAGGACAAAAAATTCATTTGAGTACAGTGTTGCATGACTGAGTAATTGTCATTCAAAGTGTGAGAGCACCGAAAGCTGAAAATTGGTCTGGGCAGGAAGGGTGTTTAAGTGCCCAGTAAGCAAGTGGTTAATGAATATGTTTTGTAACAGAAAGTAAACAGTATTGTTTTGTTTTTTGTTTTCAAAAATGTCAGTCTTTTTTCATTTATATAATAAAAATAAAAAACCCAGTGGTGTACAGATAGAAAGCTCTATTTGTATGGAAAAAAATTATAAAAATTTTTATATCTGTACAGTGTTGCATGACCGCACAATTCCCAGTTAAAGTAGCGCAGTGCTAAATAGCAAAAATTGGCCTGGTCAAGAAGGGGGGTAAAATCTTCCGGAGCTAAGGTGGTTCAACAAAAAAATTCTTATTGTGTTATGTTTGTTCCTATATCCTAAGAGGGTGAATAAAGCATATATTTTATATAGTAATCCAAGAAAGCAAAGTCCAGTGCACTAACAGCATATCCCTCTTCTTTATTTAGTCATACAATCCAAAGACTAAAAACAGTTAAAACAACTCTGATGAACATCTGATCCAAGTGCCTTGAGAAAGTGTGCATTTTACATGAGAAACATTAGTTGGCTGGTTGTGTTTTATTTATTTATTTATTAAAATGCTTAACCTACGCAGTCTTACCCAAAGGCCTCGATGCGCAAAAAAAAAAGACATTGACAAACCGCTATAAGATTAAGTTTTAAGATTTTGGTGTTTACATGTTTCAAACAGGTATTTTGCTGGAAAATGACTTAGAACCCCCAAAACATACGTTTTTTTCTAACACCCTAGAGAATAACATTGCGGTCATTGCAATACTGTTTTTCACACCGTATTTGCGCAGCGGTCTAACAAGCGCACTTTTTTTTTTAAAAAAAAACACATTTTTGAATAGAAAAATAATGCAAGAGTAAAGTTAGTCAATTTTTTGTTATATTGTGAAAGATAATGTTATGCCAAGTAAATTGATACTCAACATATCATGCTTCAAAATTGTTTTTGCTTGTGGAATGGCGTCAAACTTTTACCCTCAAATATCTCCATAGGCGACGATTTAAAAAATTCTACAGGTTGCATGTTTTGCATTACAGAGGAGTTCTAGGTCTAGAATTATTGCTCTCACTCTACCGATCGTGGTGATACCTCACATGTGTGGTTTGACCACCGTTTTCAAATGCGGGCACTACACACATATGCGTTAGATTCTGCACGCAAGCTCGTCAGGATGCGGTGCTTAAAAAAAAATTTTTTTCTTATTTCATTTACTTGATTTTGTATATTTTTCACTGTTTAAAAAATGGGCCACTTTTATTCCTATTACAAGGAATGTAAACATTCCTTGTAATAGAAAAAAGCATGACAGGACCTCTTAAATATGTGATCTGGGGTCAAAAAGTCCTCAGATCTCATATTTGGACTTAAATGCAAAGAAAAAAAAAATTGTAATTTGAAAAAATGACAACCGAAAAATGTGCCTTTAAGAAGTATGGGCGGAAGTGATGTTTTGATGTCACTTCCGCCCTGTTATGGTATAGAGATGGGTGAGGGCCATCTTAGCTACACTCATCGCCATACCCAGCAACGTGAAGGACCCGATCGCCTCAGCCGCTACTAATGGCTCTGGAGAGTGGCGGGATGGGGGGCCCCTCTCCCGCCGCCGATAACGGTGATCTCATGGACAATCCGTCACAGAGACCACCATTATCGTAAACAGAACCGCCGGCTCTAAAGATGGATATCTCGGTTGTGGCGGCATCTGCCGACATGTATGTACGTGAGTCGGTCGGAGAACCAACATACCAGCATGACAACATACAGAATAAAAGCCTGAGGGTCTGTCCATCATACCCCATTAAAATTAGGTGACTACAAAAGCTTGTACAAAAAGTACGGTTTTCATTTCCTTTCGGAATTTCAGAAAGTCATTCTCAAGTCTCAGTTTCAGAGGCAAGGAATTCCAAAATTCAGGTCCTTGTACTTCACTTGTTCTCCCTCCGCATATTTTCTCTTTAAATTTTTAAATATTCAATATGGCCAAATTCGCCGATCTCAAGGATCGGGTAGGCACATACATGATGAATTTTTCCTTCAGGTACTCTGGCCCACATCCGTGCAATGCCTTATGGACAAGACAGCCAGTTTTTTTTATTGTTTTTAGCGTTTTGAAATTATGGCTGAGTAAAGAATAGTGTTGATCCTTTTCTTGGATTTTTATATTTGGTTGTTCACTTACTAGAAGTACCGAGACTGACTGCTATGATTTCACAGTGGTCAGACATGGGGGATCGCCAAGGACAATCTCTTCAGTATGGATTAGTCTGAGCTCCCTCCAGAGCTAGGCTGGCCATACACTATGCATCCTGATTCTCATTTAGATCTACCATGAATTTTGTAGTGAAAAGACCTGCCTGATTTGATGTTAAACATATCAATTGTTTTGGCTGGTCCTCGTGTTTCATAGTTTTGGTAAAGCTAAAGGACATTCTACAGGGGTTGTACAATAAGATTGTAGAGTGTATAGCCAGCCTTAAAGCCCTATTAAACCCAGAGCCAAAAATGTAATATATCGTAGCATACCGATCATTAGCTATGGTAGCTGCATTTGTTTTCTTTTTTAGGCTTTTCCCTTCTGTTTTCTTTTTTTTTTCCCCCAGATTTCCCCTCTGTTTTCACCTGGCGATCTGACCAGTAACATGTCTCCTGTATTAGAATTCCCCCACTCTGGATAAAGGAGCACGGGGGCAGCTTTGAACAGCAGCTTTGTCAGTGTGGGGAGTGTTAGTGTACTAGAAGATTTAAATACACTAACAAGTTGAAACCAAACTCCAGCATATACTTTATAATCACTTATGCTGTGTACACACGACTGTTTTTTCTGTCAGAATAAACTCTGACTTTTTTTTGACGGAGTTCCGCTGAAACGGACTTGCCTACACATGATCACACCAAAGTCTGATCGTCTAGAACGTGGTGACGTACAACATGTAAGACCGGACTAGAAAAAGGAAGTTCAATAGCCAGTAACCAATAGCTGCCCTTGCCTCGTTTTTGGTCCGTCAGAACAGCATACAGACGAACGATTTTCCAGATAGAAATTGATTCCGTCTGAAAGATTTAAAACATGTTCTATTTCTATGTCTGTCAGAATTTTCAAAGGAAGAAGAAGTCCTGCCTCGAAAACCCTGAGCTCAAAATATGCCTCTAATCGTCCTAATGTGCATGGACCCATAGGATAACATTGAGCTGCTTCTACAGGCAGAACACAAAACTCCTATAGAAGCAGCAGTTTTTAAGCCATTGTGCATGGAGCCTTATTGGCCAGATCACTATGTCAAAATAAGGGAAAGAAAGCCTAAAAAAGGAATATGAATGCAACCAGAAGGGCCAATTTTGAATGCTGGCTGCAGTAAAATCCAAAACGCAGCATAAGTTTGTGTTTTCCGGTGGCCGGCGGTCAAAATATTCCTATCCTGAACGTGATTCTTCCACGTTCAGGAGAGGGGGGTTGAGGCAGATGGAAGCTACCCTAACCACAGCAGCTCCTAAATTCTTACAAAAGCCTATGTGTGCATAGATGCATAGGGGTTGATTTACTAAAACTGGAGAGTGCAAAATCTGGTGCAGCGGTACATTGTAGCCAATCAGCTTTTAACTTCACCTTGTTCAATCAAGCTGTGACATAAAACCTGGAAGCGGATTTTTGGTTTCTATGCAGAGCTGCACCAGATTTTGCACTTTTAGTAAATCAATCCCATAGACTTTTATGAAGTTGAGTTTAGGAGCTTTAGCAAAAAAACACTAAAAGCTCCTGAACTCAAGTTTAGGAGCTATAGTGTACATGAAGCCTAACAAACTGAAGCCAAACTCCAGCTCACACTGCAGTCATACAAACAGTTGCAACCGTATTTTTCTTTTGGGATAAAGGTTTTAGCACAGGTTCACATTGAGCTGTTGGATTGAAGCTGTGCAAGTTCAGCTGAACTCACACAATTTCACTCCCGCATGTCAGTCCCAATTTCGGCCGTGATTTCAGAGACATCTGTGCAGATTTCTGCACAGATGTCAATGTAAATCGCAGACTAAACAAAAAGTAGTACAGAAAAAACTTTTTGAAATCGGTGCGGTGCCGCAAATGCAGCGTCGAACAGATTAGGATGGTGCCATTGCCGGAAATTGCCGCCGATTTGACATGTCAAATCGCATTTCAAATGTGAACCAGGGCTTACATGAATAAATAAAAGTTCATCATTGTGAGCACCCCTCTTCATAGTTTCTCTCAACACTCTGATACATTTGCAAGAGAGTTTGTTCTGTTTAACCACTTCCCACCTGCCATATAGCAATATGATGTATTACATGATCAGGATAACAAACCAGCACGTGCCCGCAGGGGCATACAGAGCGGCAATCTGTGGTGCAGCGTGTCAGTCTCACACACTGCATCACCGATCTGGGTAAAGAGCCTCTGATGGAGGCTCTTTACCACGCCATCAGCTATGTCCAATCACAGCTGATGACGGTGTAAACAGGAAAAGCCATGTATCAGCTTTTCCTCACTCGCATCTGACAGCCACCAGGGATGCCAATGTGTGCCCACATATGATGCCAATCAGTGTCCATCAGCAATGCCTGCCAGTGCCTCCATAGAAGTGATGCCCATCAGTGCCATCTATCAGTGTCCCTCAGTGCCACCTATCAGTGCCCATCCATGCCCATCAGTACCAGCTATCAGTGCCGATCAGTGCTGCCTATCTGTGCCCATTAGTGCCACCCATAATTACCCATCAGGGCAGTGTTTTAGTGCCCATTACTGCCAACTATCAGTGCCCATCAGTGTCGCATATCAGTGCCCATCATCAGTGCCTATCAGTGCCACCTCATCAGTGCCACTTCGTTGGTGCCACCTCATCAGTGCCTGTCAGTGTTGCCTTATCAGTGCCCATCAGTGCAGTCTCATCAGTGCCCATTAGTGAAGGAGAAAACTTACTTATTTACAAAATTTTATAACAGAAACACTATTTTCTTTTCAAAATTTTCTTTCTTTTTTTATTTGTTTAGCAAATACCAAATACCACCAAAAGAAAGTGTGGGAAGTGTATTTGTGGGAACAAAATGATAAAAAAAATTGTTTGGGTACAGTGTAGCATGACCTCGCAATTGTTATTTAAACAGAGAAAGCGCTGAAAGCTGAAATTTGGCCTGGGCAGGAAGGAGCCAAGGTGCCTGGTACTGAAGTGGTTAAAAACAACAAAATTACTGACCAGATCACCAGATGAGCAAAGGAAAGAAAGCCTAATGCCACGTACACACGTACACAGGACCGGACTTTTTAACATCAAAGGTCCGACGGAACGAATCCGTCTGACAATTCAATCGTGTGTGGGCTCCATCTGACCTTTGCTGTCCAAAAATCTGAAGGACTTTAGAAATAGAACATGTTTCAAATTATTCCCCTGGACCCAGTTCCTATCGAGAAATCCGTTTGTGTGTATGCTAGTCCGACAGACAAAAACCGACACTAAAGGCCCATACACACGATCAGACTTTTTGACAACAAACATGCAAATTAGCTGTTTTGGAGCAACATCCGACCGTGTGTACGCTCCATCGGACAAACTTTTTTGGTTTTGTTGGCTGTGCGAACGGACAAACTTTCTGGAAACAAAAGTCCAATGGAGCAAAGTCTGATTGTCTGTACAGAAAACCATAGGACTTTTGTACAAAGTACAAACGGGCATGCTCAGAACCAATGCAAAAGATCAGACAACAATACAGAAGTTGACCAAAGGTGGCGGTAAAGAGCCAAAAAACCACGTGATTTGGTGAAAGTTGGCTGAAAAAGTCCCTGCTGTGTGTATGCAATACAAGTTCAGGGCCGACACCCTTTGTACAAAAATCCAAGGGAAAGTTTGTACAAAGTCCTATTGTGTGTATGAGGCTTAAGGCAGCTATTGGCTACTGACTATGAACTTACTTATTCTAGTCCGGTCGTATGTCATCACGTTCTAATCCGTCTGACTTTGGTGTGATTGAGTGTGGCCAAGTCCGTTCATTCGGAAAGTCAGTCGGAACTCTGCCGAAAGTCCATCAGGAAGACTGAAATAAAAACATGTGCAAAACAATGCAGATAATGCGCATAACCTCAGTGATTAAAATGCCATATCAATATTATGCATGAGATGATCTATAAATAAAATAATGCACACCACATAAACAGATTGTAAAGAGTGTGCAATGACCATCTAGGCTTGAGTAATATAAAGTGCATCCACTGCAATCAATAAAAAATGCTAATCAGTCCATAAAGTGCAAGCCAAAATATAAAGTGTTTCCCATCGGGAAGACCGTCGGACCCTGTCCGCCGAAAAGTCCGGTCGTGTGTACGCGACATAAGATAATGAATACAGCCATGTCATCTAAGATTTGGTAAGCTGTAATATAATAAATGTTTGCTTTTGGGTTTAATACTGCTTTAATAGAGTGCCACATATCTACTTTACTGGCATATTTTATATGATGATGAATGAAATCGTTATCAGGTGACCCTCTCTCTGTGCCCATAAGTATTACATACTCCAGAAATGATTTGCATCCAATAAAAGGAAAGACATTAATTAACTGTTTTCGCAGTTACCATGAAGAAAGCAAGAAATGAAAATGAAAATATAATTGTCCTGAACAGAAGTGGAATAATCTCTTCATTATTAGAGTAAAGAATGCAGTGAAAACAATCTTGTTTGCTATTGCTAAGCATACTTGTACACTACAATTAACTGATGAATGAGGGTTCTCCTAAGGAAAGCTATTTGATGAGTTGGAGTTCACCGAAATCTCCACTTGAAAAGTCCCCAGCATACAGATTCGCCTGTAATCCTGATGGTGAGTGCAGGAGAGAGTGTGAGAATTCCATTAGAAAAGCTGGATGCTCTGCACTTAACTCTTCTAGTCCAAGAATGCTTTTGGTGTGTGCTCCTGCAGGGGAGAGCTGTCAATGAAAGGGATGAAAGTGGCAGCATTACCTTCCCCTCTCCACTACGACCTCACACCGAGCTCCTTTACAGGACACAGAGGCTCTCGCTTTTAAAGAGGTGCAAATGAAACGAGATTAGACTTTCTCTGGTGGAGTCCCTTAACGATTGTCATGTGATAATGAAGAGGCAGCAGCGGGGGTCTTAGCTGCTCTGTGATCAGTACAAAACCAGGCAACAAGCAGAGCTAGAGCATCTCCTGCTCTACACCATCCCCAGGCTGAGCCTCCCTACTACTACCTACCCATCTCAGCAAGCACGATGAGACTCCTTCCACTTGGACTCCTTGTAGGACTACTGATCACAGCCTCCTCTGCCTGATTCATTCCTATTTATCACACTGCAGCTAGAGCTAGAGGATTGAGACTCGTTCTCCAGCATCCTGCAAACTTTTCACTCTTGCTGCCCATGCAGGATAAAAAGAAGACCTTCTGACTTGCTCTTTCTACTCATTGATCTACTTATTTCTGCATGAAAATTGAATTCAATCCATCTAGCATTCTCAAACTGGATTTTACTCTTTCCTGAAAAAATAAAAATAAATCAAGTATGCCTCGACCAGGGAAAAACTCCTATAGTGATCAGAAGCCACCCTACTCCTACATCTCCCTTACTGCTATGGCCATCCAGAGTTCCACCGAGAAGATGTTACCTCTGAGTGACATTTACAAGTTCATCATGGACCGGTTCCCCTACTACAGAGATAACACCCAGAGGTGGCAGAACTCACTAAGGCACAATTTATCATTCAATGACTGCTTCATCAAGATCCCTAGAAGACCTGACCAGCCTGGCAAAGGTAGTTTTTGGGCACTGCACCCAGACTGTGGGGACATGTTTGAGAATGGCAGCTTCTTGAGAAGAAGAAAAAGGTTTAAAGTGCACAGAGCTGAGCACCTGGCCTCCAAAAGTCACCAGATGATCCATTATTTTCATCACCAGCATGGACAAACCAAACTGGGGCTGACTACTTCAGAGAATGCGGCAGTGGCAGGGATTGGGAGATTACCCCACTTTCAGCCATATAGCCTCAATGGGAGCCAGTCCACAGGGTTCAAGCACCCCTTCGCTATAGAGAACATCATTGGCAGAGATTATAAAGGGGTGATGAGTGGTGGTCTCCCTTTAGCATCCATGATGCATCACCTGGGATACCCAGTGCCCAGTCAACTTAGCAACATGGTCAGTTCCATGTGGCCCCACGTTGGCATGATGGACCCTATGGCAAGCATGACAGTGCCACAAGAGTATGGGCATTTTGGGGTGCCAATGAAAACTATTTGCCATGCCCCAAGTCAGACTATCCCAGCTGTGCCTGTCCCTATAAAACCAACAGCCTCTCTGCCACCAGTATCCGCAATCCCAAGCCTGACTGTCAATCCCTCTAGCATGTGCAACCCTACAGCCACAGTGGCCGCTTCTATTCTGGAGCAGTCTGCGTCCACTCACTCGGACAGTAAGAATAGTATGCTGCACTCAGTGCTGGTCCATTCCTAGCTTACCTTCTGCAACCCCACACAGGGACCATCATGTACTCCAGTGGTCCCCAATCTCAGTCCTCAAGTACCCCCCAACAGGACATGTTTTCAGGATTTCCTTCTCCTTGCACAGGTGCTTTAACTGGGTGTCACTGGTTGGATATTTATGACAGCTAAAGAAAAATCCCCAAAAATATTGCCTGTTGGGGGTACTTGAAGACTGAGGTTTGAAACCATTTATGTACTCTATATCTACTGGACAGAGTTAAATTCGCTCGAAAACGACATCAGTTTCCATAAAGCGTAGCTAGAATAAATTATTTAAAGTTATATGTTATATGTGTTTTTGGTTGGCGACATTCTTTAGAACCATATTTTTCTTATTGAAGCATAGAAGTATTTGGTATCCTCCTAAAGAATTACCTGTCATGAATAAAGCTGGACTCTTTCTAAGATGTAAAGATAGCTCCATTATTTGTAAGATGAATTTATTTTAGATGATCTTTTATAATTGTTTTCTCCCCTATGTCGCCTACAAACACCTTTATTTGGTCCTCAATGTGCTACTGTATGTCCATGTTTTCTGAGCAAGCAAGCACTTTACTGTATAAAATGTAGACATTCTATTATTGGATTCATCCTTACTTTATTAATGCACTGTGTTCATACAGATATTCTTCTCATCTGTATTGGTGGATTATTAAATGTCATTTGAAGTCAGCCTTTACTGTATCTTCTTATATTACTCAAAGTTTCACATTTCCTTTTCTTCTAACTACACTCTCGTACTTCAACCAAAAAAACCTGTTGCGTTCCAAGTACGGGGTGCAATTGAAGCGCATTACAATGACAGGATACTGACAACATTGTCGGGATTTCAGCAGCTGATTCACTTATTGCTGATGCTAAATTCTAATTAGTGGAGTTTTCTATACATTAAAAAAATATGGGTGAGAGACAAATATATCCTTTCCGCATGTATAGAGAGAGAAAGTTGCATAAATATAAATATATATATATATATATATATATATATATATATATATATATATATATATATATATTTGACAGCAGAGGTGAATTTACAAAAACTATATATATCTAGTGACAGTAGAAGTTAATTCACAAGAACTATAAAATTATATATATATATATATATATATATATATATATATATATATATATATATATATATATAAACTATATATGTATGTGTATATATATATATATATATATATATATATATATTTGACAGCAGAGGTGAATTCACAAGAACTATATATATATATATATATATATATATAGATAGATAGATAGATAGATAGATAGATAGATAGATAGATAGATATATATCTATATATACATATATATATATATATATATATATATATATATATATATATATATATATATATATATATATATATTATTAATTATTATTTTATAGTTCTTGTGACTTAACCTCTACTGTCACTTTTTACGGGACTCTATTTCTCATAGTACATAACGTGTTGTATACTGTACTTTTTGCAATCATTTGGAAATCTATGATGTAATACGTAAGCATGTCATTGGCTTTATTAATGTTCACTATTCCCAATTATATAAAGCAATGATGTGTCACAGTAAAAGGGGTGCCAGCAGCTGAAAAGCAATATAGATAAATAGTTTAGATTTTGTTCTGGCTACCTGGCATTGGAAGCTTTTGCCAGCTAGCCAGGGCTGCCTATACTTAGCTCCTTCTTTCAGCCAGCTCTGTTCAACGGAACCTACAGTAGAGTGGAAACAATGCAAAAAATATATAATAATACGAAATAAAAAATAATAAAAAATAATAGCAATTGTCTGTGCGCTTATGTAAGAAATATAGGATATTTTTGAACAATATAATGGCTTCATACGCAACTGGTAGACCTTATCTTAATGATATTATTATATATTGTTTAATTAATATATTTTTCTATTTTATGTTGTACAAGTCTCACATGACAGTCCAGAATGTATGTGTTTCCCATATCTTTCTACAAAGACAAGACACAACTCGTTGAGGAAAGCCGGGCTTTCTGTGAAAATTGAATATATCCATAAATTAGAGGTTTGATTACAGGTGCCTCCCAAATACAAAGATGAAGACAACTGAGAAATCAGTAAATCACACACCAACAGCTAGCGAAACAAATGATCACAAGTGATTTATTGTTGCTTAATAAGATAGTGGAAATCGGAAACCTTCACAATATAGTTACCTCCTTTCTGTATAATTTACAAAAGCTGAAAACTTCAAAGATTTCTACCTATCCGAGATGTATGGATTTTTATTGCATAGTCTGTCCTGTCTTGTGGATGCGGCGATTGGCTACAACCACTTCAATGGGTCTCAATGCAGACAAAAGTAATATTAATATTATTAGTATGTTTTATCATGAACACTATAATTAAAAATAACTGAAAAATATTACTTCCTTTTAAAAAAAATACAACGTACTTTCAAAACTCCAACTCAAGGCGTAGACTCACTTGTTGCTGACAATTTCAAATGGTATGGCTTTAGCTGAATAGTATAAGGCTGATCACTGTGGACTTTTTAGTTAAAGTTATTTTTTTTCAGTTTTTCTACGGTAAAGCTGTGGGTGCAGATAGTGTAATAAATGCAACATAAAATATTACTTGTAATAATGTAGTAAATGAGCTTCTTAATTTGCTTTGTTAATACATTAGAAGTTACTAAAACTTTCACACTTTTTAGTAGGAGAATATGGGGGGTAAGTGAATAGGATGTGTGTTTGCTAGATGTCCTGAAGAAAATCCACCTATTTGTCTATTTATTCTAGACTTGTATTGTGCATTATAAGGTTTTAGTACAGTACACTCTAAAACATTTTGATATATATATATATATGTGTGTGTGTGTGTGTGTGTGTGTGTGTGTGTGTGTGTATATACATATACATGTACTGTCAGTGAAAACGGTTTGCAATAACAGAGACAACTCAGCGAAGGTGAGATGCTACCTGCATTAATAATCTGCCGATCTCTAAGATATCACAGGTAGCTTGGACATATACTTATCGATGTACTAGACTCGTCTTATTGCTCAATGGACCCACATTTTTTTATTCAGACGGTATTTTTGTTATATATCTACATAGATATATAGATCTATAGATATATATCTGTATCTATATAAATAGAGATATTTATGTATATCTATATATAGCTATATATATATATATATATATAGAGAGAGAGAGAGAGAGAGAGAGAGAGAGAGAGAGAGAGAGAGATAGATAGATATAGATATATATAGATAGATATAGATATATATAGATAGATAGATATATAGAGAGAGAGAGTTATACACAAAATACATTTTTATTGTTTTATATATAAGTATATATACATATATTTAACATTAGGTTTCTAATATTATTGCCTTTTCGGACGCTCAGTTAATCCTCTTGTATGAATAGTACAAGTACGTGTAAAATAACTACCTAAAAAAAAAAAAAAACTTCTCCTTGTTCCACTGTTACTTTGACGTATTATTAAATAAAGGAGTGCATTATTACTTGAAGCTATATTCCCTTCAACCACCTAATAGTAATAATAAAATTATGATGATAATAATAACAAGAGCAACAATAATAATAAAAGCAATATGGACCATAACCAAATAATATTCATCCAAATAAAAAATAAAGAAGAAATCATCCAATAATAATTATTTAAATAAACTATAAATCATATATAATATATACATCACTAACAAATAATATTAAATATGATCAATTTTACATTCCTTTGGAATTTACATTCCTTTGGCTGCGGTTTCAAATTGAGCACAAGTTAACTACTCTTTTAGTAAATGATCACTCTTCTCTACTTTACAGATCCACTTTCTTTAATATAAAACTTTAAGAAATAATTATACTGTTCTTAAAATGTCAAATATATTGGTTTGTAGCCAACACCGGTTCACTTGATGTTTTATAACTCTTTGGACACCGGTATGAAATTGGTGATACCAAATAAATGTAGTAAGCTACATTTTTTATATTATAGTGTTATATTTTATACTGCAGACTGAGACATCGGTATTTGTAAATCCTGTAGCCTGGAGCAGAGAGTTGAAATATGGGCATCCTCCCACTGAGGAGTAGTGTATAATAATGGACAGGACAGAGTAGATGGGGCTGATGATGCCACACACAGGCTACCTGGGAGGCACAATGCTGGACAATGACTATGAAATTACCTGTAATGTAGAAAGGAAACAGCTGCCAGAAAGGCAAGGTATGTTCATTGGATTTATGTCTTGTGTTAGAGCATAACCTAAGAGGTGCTGACTGAGGAAGACTGGTAGAAAGAACTCCGGTAATTATGTATAGCAGTACATGTTGAACCTGGGGGGTCTCTGGATTCCCTTTTCTTGACTTATAGCATTGCAAACGGTAACTGTAAACCTGCTTGTCCTGTATATAATATAATACATGTTGTATAGATAGATAGATAGATAGATAGATAGATAGATAGATAGATAGATAGATAGATAGATAGATAGATCCTTCATATGCCATCAGGAATTATGATCAGATATTTAAAAAAAAAAAAAACACCATAAGGTGTGCATTGCAATCATACAAGAAGAAATTGTAATGCAGTATTTATTTCTACATTTATATACAGGCATACCCCACTTTTAAGTACGCAATGGGGTTTATTTACTAAAGCTGGAAAGTGCAAAATCAGGCTCACTTCTACATAGAAACCAATGAGCTTCTAACCCCAGAATGTTCAATAAAGCTTTGGTAATAAAACCTGGAAGCTCATTGGCTTCTATGCAGAAGTGAGCCTGATTTTCCACTTGCCAGCTTTAGTAAATAAACCTCATTGTGTGCATAAAAGTGGGGCATGCCTGTAATAACTTTATTACTAGAACTGGCAATACATGTAATATTCAAAGGAAAAATCCTCTAAAACAAGCCTTTGTGTAATGTAATTAAATTAAAAAGTAGCTTTGAATTTCAACCTGCAGGAAGGTTTGATTTTTTAAAAACTGCTAAAATCTCCTAAAATAAATTAAATTGTAATTTCTTTGCAAGTATATATATATATATATATATATATATATGGGAAACAAATACATTTTGAGATTGCAGACAACTTTTACTTATATAAAACTGTGAAATATGTAAACTTAAGAGGGGGGGGGGGGGGGAACCTAACTTTCAGCTGCTAAATTTTTTGCAACAAATTCATTAATTCAAAAGAATGTAATTTAAAGAATGGGTGGGTGAGATTTACTAAAACCGAAGAGTGCAAATCTGGTGCAGCTTTGCATAGAAAACAATTAGCTTCCATTTTTTTTTTGTCAAAGCTAGTGAACAAGCTGAAGTTAAAAGCTGATTTGCTACCATGTAGAGCTGCACCAGACTTTAAGTGCACCAGTTTTAATAAATTTCCACCAGGCAGACTATATAACACCTTGATCACACCTCTGTGGCAAACTCACCATAATTTAGTCAGGCTAGAATGATCATTACCACAGTGTCACACAGTGTCATGAATGTCATGTCATGGGGAATATTATTTAATAACTTGTCAAAAATTAGGGTTTATAAATGGTGGCCAAAGGAAACATTTATAAATAAGGGACTGTCATTTCACAAGAGCAGAATGTAAAGACCACCAACATCTGAGTTATTTAAATTTTTAAATGTTTCTATCATGAACATCTTTTTTGTCATTTGCCTGCTTAACAGCATTTTTCTGTGCTCTCTACTAGGGAAATTGTGGTCAGTGATAAAGTTTATAAATACTTAATTACATCTGGGAGTATATTCACTGGTTCCAATATAGATATATGAATGTATCCTGAATTATTGTAAATGTATTGGGCATTATAAACCTTCCTACCTGTCCCTTGGGTTTTTTACATGCATAAAATATGCTTTGATCATGTCGTTTTGTGGTGTCATTTGTTACAGTGGGGGGTTATTTGCGAAAGGCAAATCCACTTTTCACTACAAGTGCAAACTACAAGTGCAAAGTGCACTTGAAATTGCACTGCAAGTGCACTTGGAAGTGCAGTCGCTGTAGATTTGAGGGGAAGCTCTGCTGATTTTATCATCCAATCATGTGCAGGCTAAAATGCTGTTTTTTATTTTCCTTGCATGTCCCCTTCGGGTCTACAGTGACTGCACTTCCAAGTGCACTTTCAGTGCAATTTCAAGTGCACTTTGCACTTGTAGTGCAAAGTGGATTTGCCTTTTCGTAAATAACCCCCTAAGCACGCACAGCATATAGTAGACTAAGGGAGTGATTTACTAAAGGAAAATCCACTTTGCACTGCAAGTGCAATGAAAGTGCACTTGGAAGTAAAGTCGCTGTAGATCCGAGGGGGACATTCAACGAAAATAAAAAACAGCATTTTAGCTTGCACATGATTGGATGATAAAAGCAGAGCTTCCACTCATTTAAGATCTACCCCTTAGATTTAGAGCGAGTGCACTTCCAAGTGCACTTGCAGTGCAAAGTGGATTTGCCTTTCATAAATAACCCCCTAAATCTTCACCCTCCAGTATCAGAAACTTCTGCTTGTAATCAAACATGAGTCA
Source organism: Lithobates pipiens (assembly GCF_037356315.1). Taxonomy (NCBI): domain Eukaryota; kingdom Metazoa; phylum Chordata; class Amphibia; order Anura; family Ranidae; genus Lithobates; species Lithobates pipiens. Next base: position 21,366,484 of record NW_027507718.1, on the reverse strand, counting down.
TGCAGCATGGCACTCCACAGGTTAATGCATGACCTCTGTGCTCTGTCTGTAGTCTAAGCACTGACAAATTATGTGAAGAAACTAGATACAGTATCCCACAATCCCTGGGTCTCTCTGTCTAACACTGGTGCAGGTAAGAACTAAATACTAATTAGATCTGACACAGTCACAAACAGGCAGAGCAATCATCATCATACTGGAAGAGATGTATTTTTATTACATTAGCATTTTCACATTTGTGATGAAACACGGAAGAAATGGCAATGCATGGATTGGGCGCTGAATGACCCAGACATAGGGCCATTAAACTACAAACTGCAGCCACAACATGTGAACTCATTGCAAGGTAAGGAAAACAAGCAACACTGGGAATATAACTGCACTAACACCTAGTTAAAACAACAAAAACATTGCAAAGGGCACAATGTCTTAAGCCCCCATTCAAACTGGTGCAATTTGTCATGCGATTTGACAGAGCAAATAGCAATGCAGTTTCCAAATCGCATGACAAGTTGAACCCCGTTTTTGGCAATGGAACTGTTCAAACTGCCTGTTTGTTTCCATCCGATCTGATCTGTCAGATGGATGGAAATAGCACCACCATCCGTCTGTTTTTGGCAGACAGGATCGGATGGCGGTGGGTGTCTATATATATATATATATATATATATATATATATATATATATATATATATATACAGTATTATTTATATATATCATTCATATTCATTTTTAATCCACTGGTGCTTATAAATAGGAAGAAAAAAGTCTTCTTCCTCTAATCGCATCGGCGTTTCTCCCAGATTCTCCGCCTCTGAGCCAGAGAATCTGGGACGGAGATATTTCCGTGTAACAGCCAGTGAGATCTTCAAATCTCACTTTCATAAACTGCCGTTTGTGACAGAATGGTTGCATGCTGTGATGAGAAGCCGAGAACATGTTCCACATCTCAGCAACAAAAACCGGTACACAAGAGAGATCAGCCTGAGGATCATGACTTTTATCTGTTTCATAAACGGACACCTATGTCAGAACTCCACATCTATACACTTGTTCTACGTTCATTTTTCAGAAAGTATTGAAACAAATGGATAATCATAACCGCCAAGCAACTAGCATTTAAAAAAAAAGATTTAGATCTTAGTAATGTCCAACTCCATATTCTCTTGGTACAGGTTTCCTGTAAAAAACACATACAGAAGTATTCCCTTAAAAGTGGGTCTAAATCCAAAACTAAAATTGAAAGCGTTATTAATTCCAAAACCAAACATTTAATATATTGAAGCTTATTAACCCCCCTGGCGGTATTCCCGAGTCTGGCTCGGGGGGAAAATTCAGGACCATTAGCGGGAAAACCCCGAGCCAGATTCAGGATCGCATCGCTGGATCCAGGATGAGTTTACTTACCTTATCCCCTGGATCCGGCGATGTCCCCCCCGCTGTGCGAGCGGCTCGTCCTCCGCTCGATCTATCACGGAGCCGAGCTCCGTTCCCTGCGAGCGTTGTGACGTATGTGGACAGAGAACGGTGCCAAAAAGTAAAACACACACATTACATACAGTATAATGTAATCTTACAGATTACATTGCTGTATGTAATTATTACACATCCTTTTTGTCCTTAGTGGTCTGTCCAGTGTCCTGCATGTAGTTTTATATTATAAATACTTTTCTTTCTGCCTGGAAACTGGAGATTGTCCATAGCAACCAAAACTGTCCCTTTACAGCAAAAATGATTTTAGACCAGCTAGAAAACAGCAATAATAATTTAGAATCACTCGCAGAATTGAGCGATAGCGATTTGTGGGGAGATCCGTCATCAAATACTGAAAAGTAATGACAGTGACAATTTTGCAACTGAGCAAATTTCTGTGTTTTTGATTTGATTACATTATTTAATAATTTTTATTATTATTATATTATTATTTGGTATAATTATTTATAGTTATTTATTATATTATAATTTATGATTTCATTTTTCAAACTTTATCATACCCGGTATCTCTACTAGACTCTGGTTTGGACAGATTTAATTGAGTTATTCCTAAGAATTACAGGTCTACAATATAAAATGACAAATTTCCATGCAAAATAATTGTACCGCTTTCAACACCTAAAATCTGAAATAATCATACCGCCAGGGAGGTTAATCATTAGATGTGATGCCTGCATTCGTTTTAATTTTTAGGCATTTTTCCCCTCTTTTTGTACCTTGCACTCTGGCCAGTGACACACCTCCTGTATTATACAGACACCGCTTTGAATGATAGAGTACAAGGGTACCTTTAGACAGTAGCATACTTTTAAATCAGTTACAGACATTGTTTTTTTCTTTTTTTTTTCTTTTGGGCTAAAGGTTTACATAAATATATAAATGCTGATCATTTTAAATAACCCTACTGGTGTTAAATGGTTTGTCTCATCCCTTTAATTGCAAGAGAGCATTCCTGTTGAGAAACAACAGGCTTACTGGCTGAATCACCAGATGGAAATAGAAGAAAGCAAGCCTAAAAAATAAACAAATACAGCCACAAATTGGTAAACTGTGCTATATTAAGTTCTTAATTTTAACTTTAACTGCCCATTCTCTAATCTGCTGCTCCTTGTCAAGAAGTAGTCCATAAACTACATTGACTTATCTTTTTCTGGAACATTACTGTGGTATGAGGTGAATCCTGAGTGCAGGTAGAGATACTGAATGGCTATTCAGTTTAATGTCCATTTAAAAATGTAACTCCACTGTTTTGAAAAAAAAACATTCCCCCCTGGCAGTGGTGTCTGGTGCTCAAAATTTTTGGGGGGCACAAACAAACTGAAAAAAAAAATGAAAAAATCAATTGCAGCCTCACTGTGCCCATCAAATGCAGCCACTGTGCCCATCAGATGCAGCTACTGTGCCTATCAAATGCAGCTGCTGTGCCCATGAAATGCAGCCGCTGTGCCCATCAAATGCAGCCGCTGTGCCCATCAAATGCAGCCACTGTGCCCATCAAATTCAGCCGTTGTGCCATCAATTGCAACCACTGTGCCCATCAAATGCAGTCAATGTGCCAACAAAATGCAGCCACTGTGCCCATCAAATGCAGCCACAGTGCCCATCGATTGCAGCCACTGTGCCCATCAAATGTAGCCACTTTGCCCATCAAAAGCAGCCACTTTGCCCATCAAAAGCAGCCACTATGCCCATCAAAAGCAGCCACTATGCCCATCAAATGCAGCTCCTGTGCCCATCAAATACAGGCACTTACCCCATATTTTTGGCGGGTCAGGCAGCGGGTGACTGTGGCGAGCTGTGGGCTCCTGTGTCCTCCATGCTTCCCCCATGCTTTTCCTCCTGCTTTTCCCCTCCCTCCCCCTTCCTCTTTTCCCTCTTTACCATCCTTCCTTATTGATGCATATCCTCCTTCCCCCCACCCTTTTTTCCTTTCACCTACCTTCTCCCCTCCCCTCCTTTTTTCCCCCCTTTCTTTTCTTACCCCCCCCCCCTTTTTTTGCTCACTATATTTCCTCCTTCCCTAGAATTCCCTGTGGTTCATATACACCCTGGGTGCTGTCCCTTCCAGACCCGCGGGGCTGCCCACCTCAGCTCCCGTTTGGAGCTGTTTCCTGGACCGCCTGCAGAGTCCCATTACCACACCATTCATCAAGCTAACCTTAGTAAGTAAGCTCTGGTTGGGGTGTTTTCTACTCTTTCCCCAACTTTGTCTTTTTATTCATATAATTCATATTTTCTCTACTCTTATTTTAACAATATATCTTTATAGATTTCACACGCGCTTGCTCCTGATGAGTGGCATTTAAGCCATGAAACGCGTAGAGATACCGGTTGCTGTGTCTTATAAATTTCATCAAGATTTCCAAGTTATTATGTATTATGTATCTCACCACGGGTTTAGTGAGGCCATAGGTCCTGCAGGCATTACCTTTTGAAGTATTGTGGTATATCATGTTTTTTTTTTTCGAGGTGAATGAGGGAATTTTTAGTGTTTATATTACATGAGATTACCATCAATTTTATTGTCATTATCCTGTTTATCGCATACCATTGATACTATCACATGTTTATAGGGACTGTGTTTAATGATCTAATTACTATATGTATTATTACATGTTTGTTACCGTGTACCATTGCTATTTACCATTATATGCTTACTAATTGCTTTTTAAATAAAATTCCTTTGCATTCGTCCATTTATCGTTTTGCTTCTACGTGCTTTATATAAAGACCCACCTTCTCTGCAAATGAACCCCCTTTTTCTTACTATATAAATGGGATGGATATTCATGACCTTACCAGGTCTTGATATCATATAAAGTCCCTAGGGATGGAAATACATGACCTTACCAGGCCATGGCTTCCTTAAAGTCCCTATTCTTCAAAAACTCTTCTCTTTCAGCCAATCAGATGACAGGTATCAGACCCACGCTTCCTGATTGGCGGAGCAGCGGTTCAGTGTTAGAAAAGCAAATATTCATTTGTTTCCTAATAGTACCCTTAATAAACTGACTCTGTGTGGTCTCGGGGCCAAATACATGAGCAAAGGTAAAATTTTGAGCCATATTCATTTGCTTTTCTAACACACCTGGGTGGGCTCTAAGCGCAATGCTCTGCACTCAGAGTCCATCCTATTTTGAAGCCTATTAGAGCCTAGGGCTTTCTTTCCATTTTGGATAGAGTAATGAAAGGTTATAACCCTTTCAGTTGTTTTTGCCATTTGTGTCCTATTGGGCAGATTTCCCTACAATTCAAGTCCCATAGCCAAAACCGGAAGTGAGATGAAATCCCTTCAAAGTGAGGGAATCTCGGGATGTCACCAATGTCACCAGAAATAGAAAATAAAATATCCCCTATGGTGGACTTTAAAGGCGCATATGAATATAATTGAAAGAGTATACAGCCTGCATACATATGGGGATTGGGCCTGATGGGTGCGCCAAACAGGGGCAGCTGCTGACTCCAAGAGGTCCACACGGTATGTGGAAGGGAGAAAAGACAGCGAGCTTGATGGAGAGAGGGGATGGGCAATGAACCCCCCCCCCCCCCGGGAAACGGGCTAGCTTGAGAGTATAACCTGCTCCCCTCCTCCTCGCACCCCTGGAACCCCGCAGATAAAATCACGCAAGCAGTATTAACACGCCTACAGAGAAACACAGTGAGTACTACATGATGAATTGAAGTATGAAGATAAAAGTGCTGTGTTTCTCTGGCTGGTTGATTGTACAGGGACATATCTGCTGTGTGGGGCACTTCCATGCTCACTTAGTTGCATTGGGAGTGTGGTGATTGACAGGACTATATTGTACTGAGTGTAAACTGCGGAGAGTGCTTTGCCTTGGGTGTCCTGCTTGCCCCTTTCTTCCCAACGCCTTTTTTACTAAGGCAAAAAAAAAAAAAACTGGTATTGACCTGAGATATCAGAGGGAATGTTTTTGGTTCATACCGTGAAATAATAAAAGGTTCATTTTCAGCCGATAAGAAACTTTGGGATTTCCCGTTTTAGATTTGGACACTTTCATAAAATAAATACATAGGCAGAGCTGTACAATAGTTTAAGTGGAACCTGAGTTAAAAGGATAGCCTACTTGGAGTCATGGGTCCACTTTACAACAGCAGGTGGGGAGAAGCACGTATATAAATAAACAATAAAGCACAGGCGCTATTTAAAAAAAAAAAAACAGGACCCTGGGGAAAGCTTAATGCCCAAACATAATGAAACAAGCGTCAAGAATCACACAACCGCATTATCAATAAAATACTTTGGAATATTTCCTAAATCACTAAACAATATGAAGGGAAAACCAGTGTGGGGGGGGGCAGAAGCTAATCCACCTAAAGTGACCTCTAGCCCGGGTACCATTAAGAAATATATGGCACAAGAAGCAACAAAAGCCCAGGAAAACTGACATGTTCCAACAGAAAACTAACAAAGGGCTCTCTGAGAAATGGGCAGAGCAGGCTACCAGGAGGAATAAACATTTCTATGATTGTAAATGAAGAGGTAGTACAAGAAAGTGAAGTAGAACCAAGACAAAAAAAGCAATAACCAACCAAAGGTGAAATGGTTGTCATGGTTATGCAGTGATCTTCCTGTGTTTGCTTACCTCCCCTCATGTGTTCAGACTAAGAGGCCAGCCACTTCCACCTGGTGGTTTTTATAACCTCTCCTCTAAGCATGGCTCCACCCCAGGCCCTATCAGGGAACCTTATATTAACCTGTGCACTGCAAGTCAAGAGTGCTGATCAACCATTGTCTATTCCTTTGTGTGTTTAGCTTCCTGTTACCTGCCGTGTGCTCTTCTGTTGTTCCGTTCCCAACTTTGGCGTGTCTTTGACTATCCCTGTTTGCTTGTGATCCTGACCTTTTGGTGTGTCCCTGACTATTCCAGTCTGCTTGTGGCCCCGACCTTGGCTTTGTCCCTCACCATCCCTATTCTCCTGTTGCCTACTGTGGGTGTGAGCTGGGGGACCCTGGGGGTCGCAAACTGGAGCCAGTTGCAGCCAAGTCCATCCTCACCCCTCGAGGCTCTGGTGAACACCTGCTGGCTCTTAGACTCCGCGCCCCAGGGAATCTTACGCTCTAACCCCAGTGGGACCTGTCTCCTGTCCGCAGCAGTCAGCCGTAGGGTCCACAACCTTGCGGTGCACTCCTGATTCCTACGGTGTGCATCTGTCACCTCGCCTCAAGGTGACCTGACAATGGTGTAGATGTTTGTCAGGCTGGAGCAGTCTATTAAGGGGGAAATCGCAACAATACAAGGTGATCTGAACCAGATTTTAAGAAGAGTGGAAGAAACAGAAGAAAAATTGGACTCACAAGCGACTGAAATAAAAGATCTTAAAGAACAGATGGATAGGGTATTAAGAGAACAATGTTTTTTGAGATACAAAATGGAAGACCAGGAAAATCATAATAGGAGAAAAAAATTAAGAATTAGAGGCCTACCCGAATTGGAGGGTGAAGACCTACAGGAAAAGATGGATAAAATATTCGGTCCCCTGCTGGGACTCTCACAGACAGAAAAAATAAAGCTTGAAACATAGGATCAGAAAACTGGCAGAGTTTGCAGGAGAAGTCCAAAGAGATGTGATTGTGAGATTTCACAATTACAAAGACAAAGAAATGATCTGGGTGACCCTAAAATCCATCCAACCTCTTAAATATGAAGAGACCAATTTACAGATATTCCCAGATTTGGCCTCAGAGACCCTGATAAGGAGAAGAACTTTAAAACCTCTGCTTAGATTCCCAGAAGATACGCCTAAATTCTGTAATGCCCCGTACACACGAGCGGACTTTTCGACATCCAAACTCCGACGGACTGAGTCCGGCGGACTATCCGCTCGTGTGTGGGCTGCAACGGACTTTAGCTTCGCAAAAGTCTGACGGACTTTAGAAATGAAGCATGCTTCAAATTTTCCCGACGGAACTCCGCCGGACCCAGGTCCGATGTAGAAGTCCGCTCGTCTGTATGCTGTTCCGACAGTCCTAAAACGACGCATGCTCTGAAGCAAGTACGAGACGGAAGTGCTCGGTCTTGTAAAACTCCAGTTCGTATTGGAAGTAGCACATTCGTCATGCTGCAAATTCTGTGCTCGTTTAAATGTATAGCGCATCTTCTTTATAATGCTAGAAGAACGAAGCCTTTTTATTTATAATGCTAGAAGAACGAAGTTGCTTTGCTGCTCATATTCACTCACAGAGTTCTCACCAAACACATTTCTGTTTTATTTCTCCTCATCTCATGAATGATCTTGTTTTTATTTTAAAGCCCCATCTCAATATTTTTTATTTTTATTTTTTTTTTAATAATTTTTTTTACTCCATATTTTTGGTACAATTCTTTACCATGTTTTTCTTGTGATCTCCATATTTAATTATTCTGTCAATTAAAACCAAAAAAAAAAAAAAAAGTTGTTAACTTGACCGAATAATTAAATATGGAGATCACAAGAATAAAAATGTTCATGATTTCACCCAAAAATATTGATGAAAAAATTACTCCAAAAAAATAAAAAAAAACAAGAAAAAATGTTGGTGACTAATTTTTGGCCTACATATTTTTGGTACAATTCTTTACCATTTTTTTTTTATTGTGATCTCCATATTTAATTGTTCCGTCAAGTTAAAACCAAAAACTTTATTTTATTTTATTTTTTTTTCATTACCACAATAACCTTTTTATTTTTATTCTGGTGACAAGTTACCACAATAACATTTTTATTTTGTTTATAACCTCAAGGAGGTTAGTGTCCCTTGTTAATTTCACATTGTCTTTTATAGAAAGGTATTTGACCAAAAAACACATAGGCAATTATATTTTCAAACAAAAATATCCATTTATTCTGGTTCTACAAACAAAAAAATGAAGGCAACACTGGAGAAAATTGTGACATTTGTGTAGCCTTTTGGCCCCAGGGCAAACGTGAAACTATGTGGACAAGAAAATTCAAATATTACAAAATCCAATATGGTCCCAGAATCCCAGACATCAAGAGCAGCATCAGATGGTATATATGTCCCCAGGCTGTGGTACAACAGGCTGCATCTTTTTGGTCGGACCAGAGTGAAGCCAGGTCATCACCTTCTTCTCTTCGCTCCACCCTTCACTGCACCCTTCCCTGCAGACTTCCCTGTAGCCTTCCTGGGAGGCTGTGTCTCCGGTGGTGGACTCGTGGCAGGAGGAGGAGGAGGAGGAGGAACAGGAGGAACTTGCTCCACAATATTACTGTTGGCAGATAATTCTCCACTGAACCCCTTCTGTAACGCCAGGAAAATGAGCCTTTCACAGTGGAGACGTTGGCCCATCTCTAGTTGCTGGAGCCGGCTGGCGATGTAGCAGCCATAGGCCTCTTCTGCGTCAGGGGGGCTGTTTAAAACATTAGTAGCCTCTCTAATTAGTCGCAGGGATTCCTCTTGTGCCTGCGTATTTTTTTTGGCCCTTTTGGATGGAAGACGGAGGGGAGGCACTTGAGATGTTGTCATGCTTCTACTAGGCCCGGCCACCTCCTGCCTGACAGAGGGCATGGACTCCTCCTGGCTGAGAGTGGGCATAGCCTCCTCCTGCCTGCCACTTTCCCCACCTTCCTCCTGGCTGAGCTCCTCCTGTGTATAAAAAAGGGACATTGTTTTAGTTTTTTGTTCATCAATCCTAAACATTTTTCAGCTCCTGACTTCAAAATTCTGTTAATACATATAAAAGAGTATCATTATGACACCACTATTTCTTGTTTCTGCTGGTGACAAACATTTGTGGCCACTACTGTAAATTGATATGTCCAAATTTTAACTATTTTTTAACATCAATAATAGCGTACAAATTCGAATAACATCTAGTTAACATCATTAATATTCTGAATATCACTATTTTTGGTAAAAAAATACCTGGCTCCAGCTGGGTGCATCCGCTTCTTCCAGGATGGAAGGCTCATCAGCCTCTGCTGAGGTGGAGGGAATGCTGCAGGGAAGGGTGGAGGGAAGGGTGGAGGGAAGAGTAGAAAGCGACTCCCTGGGTCTACACCGGTCATCCAGGAACCGTAGCTTTTCAAAGTACCACAGCCTGGGTACATATACATCACCTGGTGCTGCTCCTGATGTTTGGGATTGAGCGATTTTCCTCTTTTCCTTTCGGAACATATTTTGCAATATTTGAATTTTCTTATCCACAAAGTCCACGTCTGCCTCTGGGATCCAAGTCTGCACAAATGTCACAAATCTCTCCAGTGTTGCCCTCCTTACTTGTTTATTAAAATAATCCTTGTGCTTGGTATGCCACAGATTTGACATCTCTTTATACTTGTCGATAAACAGACTTAAAAATTCTGGATCCCTGAATTTTTTATTCATTTTTCTGCAAGACAATACACAAGCCAAAAAACATAATGTTAGCTCAGACTCTCCTAATCTTAGCCCAAGATAGACTCCAGGATCTGCCACTTATTTGGGGAAATGGTTTAAACTTACCTTCGTTTTTCTTGCTCCCAACTTCTGTTCCTATTTTCGCAAACGAACATACGACATGTGATTTTTGTCGTTATATACAGTGCGTACGCGTAGAACTACGCCTGCGTTGCCCGCCCCTGACGTTCTTTTAGTCAAGTTCATGTTTTCCCGCCCCTTTCTGCGCACTTAACGTACGTACGACATGTGCATTTTGGCTTAAGATCCAGTGCGTACGCGTAGAACTACGCCTGCGTTGCCCGCCCCTGACGTTCTTTTAGTCAAGTTCATGGTTTCCCGCCCTTTCTGCGCACTTAACGTACGTACGACGTGTGATTTTGTCGTAAGATCCAGTGCGTACGCGTAGAACTACGCCTGCGTTGCCCGCCCCTGACGTTCTTTTAGTCAAGTTCATGGTTTCCCGCCCTTTCTGCGCACTTAACGTACGTACGACATGTGCATTTTGGCTTAAGATCCAGTGCGTACGCGTAGAACTACGCCTGCGTTGCCCGCCCCTGACGTTCTTTTTAGTCAAGTTCATGGTTTCCCGCCCTTTCTGCGCACTTAACGTACGTACGACGTGTGATTTTGGCTTAAGATCCAGTGCGTACGCGTAGAACTACGCCTGCGTTGCCCGCCCCTGACGTTCTTTTTAGTCAAGTTCATGGTTTCCCGCCCTTTCTGCGCACTTAACGTACGTACGACGTGTGATTTTGGCTTAAGATCCAGTGCGTACGCGTAGAACTACGCCTGCGTTGCCCGCCCCTGACGTTCTTTTAGTCAAGTTCATGGTTTCCCGCCCTTTCTGCGCACTTAACGTACGTACGACGTGTGATTTTGGCGTAAGATCCAGTGCGTACGCGTAGAACTACGCCTGCTTTGCCCGCCCATGACGTTCTTTTACAAGAATATTTCCCGCCCCCTTTTCTCTACGGTGCGCAGTAGGAGAAACATGGCGGAAACACAACAGGTGCTTGATATGAACGACTCCAGTAGTCAGGAATCCCCGGAGCCACAAACGTCCCGATCCGGAAAGAGGAGATTTAAGGCCTCAAATATGGCATTTCAAGAGATGGTGGAGATGGTGGGAATCTTGCGAAGTAAGGATTATGATGGCAAGCATGGACCATACACCCATCCGAACTTGCGCAAGGCCAGAATCATGGCCAAAGTAGTTAAGACCCTGCATAATCGTTTTGGGGTACGACGGTCAAAAGACCAATTGAGGAAACGGTGGTCCGACCTGAAATTGAGGGAGCCGGATCAATACAGAAGGATCAAGAAAGTTCTGGAAAAAAGTACCGTATATACTCGAGTATAAGCCGAGATTTTCAGCCTCTTTTTTGAGGCTGAAAGTGCCCCCCTCGGCTTATACTCGAGTCATCGCTGTCTGCCTGCTCGATCAGCGTATCGAGCAGACAGACAGCGGCCATTCTAACATTCAAACGCCGCGCCTCCGCCTCCGCCTTCGCCTGTGATAGGCGGAACACTGAATTTCCCAGCAGCCTGTGTTCCGCCTATCACGGACATCGTCTCATCCTCGTACTACGGACGAGGATGAGACGATGTCCGTGATAGGCGGAACACAGGCTGCTGGGAAATTGAGTGTTCCGCCTATCACGGACATCCGATAGGCGGAACAGCAGTCAGTGGAAAATTGAGTGTTCCGCCTATCACCGACGGAGGCGCGGCTTTTGAATCCTAGAATGGCCGCCGACGAAGAGCTGAAGGACGGAGGCTCGGCTCGGGACGGGACGGGCCGGGCCGGGACGGGACGCAGGCTGGACGGGACGCAGGCTGGACGGGACGCAGGCTGGACGGACACAGGCTGGACGGACACAGGCAGGCTGGACACAGGTAGGCTGCACGGACACACACACACACACACACACACACACACACACACACACACACACGGATGCATGGACACACACACACACACACACACACACACACGGATGCATGGACACACACACACACACACGGATGCATGGACACACACACACACACACGGATGCATGGACACACACACAGGGATGGATGGACCCACAGGGATGGACGGACACACAGGGATGGACAGGCATGTCTCAGCTTATACACGAGTCAATAATTTTTTCCAGTTTTTTGGGGGTAAATTGGGGGCCTCGGCTTATATTCGGGTCGGCCTATACTCGAGTATATACGGTAAGTACTTGTCGTGTGTTCCTATTTTATGATTATTGCATACAGATCCATATGCTTTACCTTTGTACAATGTAAAAAATTGCTGCTTTCATGTTGTATACAGTAAAAGAATCGTATCGTTTTAACAAACCCTCGTAAATTGTTCGTGGCAAACCTCGTTTATGATACAGGGTTTGAACAGCATTTTTTGGGTGTGTAATTTTTAGGACACAACAAATGATTAGGACATTGTGGTTTAGATGTGTTTCAAAATACAATGACTAGAAAAGAACATTCAGTGTAATTGAAGGAGAGGACACTTGGCAGCTGGGTAAAAACACATCTGCACTCATGAGCAAAGGTGTGGGACACCAGAGAACATTTATTAGGGTAAACCACACGCCACACGGGGTTCCCTGGTATACTTGGGGGGGGGGGGGGTTGGGCATGTGTGAACCTTCGCACAAAAAGCAAATTATTTGCTTTTTTGTCAAAGTGAATTGATTTCTCATGTCTTCACATTTTGCATCTCTTCATAAACCGACAATTGTACAACACTTCTAATCAAGGTTTCATCTTCCTAGTTCTGGCCTTAAATATCTGTGTGCTAAAGTATACCTTTTTGTTTGTTAATTTCTCATAGGGGAGAAAAGCCTCACAAAGCAGGATCCCAGGGACCGCCACCCTTGCCAGCAGGAATGTGAGGTTAGCCCCATCCCCCCCGTGGATGTGCATGTGGAGGAAGGAGAGGTGGAAGAAGGAGAGGAGATGGGCACCCCACCAGGTGAGTGTCTGACACCACAGCTTCAGGTAATCGATGTATACCTGCATATTTCCAAACACATTTTTTTACATCTATTTTAGGTGATGTTGTGGTTGTGGAAAGCGACACATTTCCAAGCACCATGGCCCCCCCCGAGGATGTCGAGGAAGGAGAGGTTGAGGAAGGAGAGGTGGAGGAAGTAGGGGAGCTGGGCACCCCACCAGGTGAGTGTCTGACACCCCAGCTTGTTGAAATCCATGTATGACTGCATAATTTTTGACCCAATTTTTCCCATCTATTGTAGGTGATGTTCTGTTTGTGGAAAGGGCCCCATTTTCCAGTGACAGCGCACAAAGGCTGATTGGCCAGATAATGGGCTGGAATGGGGAACTAGATGACATGCGAACTAGCCTGGATCTCATGAAGACTCAGATTGACAATATGCAGCTGGAAATGAAGAACATGATCGATATTTTGGGGAGAATATAATCCGTTTCTCCATAATATCGATCATGTTCTTCATTTCCCTTGTTTTAGTTCAAAGATTGTTACTTCACCAATTTTTACGATTGTGGCTGATTGTTGTTTTATACATTTTTCATATTTTTTATAGAAAAATAAAAAGCACAAAAAAAAAAAAAAAAAAAGTTTTTAAAAAATAGAAAAAAAAGCAAACCAAAAAATGTTTGGCAAAGAAAGTTAAATAAACCCAAAAAAAAAATTTAGATCACTAAATATTCAATGGCACATGTGAATGTGGCCAAATTAAAATTTTGAATAATCAACAATGTGTGGCGTATTCTTTCAATGCTTAATACCAGTTTGGGAAAAGGGATTTTGTGTATCCAGTGACAATGGGCCTTATTGAATTTAATGAAAATACACTTGGCACTACAAGTGCACTAGGATAACATAGGAGACAGCACAAACCAAAAGCAAGCAAGAAAACACATTTCAGATTTGAGGTTATTTTATTATTTTCCTCTTTTTAAAAATTAAATATTGGGTGGCATTGCAATGGCCCCCCTACCGTTAAAATAAGTCACATATCTTTCGCGCACTTCACGTGCACTTTGGGGGGCCAAGCCAGTACGGCCAGTATCCAGGCCTGTCATGGATTCTGGACCAACTCCAGCCTCCGGCATTATTCCTGATAAGTAAGTATTGGAGTATTTGTGCAAAAAGTTGTGCAAAATGCAGCACGTAAGGATGACATAGTTCAGTTTGTATTCCGCTAGGTTTAGAGCCGTCAGAAATACACGGAACCGGCTGGCCATTATTCCAAAAGCATTTTCCACCACTCTTCTCGCTCTGGCCAGCCGGTAGTTGAAAACCCTCCTCTCCGGGGTGAGGGCTCTTTGGGGGAATGGCCGCATTATGTGGTTGTCAAGAGCAAAAGCCTCATCCGCGATGAATACGAAGGGTAGTTCCTCCACATTCTCCGAATCAGGTGGCAAGCCCAGGCCACCTGTCTGTAGACGGCGGTAGAACTCCGTCTGGGCGAAGACTCCTCCATCCGACATGCGGCCATTCTTCCCCACGTCCACATAGAGAAATTCATACTGTGCCGACACCACCGCCATTAACACAATACTGTGAAACCCCTTGTAATTAAAAAAGTATGACCCCGAATGGGGTGGTGGCACAATGTGGACGTGCTTCCCATCTATGGCACCACCGCAGTTAGGAAAGTCCCACCGGGTGGCAAAATGGGATGCCACAGTCTGCCATTCCTGTGGCGATGAAGGAAACTGGGGAGGCAAAAAGAAGAAAAAAAACAAAATAAGTACTTTTGCACATTAAACATTGTACATTACAACACAAACTTTATTTCACGCTTCTGCCTAGTCACATGACACCGATCGTCTGCTCCCTGTCATTGGGAGCAGTGATCAGGGTCATGTCACTGCTAGCCCATCCCCCAGACAGTTAAGAAAAACACTCACCCAGAACACACTTTAAACCATTCCTTGGCCCCCTTGTGCTTAATAAAACACCTTCACTGCATGTGACATTTTTACAGTAATCAAGACAATTTTTGACAGCATTGATCACTGTATTAATGACAATGGTCACAAAAATGTTTGGAAATTGGCCAATGTGTCCGCCATAATGTGGCAGTCACCAGAAAAACAAAAAACAAAAAAAAAAAAAAAAAACGGTTAGCAACGCCATTACTATTTTCAAAAATGGCAAGATTTTACAAATGCCAGCAAAATAGACCATATTTACGAAACGATTGAACTTTTAACCAAAACAATCAAGAAACGCTTAAATTGTGATTCATTTTAACACATTTTTGTTTACTAAAAGACTACGTATCAGCATCAAATGATGTCCCAAAAAATCATGGTGATATATTTTTGTGCCTATCTTTCTTTAGAGCGAAAAGAGAGAAAAAAATGCATATTTAGAAAAATGCATTTTGGGTTTGTTGGTGGTTAATCACCAAAACTAAAAAAGCAGAGGTGATCAAAGACAACCAAATACAAAATCGCTTTGTGCTAATAAAATGAAGATAATTTACTAGGAGGAGCCATGTTACAAGGACGCACAATTGTCAATTCAAACAACGCACTGCCAAATCACCCAAAAAAGTGATGAAGGTCAGGAAGGGGGGAAAATCATTCCAGGGTTGAAGTGTGTTAAAAATACAATATATAATTCAACATTAATTTAAGGACACACAGACTCGTTGGAATTATATTAAGTGTGTGTGGGGGGGGGGGGGGGGGATCCAGTTAAAGGACACACAGACCATTTGGGATACTATTAAGGGGGGGGGGGGGGGATTCAGTTAAGGGGACACAGACCATTTGGAATAAGCTTTAAAATGTTTGGTTTTAGGATAAAGCAATAGAATGGAGCTGACAAAAGACATTTTAAGTGACTAGACTAGGTGGATATGGGCCTACCATAGCATGTTGGTGAGGTTTAATGAAGGCAAATATGCATGAAAAACAAAAAAGGAGCATTAAAAGATTGCAGCATGCATGAGGACAAAGGGGACATTCACAGCATATTGCAATCATGGTAATTAGAGATTGAGTAAAGAAATACAAGGCATTAGCAAACATTAAAGACAATAAAATGTGATGTTAAATGCTAAATCTTACCTTAATATAGTCCTCCTGCAAGACCTGTATAATGGCAGAACAGGTCTCTGGGATAATGATCCCCAGAGCCTGGGGGGAGATGCCTGTCGAGAACTTCAAGTCCTGAAGGCTTCTCCCTGTCACCAAGTAGCGCAACGTGGCGACGAGCCTCTGCTCCGGAGTGATGGCTTGCCGCATGCAGGTATCCTGCCTGCTGATATAAGGGGTCAGCAAAGCCAGCAGACGGTGAAAAACGGGGTCCGTCATCCGGAGATAATTCCTGAAATCATCAGGATTATTCTCCCGGATCTCACGAAGCAAAGGCATGTGCGAGAACTGGTCACGCTGGAGCAACCAATTCTTCGTCCATGAACTCCTCAACACCCCGTCCAAGGACTGTTCTTGGGTTGCAGAATGAACTACAACACCAAGCGCAAGCAAAGCACGAACTCGACGACGAGTACGTACACGCAACATGGCTTCAAAACGGTCGGATTGTCAGAGCGGACTTAACAGACGTCACTGAAGAACAGCAAGGCCTGTGAAGAGCGAGCTGAAAGTCAGCGAGCGCAGTTAGATCGCACTGCAAAATACAGACACGAACTGACTACACGCACTAAAAAACAGATACAAACCTCACAAGCACAAACTGAAAAGCAGTGAAAAACCTTCTGAAAAATACGAGTCTGAAAAACGCGAATCGTCTCTCACCAAACTTCTACTAACGCGAGATAAACACGAAATTAGCAGAAGGAGCCCAAAGGGTGGCGCACTTGGTATTGAACTTCCGTTTTATAGTCTCGTCGGACCTGGTGTACGTCACAGCGGACCAGACGGGCGGACTTTAGTGGGATCGTGTGTAGGCAAGTCCGTTGCGTCGGAACTCTGTCGGAACTCCGGCGGAACTCCGGCGGAACTCCGGCGGAAACTCCTTCGGATTTAAGTCCGCTCGTGTGTACGGGGCATAATAGATTGGACATGACACTGATAGAGATCCCAGGCTGGTGGGTAGTGCAGGACAGAATACCTAACACAAAGGAACAACAACAATGGAACCCGATCCTAAGAAAGAAGAAGGCAGCAAAGAAGAAAACTTAAAAAGGAGGGGAGTAATACAGGGGGGGGGGACTTCAAGGGGGGGGTGTGGGGGGAGGAAAAAAAGGAAAATACAAGAAGTGTGGAGTGGAGTGGACACAGGGGTATCTCCAATATAGGGGGGCAGTGGCTCGGCCTGGGGCATAGTGTCGGCGCACCACCCGAGGGGGAGAACCAAAGACTTGGAGGAGTTGGAGTGCCTTGGGTTCATTGGTAATGGGGAGAATGATACCCTCGAGAAGGGGAGTGGGGAGGGGGGTGGGTAAGGATGGGTGGGGAGGTGGACAGGGGGAGGTAAAGGGCGGGTGGGGGTATCTCTCTTATACAACATAAGCGTAGTAATAGCTGTGATGATACCCAGGGGACTGTTAAGACAAGGGGTAGATCAATACCCAGGGTAACCGGGTCCCAATGTCATAACCCAACAGGAGGGCTGGGCCAAGATAAAAGGAGATGGAAAGGGAGAGAGCATTAGCCAAGATGATAACATTGAATATAGTGTTGTATAATTAATATACGTGGGTTAAACTCTCCTGTAAAGAGATATAATATATTAAGAGAACTAAAGCATTATAATACAGATGTAGTCCTATTACAGGAGACACGCTTCTTCCATGGTTTGAATTATAAAATATTGTCAAAAGATTACCCATTATGGTATTGCAGAGATTCCTCAATAAATAAGGCAAAGGGAGTGGCCATAGGATTTGCCAGGGGAGTAAGGCTTGTCCTGGAGGACCCAGAAGGGCACTACTTATTTCCAAGAGGGAAAATAAATGAAGTGGAGTACTCCCTGGCAAATATTTATTGCCCAAATAAAAATCTAATAAAATACCTAATGGGTGCCATAGCGAAATTCTCAGAGTTTAACAGAGGAGGTGCCATCATGGCAGGGAATTTTAATCCATGTATGGAACCGGGGATGGATAGTACGTCCCATGTGCAGTGGACTGGAAATGCACAGATGAAGAGGTTATTCAAGAAATTGCATAACTTTCAATTAGTGGACGTATAGAGAATACAACATGCAAGAATTAAGAATACGTGACTATACATTCCACTCCTCTGTACACGAGACTTATTCAAGAATTGCTTTCTTCATGATCGAACATAGGCTGTTAGAATAAGTATCTAGTATGAATATTGAAATTATGACCTTCTCAGACCACACGCCAGTGACAATGAGAATAAATAACGAGGGAACAGAGAAGGACTAATGCCGGCCATACACGATGCGAATTCCGAACGAAAATCCGAGCGAAAGTAAAATCGACCGATTTTCGTATCGTTAGTGTGGTATGCGCGACATGCGATTTTCGTACGACAGGGCAAATTGACAAATCCAACATGTTGTTTTTTTTTTAAAAAATCGTCCAAAAATCGTATCGTTAATGGCAGAGTTGGACGATTTGACATAAGAAAATGAACTGCGCACGATCTCTGGAAAGTTTGAACCAGAAGGAAACCAACACGGAATAAAAAAAACCCGTTAAAACATAGTGTTTTAACGTACGATTTTCGTACTTAATTGATGGCACATTCGCATGTTGTTGTGAGTGCCGCTTTCGTTTATCGTTCGACGGGTCGTTCGGAATTCGCATCGTGTATGGCCGGCATAACACATGGAGATTAAACGAGGACTTGTTACAGAATAAAGCGATCGAAGATAGGATAAAGGAAGAACTAGAGCAGTATTTTAAAATAAATGATACCAATGACTTATTGGAAGCTACAGTATGGGAAGCGCATAAAGCCTATATCAGAGGTATCCTGATTGCGATAGGGTCAGAAAAAAAAGAGAAGGGAGAAAATAGTAGCATTAAAGTGGTTGTAAACCCTCCTGTAAAAAAAAATAAAAAATCACCCTGCAAGATAAAGGCATAATGAGCTAGTATGTATAGCATACATGAACGGCATCTATCCCGGAGGTTACTTCTGGGTATTGCGGCTCTGGCGCTGTGATTGGCCGGAGCTGCAATGACGTCACTCCCGCGCATGCGCAGGAGCCGCCGGGAAATGTCACTCCTGCACATGCGCAGGAGCCGCCGGGAAAGTGCCGATGCATAACGTCGGCACATGCAAATACAGGGATATCTCCTAAACCTGCACGTCCAGTGCACCTACAGGTAAGCCTAATTATAAGGCTTGCCTGTAGTTTAACCACTTCAGCCCCAGACCAATTAACAGCCTAAGGACCAGAGGTCTTTTTACAATTTCGCACTGCACTGCTTTAACTGGTAATTGCGCGGTCATGCAATGGTGTGCCCAAACGAAATTTGCGTCCTTTTCTTCCCACAAATAGAGCTTTCTTTTGGTGGTATTTGATTGCCTCTGCGATTTTTATTTTTTGCGATATAAATGGAAAAAGCCCGAAAATTTTGAGAAAAAAATATATTTTCTACTTTTTGTTATAAGAAAAATCGAATAAACTCAATTTTAGTCTTACATTTAGGGCAAAATGTATTCAGCCACATGTCTTTAGTAAAAAAAATGTCAATAAACGTATATTTTTTGGTTTGCGCAAAAGTTATAGCGTCTACAAACTAGAGTACATTTTCTGGAATTTACACAGCTTTTAATTTATGACTGCCTATCTCATTTCTTGAGGTGCTAAAATGGCAGGGCAGTACAAACCCCCCCCAAATGACCCCATTTTGGAAAGTAGACACCCCAAGGAAATTGCTGAGAGGCATGTTGAGCCCTTTGAATATTTTTTTTTTGTCCCAAGTGATTGAATAATGACACAAAAAAAAAAAAAAGTTTACAAGAAGTTGTCACTAAATGATATATTGCTCACACATGCCATAGTTATATGTGGAATTGCACCCCAAAATATATTCTGCTGCTTCTCCTGAGTATGGGGATACCACATATGTGGGACTTTTTGGGAGTCTAGCTGCGTACGGCACCTCGAAAACCAATCACTGCCTTCAGGGTTTCTAAGGGTGCAAATTTTTGATTTCACTCCTCACTACCTATCACAGTTTCGAAGGCCATAAAGTGCCAAAATAGCACAAAATCCCCCCCCAAATGACCCCATTTTGGAAAGTAGACACCCCAAGCTATTTACTGAGAGGCATGTTGAGTCCATTTTATATTTTGCCACAAGTTGCAGGAATATAATATCCCCACAGATATACAGGTGTTGCAGTTTTATTTATTACGGAATTGACATGTAAAGCTAAACAGTTATGGGTTTGTTTACATCACATACATTTTTCAAATCATCCATCTGGATGTATGAATTTTTACATATGTAATTCATCCAGACGCATGAAGCTTGTGGCCACAGGATAAATGGACATGTCCCCCTATATCTGGCAGTATTGCAGGGGAAGGATACTCTCCTTGCATACACAGTCCATAAATGTAATCTACATGTAGGTGAGCCTATATACACTGTATTTTACATCTAACAGTATCGCAGGGGGAGGATATTCTCCTTGCATACATAGTCCATAAATGAAATTTACATTTAAGTGAGCCTATACACACCGTGATTATATATCACAATTTATATATAGTGGTTAATGTTCACGTATTTGCAATTATTATTACACTATACCACCGAGAACTATAAATGCTTTTGCATTTTTCACATAAATTATCAATATTTTTCTCTATATTGAATATGTGGGATAGTGCATCAGTTTACATAGATTTATCTAAGAGTCTAGATTGTTTTCGTCCCAGCTCTCTCCCCCTCTTTTTCTTGCCTGCCTCTAGTTCCTTTATTTATGGTATCGATCATAATGGAATATTTACGTTATGGTCGGCTAGCAAAGGCACATGCCTCATTCAGTCAACTGTTTTTACCTCTTTATGAGTTTTACTGATTAACTCTTGATTGAGGTTCTAGTGCCTATTCTATCGTCCGTAAGGGTTCCTAAAGTTTTTTCAAAGTTTTTTCATTTCTTTTTCTTTACAACCGGATAAATATTAATGATTTTACATTTAATGTGTGTTTTTTAACATTGAAAATATAATGGTAAATGTTAAGATGAATTTATGATCAGGATTTGATGTATTATTTATATTTTAGTGTTTATTTTTACAACCGATAAGGGTTAAGATCGGTTGGTGTATGCACAATTTTGTAAACAGTTGGTGGCTGTGATTTACTTGGAGTCCTGGGTTCTGCACACGTGCAGACTACTTGTCTTTAATAACATTGGGATAATGTTATTAATTTCATGGTTTTTCACATTATAAATTATCATTTGACAGTCTACACTAACACTACCAGTCAACCGGCATGGTGAAGTTTAATGGATGTTGACCTTTATCACCCTTTATGGGTATTTTCTAACACTTTAATTAACATACAAATAATCATCACTGTTTTTCTTAATCCCGAACTGTTCAACATTTATTTTCTTTCATCATTTATTCACATTTCACTGTTCACATATGTTCAGTCACCATTGTATTTAATAATACTTTCACCGATATTTTTACTTTAACACTGGCACCATCATTCACATATTTATATCTTGTTTTATTCAACCATTTTTCACTACACATCATTTTTCATTTACTCCTGGTCATCCAATGATCAAGTGCATCACATGTGTGGAGACTTCACGATGATAGTTCATGATTTTACCATCACATGTTTACACTTGTATGGTATATACTTGTTTTTCGTTTTGAAAAAAAAGTTAGCTATGAGTAAACACTGGTTTTAGCGTGAAACGCGTCAGTAATTTTGTTCTATTTTTCCCTTTGCTGTGATGTTTCGTGTGATGTGGAGTTTTTTCACTTGAAGAAATAAAGGCATTTTCATTTTTTACTTAATCCGGAGTGCGGCTGTCCAGAGTTTTGTTCGTTTCCTGTATACTGTGCCCCAAATGTTGCCACTGTGTCCCAAGTGCTGCCACTGTGCCACAAATGTTGCCACTGTGCCCCAAGTGCTGCCACTGTGCCCCAAATGTTGCCACTGTGCCCTAAGTGCTGCCACTGTGCCCCAAGTGCTGCCACTGTGCCCCCCCCGCCCACCGTCTGCCTGGCACTTACCTTGTCTCTAGTGTGCAGCAGGTGATGGCGGCAGGCGGCGAGCGGTGACCTCCATTTCATCCCGACCCCGATGTCTTCTCCTGCTAGCTCCTCCTCTCGTCTTCTGCAATGATTGGACGCCTGTTAGGCCTCCAGCCACAGCGCCTGTGATTTTAGCCAACCAGGTGACAGGTAACACAGACCCGGCAACCTGATTGGCTGAGAGGCGGGTCAGTGTTAGGGAAGCGATGTATTCGCTTCTCTAACACAGCACTGTGTAAACAGCGAACGCACAGCATTGCGCCCGCTGTTTACTGTTTTGGAAGCCTATTAGAGCCCACGGCTCTAATCACGATGCCTAATAGAGCCAACAGCTCTAATCAGGCACATCCAAAGAAACCACGCCGTTGTAATTCAGATGCCTAGAGCCCGACAAGGGGCCTGACACCTGAATAGTGGGCGGCAGTGGCAACAATAGATAGATTCATGCAATGCATGAATCTATCTATTGGTGATAGAGTGGTGCAGGAGAGAGGGGGAGGCACTCCTGCACCCTCTATGGACACACCGCCACTGGATAGGATACACAAAAGAGAAAAATGGGGATATAATTCACCACTGACACCGCTAAAAGACACCAATTAATTTGCACCGGGGATTGGGGCATTGTTTGGAAACTGGATCAAGAAAGAGAATGCACAATTAATAGATGTAATGGTTAATGGTAAAATATGCACATATCAGGAATTAAAACAAAAATAAGACATTGTGGATATTGATGAGTGGCGGTATTCCCAACTTAAACATATTATAGAATCATTACCTCAGCCAATCAGATCCAGAGAGAACCTTCTCCCGCTGGATCGACTATGTATGGCTAAAGGAAAGAAGAGGTGGATCTCGAGGATCTATAAAATATTGATGGATATGAAGGGGTTGGAAATGCCCCTATTTATTGGTAAATGGAAAGAAGACTTGGGAATGTGGGTAAACTACTGAATCCGACGGACAATTCGATCATGTGTGGGCTCCAGCGGACCTTTTCTTCCCCAAAGTTCGGCAGACCTAGAAATAAAATTTGCTTCAAATCTGTCCACCGGACTCGGCTTTCTTGTGGACAATCCATTCGTCTGTGTGCTAGTCCGACGGACTAAAACCGACGCTAGGGCAGCTATTGGCTACTAGCTATGAATTTCCTTACTCTACATCATCACGTTCGAATCCGCCGGACTTTTGGAGTGAGCGTGTGTGGACAAGTCCGTTCGTTTGAAAGTCTGGCGGACCTCAGCTGAAAGTCCGTCGGATTGTCTGCCGGACCAAGTCTGTCGAAAGGTCGGTTGTGTGTACGCGGCATTAGAAAAGGAGAAGATATTGAGGAGGGTACACACATGCCAATAGATTGCAATGTCACAGAAATTAACTATAAATGCTTGACACGATGGTGGACCTGCCCAAAGATTAAAATATACTGGCGGGAGGTACGGCAAATAATTAAGGAGATAACGAATATAGAAATACTAGAGGACCCGTGGGGGTGCTTGTTCCTTGGTGATAAATCCCCAACTAAATTGTATATGAGGTCATTGGTCCCTCAGTTATTAAACGCAGCCAAAAGTTTAATCCCTGACAGTGGCAAGAATTAGAATGTCCAACCATGAGGAGTTGGGGCAACAAAGTGAATGAAATCTATAACTTAGAGCAGTGATAGCAAACCTTGGCACCCCAGATGTTTTGGAACTACATTCCCCATGATGCTCATATACTCTGTAGTGTAGTTGAGCATCATGGGAAATGTAGTTCCAAAACATCTGTGGTGCCAAGGTTTGCCATCACTGGCATAGGAAGGGGGGACATGAGAGATCAGGAGAGGACAGGTGCAAGAATGTCAGATGATCAGCCTCAGAGAGGTGGGGGGGGGAGGGGCAGGGGCGTGGGGGGGGATGTTTTATGAATTGATGTATTTTGTGATGGAAGGTCGTGAAATGATTCTTGACGTTTTTCTGTTTTCCTTTTGTAAGATATAAAAAAATTAATAAATAATAAAAAAAAAAAAAAAGAAAGAGTGCACAGAGTATTTGTAGTACAAAAAAAATATTTATTCACGATTAAACATAGTAGCTAAAATTATGCATATTAAAATAAGAAAAGATGGAATGTCTAGACAGTTCATGATATTGTCACCCAACTCATTTTGGAGTACAATCTTTCTCCTTCTTCAGGGGTGTGTGAAGAGGAAAATATATCTATAACATAGTTAAAGAACAGTAAATGTCAGGTAATATAGAGTTATGGTAGAACAGACAATTGTATAGAGAATTTAACTCATACACTTACATAGTTTTTTAGTGGCAAGAAGAATTTCAACATTCCATCATATTACGTTTAAAAACAAGAGAAATACACATAGCAGTAAGAGCTGTGTCTGTAGATTCTCTATTTCAAAGCACATAGGCATCAAGAAGAGTCTCTAAAGGATTGAGTGTTGTAAATAGAACTGCCAAGGAAATGGCTTACTGCTCCCTCCACATCCCACAGCAGAGAAAATGGTCAAAGGGATTTACTGGGGCCAAGGCAGAAAATCTTGCAATGAAGATCAATTTGAAATGTAACCATAAATGGGAACAAAGGTGTGCTAATGTAATCATTTATATACTTTTTATATCCCCTCAATCTAAATAAAATAATGTACCTGAGTAGGGATGAGCTTCGTGTTCGAGTCGAACGTACGTTCGACTCGAACATTGGCTGTTCGTCCGTTCGGCGAAATCCGAACACTTGGTCCGCTCGCGTCAAAATTCGCATGGCGCTCACGGCCCACAATGCACTGCGATGGCGCAGTGCATTGCTGGCTCATGATTGGCCAAGCATGCACTGTGACCCCGCATGCTTGGCCAATCGCAGCGCCAGCAGCGAGGAGAGCCATGATTGGCCACAGGCAGGATGCCTGTGGCCAATCATAGCTGAGGCTGTGTAGTGCACGCCCCACACTATATAAGGCCGCCATTGAGGCGGCCTCGTGTAGTGTGTTAGCATCTGAAGCAGTGGGTGTTCTGTGTACCTTCCACACAGTACACACCGATCGTTTTTGGCTGATTTCCTATCTTGCTGTTGTGTAGTGGTTATTGTCTGTGCCCTGACCGCAGTATACACCACTATATTCACTATTCACTTCACTATATTTATATATCTTTAATAATAGAGCTTGCAGTCAGTAGTGTTAGGAGAGTGCGTGCTGTCTGCGTGCTCTGTACCCAGTACATACCGCTATAATCCACCTACATAGCTGTTCTCTATTTGAGCCCAATTGCCATCTGCAGGAGTTATTGGAAGTTGTGTGTGCCTCCAGCACAGCACAGTATACATCTGTATATACCCCTTTATCTCTGCTGTTTTCTGGTTATTGTCTGCGTGCCCTGACCGCAGTATACACCGCGATATTCACCTAACCTATATAGCTAGTGATCTATCGTTAATAATAGAGCTTGCAGTCAGTAGTGTTAGGAGATAGTGCGTGCTGTCTGCGTGCTCTGTACCCAGTATATACCGCTATAATCCACCTACATAGCTGTTCTCTATTTGAGCCCAATTGCCATCTGCAGGAGTTATTGGAAGTTGTGTGTGCCTCCAGCACAATATAAACTACCCAACTGCTGTTTTACCCAACTCCCTTCAGGCCATTACCATGTCTGGAAGGCCAGCAAGGAGAGGCAGACAGGCGCGAGCCGATAAAAGAGGGCAAGCAGGCTCTGTGTCTAGAGACAACAGTGCTGGTCGTGGACGCGGTGCATTGTCATCAGCACGTGGCCATGGGACATGCTTGTCCTTCTTTTCGGCAGCTGGACATGTTGAACCGCAACATGCCAACGACTTGGTAGAGTGGATGACCAAGCCCTCTTCATCCTCTTCATCCTCTCTCACCCAGTCTCAGGGTAGTCGCAAAGCAGCTGCCAACGCATCATCTACCCTCCTCTCAATGTCATCATCAGTGACTCCTTCCCTAGACCCACCACGTCCTCCTGAGGAGTCTCCTGAACTCTTTGAGCACAGTGTTGGGTACATGCTCCAGGAGGATGCCCAGTGTTTGGTGGGCTCTGATGATGACACTCAGCTAGAGGAAGGCAGTAGCGTGAGCTCAGAGAGAGGGGATGCTCAAGAAGGACAGCAATCTGGCAGTCATGTTCCACAAGCTGCAGCATACTGCCAGGTTTGCTACAGCAATGAAGAGGGAGGGGATGATGAGGGCACTGACTCCACATGGGTGCCTGGAAGGAGGGAGGAGGAGGAGGAGGAGGAGGCACATGTCCAACGAGGCAGGATGCCCTCCGGGGGCCAGCTTAGGGGCAGCACACCGACTGAATCACACCGCAGAGCTCCGCCTGTGCAGAGCGCTGCCTCTGCGCGTTTATCTAAAAGTTCTTTGGTGTGGGCCTTTTTTGAGACGAGTGCATCAGATCGCACCGCTGCTATTTGCAACATATGTCTCAAGCGTATCTCACGTGGCCAAAACATCAGCCGCTTGGGCACCACATGCTTGACCAGACATATGTTGACCTGCCATGCAGCTCGTTGGCAAGCGTACCTCAAAGACCCACACCAAAGAACAAAGCGGACCTCTCCTTGCTCCTCATCAGCTGGCATCTCCAACCCCACTAGACCTTCAGTCCTCTCTGAAACCTGCTCTGAGAGGAATGAAGGTGTAGAATTAGGTGTGTCACAGCCAAGTGCTTCCGGGAACTCTGCTAGCGGTACACCCACGTCCGATTATAGCAGGCAAATGTCCCTGCCCCAGCTGCTGGACCGGCGAAAGAAGTTCACTCCCAGCCATCCACATGCCCAGCGGTTGAATGCTAGCTTGGCTAAATTGCTAGCACTTCAACTGCTGCCTTTTCAGTTGGTAGACTCGGCCCCCTTCCGTGAGTTTGTACAATGTGCGGTTCCTCAGTGGCAGGTCCCCAAACGCCACTTTTTCTCACGGAAGGCGATTCCGGCTCTCTACCGGCATGTGGAAGGCAATGTCCTTGCCTCGCTGGACAGGGTGCATATTACCGCTGACTCATGGTCCAGCAGGCATGGACAGGGATGTTACCTGTCTTTCACGGCCCATTGGGTCATTCTTCTGGCTGCTGGGAAGGATGCAGGACAAGGTGCAGTAGTGTTGGAGGTTGTTCCGCCACCACGCCTCCAAAATGCTACTATTGGTTGTGACACACCTCTCTCCTCCACCCCCTCCTCTTCTTCTTCCTCCATGGCCTCTTCCAGTGCTCTGTCCTCAGAACCAGCGGTGCTCCGTAGGCGTTCCAGGGGCTACGCAAGTACGCAGGCAAAACGATGCCATGCCGTGCTTGCACTGGTTTGTTTGGGGGACAGGAGCCACACTGGGGTGGATGTTTTTCAGCTCTGCAGGGGCAGGCCGAGAGGTGGTTGACGCCACGCCAGCTTAAGCCAGGAATGGTGGTTTGCGACAATGGCACCAACCTCCTCTCCGCCCTCCGACAGGGACAACTGACCCATGTGCCCTGTGTAGCTCACGTCCTTAACCTGGTGGTGCAGCGGTTCTTGGGCAGGTACCCCGGCTTACAGGATGTCCTGAAGCAGGCCAGGAAAGTCTGTGTGCATTTCCGCCGATCATTTAATGCCTGTGCTCGGCTGGCTGAGCTCCAAAAGGAGTTGAACCTGCCCAAGAACCGCCTTATATGTGACATGCCCACCAGATGGAACTCAACATTGGCCATGCTGCAGCGGCTGCACACGCAGCAGAGGGCCATCAATGAGTACCTGTGCGACTACGGCACCAGGACAGGGTCAGGGGAGCTTGGTTTTTTCTCACCACGCCAGTGGGGCATGATCAGGGATGCATGCACTGTCCTGTCACCGTTTGAGGAGGCCACAAGGATGGTGAGCAGTGACAGTGCATGCATCAGTGACACTGTACCTCTTGTCCACCTCTTGGAGCATACGCTGCGTGGAATAATGGACAGGGCACTTGAGGCAGAACAGAGGCAGGAAGAGGAGGACTTCCTTGCCTCTCAAGGCCCCCTTTATCCAGACAGTGTTCCTGCTGTGCCACCCATCACACAGGAAGAGGATGAGGAGGAGGAAGAGGAGGAGGAGGATGATTGTGTCAGCATGGAGGTGGAGGCTGGCACTCAGCATCAGCAGCAGCAGCAGCAGCAGCAGTCTTATAGGGATGATTTACAGTCCCAAGAAACACGTGGACTTGTACGTGGCTGGGAGGAGGTAGCTGCGGATCATGTTGTCCTTAGTGACCCAGAGGACTCCGGACCGAATGCCTCAGCTAACCTACGCTGCATGGCCTCCCTGATCCTGCAAAGCCTGCGGAAGGATCCTCGTATTCTTCGGATCAAGGAGAGGGACCATTACTGGCTGGCCACTCTCCTTGATCCACGGTACAAGGGTAAGGTTGCCGACCTTATCTTGCCATCGCAGAGGGAGCAGAGGATGAGACATCTCCGGGAGGCCTTGCAGAGAGCTCTGTGTAACGCGTTCCCAGAGACTGGGAGGTTACAAACTCCTGGTCCTGGACAACGTGTTGCTGAGGCATCGGTCAGAAGGAGCGGTGGAGAAGGTGGCCGTCTGACTGATGCTTTCAGACAATTTTTTAGTCCGCAGCCCCAAGGTATGATTGGTTCCAGCACCCATCGCCAGCGTCTGATTTACATGGTGCAGGAATACCTAGGGGCAAGGTCAGACTTGGACACCTTTCCCACCGAAAATCCTCTGGCTTACTGGGTCTTGAGGATGGATCACTGGCCAGAGCTTGCACAGTATGCAATTGAGCTACTGGCCTGTCCTGCATCCAGCGTTCTTTCGGAACGCACCTTCAGTGCTGCTGGTGGCTTTGTTACCGATCACAGGGTGCGCCTGTCCACCGAATCAGTTGATCGACTGACCTTCATCAAGAATAATCAGTCTTGGATCACCCACAGCTACCAAGCACCTGAAGCTGATGTAACCAAATAATTTTTTTTGAAATACCACATCCCTTCAAGACTGCCTATGCTGATGCTGAGTGACTGTCCTGTTATGTTGATTGTCTATCCTCTTCCTCCTCCGCTGATATGTTGGAAGAACATTTTTGGTTCTGGGTGATGCCAGCAGCCCAATTTTTCTGCCCCTGTTTAACAGGGGCGTTTAATTACAATTTTTGATGCAATGCTTTGCAGCAGGGCTAATTCCTGCAATAAAACTAGAGTATATGGCAGAGGTTGCAGTGTGGTGGCACCAGCACCAGTGCGTAAGGCCCAATTTTTCTGCCCCTGTTTAACAGGGGCGTTTAATTACAATTTTTGATGCAATGCTTTGCAGCAGGGCTAATTCCTGCAATAAAACTAGAGTATATGGCAGAGGTTGCAGTGTGGTGGCACCAGCACCAGTGCCTAAGGCCCAATTTTTCTGCCCCTGTTTAACAGGGGCGTTTAATTACAATTTTTGATGCAATGCTTTGCAGCAGGGCTAATTCCCGCAATAAAACTAGAGTATATGGCAGAGGTTGCAGTGTGGTGGCACCAGCACCAGTGCCTAAGGCCCAATTTTTCTGCCCCTGTTTAACAGGGGCGTTTAATTACAATTTTTGATGCAATGCTTTGCAGCAGGGCTAATTCCTGCAATAAAACTAGAGTATATGGCAGAGGTTGCAGTGTGGTGGCACCAGCACCAGTGCCTAAGGCCCAATTTTTCTGCCCCTGTTTAACAGGGGCGTTTAATTACAATTTTTGATGCAATGCTTTGCAGCAGGGCTAATTCCTGCAATAAAACTAGAGTATATGGCAGAGGTTGCAGTGTGGTGGCACCAGCAGCAGTGCCTAAGGCCCAATTTTTCTGCCCCTGTTTAACAGGGGTGTTTAATTACAATTTTTGATGCAATGCTTTGCAGCAGGGCTAATTCCTGCAATAAAACTAGAGTATATGGCAGAGGTTGCAGTGTGGTGGCACCAGCACCAGTGCCTAAGGCCCAATTTTTCTGCCCCTGTTTAACAGGGGCGTTTAATTACAATTTTTGATGCAATGCTTTGCAGCAGGGCTAATTCCTGCAATAAAACTAGAGTATATGGCAGAGGTTGCAGTGTGGTGGCACCAGCACCAGTGCCTAAGGCCCAATTTTTCTGCCCCTGTTTAACAGGGGCGTTTAATTACAATTTTTGATGCAATGCTTTGCAGCAGGGCTAATTCCTGCAATAAAACTAGAGTATATGGCAGAGGTTGCAGTGTGGTGGCACCAGCACCAGTGCCTAAGGCCCAATTTTTCTGCCCCTGTTTAACAGGGGCGTTTAATTACAATTTTTGATGCAATACTTTGCAGCAGGGCTAATTCCTGCAATAAAACTAGAGTATATGGCAGAGGTTGCAGTGTGGTGGCACCAGCACCAGTGCCTAAGGCCCAATTTTTCTGCCCCTGTTTAACAGGGGCGTTTAATTACAATTTTTGATGCAATGCTTTGCAGCAGGGCTAATTCCTGCAATAAAACTAGAGTATATGGCAGAGGTTGCAGTGTGGTGGCACCAGCAGCAGTGCCTAAGGCCCAATTTTTCTGCCCCTGTTTAACAGGGGTGTTTAATTACAATTTTTGATGCAATGCTTTGCAGCAGGGCTAATTCCTGCAATAAAACTAGAGTATATGGCAGAGGTTGCAGTGTGGTGGCACCAGCACCAGTGCCTAAGGCCCAATTTTTCTGCCCCTGTTTAACAGGGGCGTTTAATTACAATTTTTGATGCAATGCTTTGCAGCAGGGCTAATTCCTGCAATAAAACTAGAGTATATGGCAGAGGTTGCAGTGTGGTGGCACCAGCACCAGTGCCTAAGGCCCAATTTTTCTGCCCCTGTTTAACAGGGGCGTTTAATTACAATTTTTGATGCAATGCTTTGCAGCAGGGCTAATTCCTGCAATAAAACTAGAGTATATGGCAGAGGTTGCAGTGTGGTGGCACCAGCACCAGTGCCTAAGGCCCAATTTTTCTGCCCCTGTTTAACAGGGGCGTTTAATTACAATTTTTGATGCAATACTTTGCAGCAGGGCTAATTCCTGCAATAAAACTAGAGTATATGGCAGAGGTTGCAGTGTGGTGGCACCAGCACCAGTGCCTAAGGCCCAATTTTTCTGCCCCTGTTTAACAGGGGCGTTTAAGTACAATTTTTGATGCAATGCTTTGCAGCAGGGCTAATTCCTGCAATAAAACTAGAGTATATGGCAGAGGTTGCAGTGTGGTGGCACCAGCACCAGTGCCTAAGGCCCAATTTTTCTGCCCCTGTTTAACAGGGGCGTTTAATTACAATTTTTGATGCAATGCTTTGCAGCAGGGCTAATTCCTGCAATAAAACTAGAGTATATGGCAGAGGTTGCAGTGCGGTGGCACCAGCACCAGTGCCTAAGGCCCAATTTTTCTGCCCCTGTTTAACAGGGGTGTTTAAGTACAATTTTTGATGCAATGCTTTGCAGCAGGGCTAATTCCAGCAAAAAAACTAGAGTATATGGAAGAGGTTGCAGTGTGGTGGCACCAGCACCAGTGCCTAAGGCCCAATTTTTCTGCCCCTGTTTAACAGGGGCGTTTAATTACAATTTTTGATGCAATGCTTTGCAGCAGGGCTAATTCCTGCAATAAAACTAGAGTATATGGCAGAGGTTGCAGTGTGGTGGCACCAGCACCAGTGCCTAAGGCCCAATTTTTCTGCCCCTGTTTAACAGGGGCGTTTAAGTACAATTTTTGATGCAATGCTTTGCAGCAGGGCTAATTCCTGCAATAAAACTAGAGTATATGGCAGAGGTTGCAGTGTGGTGGCACCAGCACCAGTGCCTAAGGCCCAATTTTTCTGCCCCTGTTTAACAGGGGCGTTTAAGTACAATTTTTGATGCAATGCTTTGCAGCAGGGCTAATTCCAGCAAAAAAACTAGAGTATATGGAAGAGGTTGCAGTGTGGTGGCACCAGCAGCAGTGCCTAAGGCCAAATTTTTCTGCCCCTGTTTAACAGGGACATGTAATTACAATTCTTGATATAATATTTCACAGGAGGGCCCCTTCCTGTGCCCACCCAGAGTAACGGTGAGGACTTATAGTGTTGTGGCACCAGCACCACAACCACCAAAGGTCAATTTTTCTACCACTGTTCAACAATGGCATGTAATTACAATTCTTGATATAATCGTTCACAGCAGGGCGCTCCAGCGCCCACCAAGAGTCACTTTGAGGGCTTACAATGTTGTGGCAAAACCAACACCTTGTTCCGCCATTTCTGCAGAGCATATAGGGCAGGCCCCTACTTTCAAACATCCAACTTACAAACATCTCCTACTTGCAAACGCAAGGAGACAGCAGCAAGTGAGATGAAAAAAGATGGACGACAAAACAAGTTATACAGGGGTGATAACCCTTCCCTATGTTTTCCAAAAAGCTTAAAAATAGTTTTTTTGACTGGAGCTACACTTTAAAAATGTACCAGTTGAAAATTACAAACAGATTCAACTTAACACAACAAACCTACACAGTCCCTGTCTTGTTTGCACCGCCTGTATACTGCTGTTCTGAGTATATAGGGCCTGGGGGCCACACGCATTTCCTTTTTTTAATATGGGTACAGGGTTCCCCTTAATATGCGTACAAGACCCAAATAGGCTGGTAATGGGCAGGGAGGGCTACCCATGCCATTTTTCTGAATGATTTTCAACCATATTGCAGGAACCAGATATAACATTAAAACCGCAAGCAGTTTTAAATGGTGTTATTTCCGTTTAATGTCATTTTGTGCAGGGACTGTTCTAAACACGGGAAACACGTGGCACTTCACAGGCATACTACAGACACCCCCCAAGCACCATATTTAAAGGAATATTTCACTTTTTTTTTTCACTTTAATCGTCAGTAAAATCAGTGCTCCCGCCAAAACGGCCATTTTTAAAAACATTTTAGGCATTGACCCATGTCCCCTGGGGCAGGAGCCAGGTCCCCAAACCCTTTTTAGGACAGTATCTTGCATATTAGCCGTTAAAATTAGCACTTTCAATTTCGAACGTTCGAGTCCCATAGACTTCAATGGGGGTCTAACGTTCGTAACGAACGTGGGGTCCGTTCGAAAGTTCTGGTGCGAACCGAACCGGGGGGTGTTCGGCTCATCCCTATACCTGAGTATAGCCGAGGCACACAGCCAAAACAAAAAGAAGCCGCATCAATAAAGAGGCAACAGCAACTGCAGAGTATACAACAAAAAGCTATTAATTAAATTATATCTGAAAGTGATCTAATACTGACAGGATGTGTAGAAAGGTATCTGAAGAGGTGGTGTATAATATAATATATATATATATATATATATATATATATATATATATATATATATATATATATATATATATATATATATATGGCCCATATTCAAATATATTAGTCTGGTAAATATAATATGTATTTTAATATGATTAAAAGTAGCCAAAGATATTTCTTTAAATTTGTTGGAGATAATATATATATTAACGCAAGGTTAGATTAGAGCCATCTATATAATATATGTGTGTGTGTGTGTGTGAGCTGTATTATAAATGGATACAGTAAAATACAAAAAAGGGTTTGTTAGCCACTTCCACAGTGTGTTATATTTAGTACAGGCTCAGAAAAAAGGGGGATCAAATAGTGACAGCAAAAAATATTAACAGAGGCAAAGCTTTTCCACACATTTGCAAATGCATGCGTAAGCCACAGAGCCCCGCCAAGGCACCCCGGTATCTGTGGTACCTAACACTAACTTATAAGTGTCCCCATTACGCATGCATTTGCAAATGTGTGCAGACTAAACCTGTGTTTTTAACGCATACTGTTAGCCCTTGTACACACGGTCCGAGATTTCATCGTAATGTGTCCGATCGGGAGCATTTTGTCGGATATTCCGACTGTGTGTGGTCTGCAGCGGACTGTTTCCGTCAGAATATTTGTCAGACGAACTTTTCCAACTTGCCGGAAATATTTTCCGACAAAATGCTCCGATCGGACATACTCCGGTCATGTGTAGAGAATTCCGATTGGACAAAGTGCCACGCATGCTCAGATCAAATTCCTACACCAAAGCTATTGGCTACTAGCGTGAACATAGTCCCGTCGTAATGAAATAACGTCATCACGACGGATTTTCCGACAACTTTGTCAGACCGTGTGTATACAACAGTTTCGGACAAAATCCGTCGGATTTGGTTGTCGGAATCTCAGACCGTGTGTACAAGG
Source organism: Lithobates pipiens (assembly GCF_037356315.1). Taxonomy (NCBI): domain Eukaryota; kingdom Metazoa; phylum Chordata; class Amphibia; order Anura; family Ranidae; genus Lithobates; species Lithobates pipiens. The sequence goes on along the minus strand of NW_027507718.1, from coordinate 21,332,213 downwards.
GCTAAGACAGGCTATTTGGTTGTCTGTGGGCTGGTGGTAAGTAAAGCTTGTTTTTTTCCTCGGTTTATCCTTGGGTTTGTTTGTATCTGTGACAATGCAGCCCGACTCTCAGTGAGGGCAGTAGAGAAGAGGAGGAGACAGGAACTCCACTGGGGGGCCCCAGAAGAGGAGGATCAGGGCCACTCTGTGCAAAACCCTTGCACAGAGGAGGTAAGTATGATATGTTTGTTTTTTTGTTTTTTTAAACTACCGAACCTTTACAACCCCTTTAACATTTTTTGACTACCCCTGTAGCTCTTCCCACTATCTTGTGCTAAACGTACTTAGATGTTTAAACTACAAAATTACCACAATGGATGAATGCTAGGTATTACACGCCCCTACACATTAAACTTCTGAAATAAACGTAAAAATAAACCAAAAACAAAAAACAAAAAAAATGTATTATAATACCAATAAAGTGACACTAATTCCAGTGTTAAAAAAAACTATAAATGTCCATAATGCCCCGTACACACGAGCGGACTTTTCAACATCCAAAGTCCGACGGACTGATTCCGTCAGACTATTCGATCGTGTGTGGGCTGCAACGGACTTTTGATTCACCAAAGTCTGACGGACTTTAGAATATGGAACATGCTTCAAATTTTTCCGACGGAACTCCGCCGGACCCGGTCCCTTCGGAAAATTTGCTCGTGTGTATGCTATTCCGACAGACTAAAACCGACGCTAGGGCAGCTATTGGCTACTGGCTATGAACTTCCTTATTCGAATCCAGTCGTACGTCATCACGTTCGAATCCGTCTGAGTTTAGTGTGATTGTGTGTGGCCAAGTCCGCTCAGCCGAAAAGTCCGTCAGAACTCTGTCCGAACTCCGGCAGAACTCCTTCGGAAGTCTGTCGGACATAAGTCCTCTCGTGTGTACGGGGCTTAAGTGTCTCTCTAAATGCTGCTCTTCAGTGATTCCACTCCATCCCGCTTATATACTGAGACTGAGAATGATGTTTATTTTTATTTGGAGTTTTATTTGTGGATTTACATTTTAGATGTTGCTTCAGATATATATACATCTCCATTTGACTTTAATATCGAATGTTCCAGGAGAATAATGAAAATGTGCACTAATGGGTTAATTTATATTATATGTTAATCATTGGTGTAAACGTTGGCGCATTGGTGACACAGCGGTGGATAAGTGTACCAGTCTGTATTTGTAGACAGATTGGTTTATCTACTGTGTGAGGACACATTGATTAAACAGAGTGTACTGGGTACAGGGTATTATGTAGAACGATACCGCCTCATAGATGGAGAGATACTATAGATGGGGACTGACACCACCATAGGTATTGTGACTGGTTTCGCACTTTGTTTGGTTCCGGAAGACGGTGACACGGATTCCTACACTTGAATATTGTGGAGACGGGGACATGCGGTTTCGATCTCGGCGCACGCGCGACCTGGTGGGACGCAGCCTGTGTGGATACCTGAGCGGAATTTACCGTATGTCGAATATGACAACTATGGTCGAATGTTTCGACGTACCTAGTATACTTTGATACACGCACCGGAGACCGTAGCGCATTGGCGGATCGAATATTTCGATCACCAGTTTTCGAAAAAGGGGGATATCGAATACTGTGATTTGAGCATGCGCGAATCATAGTTCTGGCTTCGGCGCTTAATATGTACGACAGGACACATCCCAGCAATATGGATGTGAGACTGATAGTGAGATGAGCTGATTGGACGATGGGGGAATATAAGGTGGGTTGCTAGACCAGATAGCCAATCCCATGAATAAGTCTGATATGACGAAACATGTCGGGGGCGTGGCTATCTGGTGAACATTGAGCTGATATACACGGAGCTGGGAAGGAGGTACAGGACTAAGTGGACTGAATCATCTGATTTGAAGGCGCCCTTTTCAAACGGACCTGCTGTGTGGGACCAGGCGGGACGCACGAGGAGGGGTGAGATTAGGTGATCCAGTACCGTATCTAATAAGTCCGCTGTGACCACCAATGCCCCGACGTATTCAGAATGCTGTTGTGGAGTGGATTTGTGAAGCAAGTTTCTTTATCCTTTTGAAGTGATTTTACCCTTTTAAGTTCATGTGAGTGCATAAAGAGTGCGATTTTTTACATTAAAGAGTGATTGCAGTATTACACTATTGGGGTCTCCCTCTGTGATTTTTCTTTGAGGTATTCATATATACACATTGAAGTACGCAATTGGAGAAGATAAAATCGGATGCGCTGATATCTGAATTACATCTTGAGAGATCTGTTGCAAGCCCTTTTGCCTCACACGAGAGTGTAAGGCTTAGCATTTGGTGAGTTTTTTCACGAAGGGGGGCCATTAAGCACGGATGGTGTGGTGAAGGAGTCACGTGTATAAGGAGATTTAAACACTGGAGATTTATTCACGCTTCTATAAAAAGACTCTTTATTATTTGGATATTATATACATTTTTTTTGTTTTATTTTTATATATAATAATTTTTTTTTTTTTTTTTTTTTATATATTCTAGATTTTTTTTGTATTTGGTGGATGGACTATACTCACGTATGCTCATCTATGTCACTGTATATTTAATCTAAATGTAAATTTGGATATTTACTTAAGTGTTTACTAATTATCACATTTTGTACGATGTGGGATAGGATTTTTTTAGGAGATTAGGGAGTGTTGACTGAAAGGCACACAGGTAACAGCGCCACGTGCAACCAATTAGTTAATTGTATCTTTAGCACTAGTTTGTATGCACTTTTATATATTTATATACTGAGACTCGCCAGATTCTTAAACCCAGGATTTAGGTGGGTGTAAATGCACTTTGGTTATTTCCGGAATTGGGATAGCTGTATAGCCAGCTCCCTTATGGTCCCCTTCTCTGTCTTTGCAACTCAGGGATGGAAAACCAAACACAAGATCAGCGTGCAACCCATTTATTATAATGAAACTTTAACAAAGATAAAAAGTTCAATTCACATGCAACAACCAGCACCCAGCAGATTCCAGCAGTGTAATCTCTTTAAAAAACGCTGACCATCACTGTGTCAATATGGCGGAGCAATGTGAGTTCCACTGCCCCAAAAACGATGTCACCGGAGATGATTCCAGCAGTGTAATCTCTTTAAAAAACGCTGACCATCACTGTGTCAATATGGCGGAGCAATGTGAGTTCCACTGCCCCAAAAACGATGTCACCGGAGATGATGCGTGACCCCACCTCTACATGTTTTGCTGTCATCAGTGTCATCAGGAAGCCTCACATGATGGATGCCTTGGACAATCCTGTGACCATCATGTGTCATCGCACTCTGAATATGTCACATGGCAGGGAGAGTAGTTAGGCACAGAGATGAGAGCTTAGCTGTTGACTTTGCATATTATTAACAGTATTCTTTAGTCTGCTTAAGCCCCATACACACTATCAGATTTTCTGCTGACTTTTTCCTTCAGATTTACCAAAACCATGTAGTGCAAGGGCCTGCCTGATTGCATACAAATTGAAATTCCTAAAGTTTGACCTCATATTATATGGTTTTGGTAAATCTGAAGGAAAAACTCAGCAGAAAAACTGATAGTGTGTATGGGGCTTTAGGTTTCACATGTTTTCTGAACGGAGGAGTGCTTTTGGAACAGTTGCTGGAGCAGATAATGAAAGTAGACTATGTTTACATGCTTGGGAAATAAAAAGGGTTCATTTACTTATTATTACACTTATGTGCAGGTCTAAAAGTACACTATTAGAATTTGATCTTTGTGCTTAAATGATATTCATTTGCCTACCTATCCACACCATGCATGGCACTGAATAGATAAGGCTGAGGGATCATCTATTAATCCATACATTATGCGTTGGTAATCCCTTTGCAATTACAATTCCCATCTTTTCAATGTCACAATGTTAGACATTTAATATATTTGCATGTTGTTTTAGTGAAAACTGTTGGAACAGCAATTAATCGTTCAATTCTCCTGCCCGCAGCCAAGTCTTCTTCTGTGAACTGAAATCAGTTGAATATATGCATTTCCTAATGCCTTGATTGCTTCATTTTTCTGAGATTACAGTGTCAATTATTTGTTCTAACACTCTTTAGGATCAGCTTAGCTGTAGCTTGATAGATAGGCTTCAGAAAACCCATTTTGCATGACAGCAGTTCACAAATGTTAGTTATGTATACACATGCAAATGCTTTGTGGTGTAGAGAGAACATTAACATATTAATTTAAGGAACAAAGGCCCAAAGCCTAAAAACAAACTTTAAATACATTTGGAAAGATTATAGAACTATATACAGTATATAAACCTAAGGACCACCTCTCTTCTAAACATCCCTAGAGCTCAATGCACCTGCACTCTTGCCCATTGAGAGGGCAGACTTGCATGACTTCAAACATAAACATTAGATCAAGTTTTTTTTTTTTTAATCTTCTTCCATAATCCCGTCTTTGAAGTCACCAGCCTCCTGTCTCTCAAAATGGAGAGCAAAAAACTGTTAATAGAGACCCAGTTAATTTATACTTGTAAGTGCTGCTGTTCCAATTTGCCCATCACGCATTTACATTGTCCTCTACTTTGCATGTTAAAGGCAAGCTTACATTCTATAATTGTGAATGGTCTCTCTGAACAAATAATGTAAATTTACAAGGGGTGGGTTATAAGAGGACAATTCCAGGGTGTCACATCATACATATTCAAACCAGCAGCTTTGGTGGACCCAATTGATTGGTTTAGTTGCGGTGTTTTACAAGTTCATAAAAAGCTTTTGCTGTATAAAAAAAAAAAAAGGAACAGTAACTTATATAGTCTGGTTGGTTTTACAGCTGATAACTGTGGGTAGGTTATCAAATTCCATCTCAACTGATCAGAAACTCTGGGCACATTTCTGTTACTGGAAAATACATTTTGTCTGACTTAAGGATGCAGAGAATTTCACAAGGAGAAACCTACCTTTTTCATTTTAAAATAATTGAAAGTTATAGAAAATTATTATTAAAAAGTAGTGATAAAAAAAAACAAATAACTTCGGTAATTATTATGTGGCAAGAGGATATAATGACAAATTTTTATTTTTATCCCAAAGGTTAAATTTTCTCACATTTTTAACAAATATTGAATTATATATCTGCAAAATAAACAAATATGTGACATAACTATCTTTATACCTAATTTAACATTATTGACAATACTTCTTTTTTGTTTAGTCCTGGAATATATGTAAAACAATTCAGTGCACTGCCTACACTTAGAGTTCTACCTAACAATACATACCAGACCCTGATCCCTGATAAGGGTCCATTATGTATTTTAAAGGGGAACCCCAAAACAAAAAAACTGATCTAGTATGGATTTGAAGAGGTTCCACATTCAAGTAAAAGAAGAAAAAAAGGGATGGGTCCCCAAAATTCCCCAAGATTCGAGTATGCAGCCTGTCCAGCCAGGAATTGGGCTGGGGGGGGGGGGGGGGGGGCAGCAAGCATACAGTCCTCCCTCCTGAACCATACCACAAGTTCTCAACATGGGGTGGGCATCTTGCCAAAGGGGTCTCACTAGCAAAGCACCTTGTCCCCATGTTCATGAGAACAAGGGCCTCTTCCCTAAATACCTGACCTGGTAGATGTGGGAGTCTTCAGGAGGAAATTACTTGGAATCTAGAAACTCCTTTAACCACTTGCAGACCACAATATGTATACAGTACATATGTTGCGGTTTGGAAGTGGTTTACCAGCATTATGGCTGAAGATATCAGCCATTCAGAATACTTTATTAATCCCACCCCAGTATCATTTTTTGAAGCTGGTAGCTGGCTTTCTCATGAAACCATTCCGACCAGCTCATGAGCTGCTGAAATTCCAAAGGGGGAACGTCCCCTCCCGCCGCTCACCACTGTTTCTCAGGCTTACCGTTGCCACTGGTTCACCTGAGAAACGATCCGACAGTGCTGCCAGCTGTTCCCATAGACGAACAAAGAGTACATACTCTTTGATGACCTCTATAGCCTTGGAAGATGGGAGAAACATCATGACGTCACTTCCGGTCAAGGCTGGAATTTATATATTTTTTTAAAGCAAAAGAAATTTAAAATGTATTTTATTGATCTTTTGCTTTTAAAGGTAAAGAAGAGATTTGAGGTCTCCATAAAGAGGGCCTGTCATCCTTATTTCTATTACAAGGAATGTTTACTGCCACCCCTAATCCAGGTTCTATTGCCTGGAAATCTCTTGGTGTCCCTATTGCTTTATTCAGATAGGGACAGTAGCTCCCCTTGTCCCTTTAGTAACATTCTTAGCAAAGTGAATGTTGGTAAAAAAACTTCACTTTGAATACTCAGTCATGTATAAAAAATAAAAAAATTAATTACTGAGCGTTCAAACTTAACAAAGCTTCACTCTATTTAAATATGTATTTAAAGGTCACTTTACAGAGTTAACATTCACTAAGTGAACAGCCTCTATTCCTTTAGTAAATCAATGACATCTTTATTTATTAACTTTCGTTTAATTTAATGAGTTTGCTGCTAGGTCTTTACCTCTGTTTTTTATACAAAAAAGTGAACAGCTATTCATTATATCACAAAGATCTGTGCTTTATTGATGACAAAGGGGTTTTAATTTTAGACAAACAGGGAGTAAAGGACATAATGCAAAAAGATGTGGTAAATTGTAGGATGCACCAGAGAGGGGATCGGCTGCTTGCTCCCTTGGCAGACCTCTTGGCTGTCAGCCATGATAGATGACATTGTGAGAATGTGGCTGACTAAAGTAGAACCATAGTATGCAATTAAAGCTTACAGAATTCTTAGATTAACATATTTATAATTATCCCAGTCATCACTGATGTATGCATATGCACTGTCAACCAATAGATTATTTAAATAGTCTGTAAAGACCCCACTCAGCAGTCAGCAGAACTGTAGAATATTCTCAAAAGAAGGATACTGCTGCCACCTTCACAATTGGTGATGGGGTAGTTCTGCAGAATGTTTAATTTACAAACAAATTTACTGAGCCAGATAGTAAAGAATACAGTAAATTGTGTCCCAAAGTACACAAACTAATACATTTAAGCTTTTGTCCAATAAAAAAATAATATTACTTTTTTAAGCCCTCTGGGTTTGCCTAACCAGTATTGTGGCATACTTGGCTCTACCTTGGAGAGGGCTAAACTCAGACTGTGACAGACTGATGGTAAGATAAATTTAAATGATGACAAACAACATGACAAGTATTTAATAAGCACAGTATAGATTTATTAATCTTGATAAAAAATCAGAAGGCAAAAATCCAATGCCGTTTGTCAGTAAAAGCAAAGGCATTGCCTTTTAACTTCTGATCTTTTATCAAGATTAATACATTTTCTACCCGACTTATTACAAACTAGTGGTGCTCTTATCCTTTACATTCATTATGGACTGCTCCTGGGACTCAAAGGGACACCCAGTATAACAGAAAGCTGCCTCCTGCAACTAAAGATCACACCTGACTATACTTTCCATTGGAATTAGCTCTACCAACGCTTCTTATAAGACCGATGATAAAGGAAAGCTCTGTCTTATTCAATTGAATGAATATCTGGTGGGACTGTTTATGAAGGGTCAAATAGTGTCAGAAACCATGAAATCAGGCCAAGACAGACATATATTTAAATCACATTTGTTTAATAACAAAAGTAAAAAGAACAAACGTAGTCAAAACATAGCCAGAATTCAGTAACCAGAACGGATAGTCAGCCAAGCCAGAAGTCAGGGATCAATGTAGTGGAACAGCAAGCAGGATCTGGAGCCAGAAGGGATGTCAGCAAAGCAAGTCTTGAACAGGATCGCAGGAGATCGTTTCTATGATATGACCAAGGATAAGGCAGAGCTCCTCTGGACTGGACGGCTTAAGTAGACGGACTGATGAGCAGGATATCATCAACAGCTGAGTAACTGTGGAGAGATAGGAGCTGGCAATTAGCTGACAGCTGAGTGGCCAGCTCAGAGATGGAAGGGCTGGGCCCAGCCCTGCACAAATAGCTGCTTGGGACACTTTAGTGGCTAATTTTTATTCATTTACAACTTTTTTTTTTTTTTTTAAACTAGCATTTTTATGCATGGTTTCATTCACCAAGGGGAATTTGCCATTTTCCAGTTCACCATTTCCTACCCATTTCCAGGCAGACTTTTCCATATCCTATTAAAATATGTCACATTACTGTAGATGCTATTATGGACTATTTTATTCTAGTTTAGTACAGCACTATGACAGTGGTGTCACCTTCTCCCTCTATCGAACTATGGCAGGTTTAGTTTAATTGCAGTTTGTGCCAATTTGGCAAGTCTCTTTTTACATATTTTTTTTCAAGAAAATATGGCACTCTTGTTTGTGTCTTTTAGTGCACTGTTTAGCCGTTTTTAATTTTTTGGAAAATAGCCACTGAACAGACTCCTAAAAATGGCATACATTTAAATAATGTTTTAATTTCAGGATGACATAGTCACTTAAGTTTTCAGATATTACTAGATGTCTGGTTTATATTAGCTGGCTACTAGATCTGGACCTCATACTGCTCACAGCTCTCCCTCCAAGATAAAAAGATTGGGGCTTTAATGAGGGGTAATTGTTATTTAAATTAATTACATAGTGAAATTGTTTAGTATATGTTTGCTGTTTGAATTATGTAATTATGTAATACATGTAGTTAAAAGGCTGATTGTTACTTCCACTTTGTCTATAAAATTAGGGAACTAAGGTCCTGAAATGTGTATGCCATTGGGCTATTAGCTGTACCGATAAACATATACATTATTTGCCTCTCTATTTTGATTCTAAATGTATAAAGTTGTGTAATGTGCAAGTTCACTGGAAGTCATTATGTATCTGAAACATGGGCATTGCTAGGTTCCTAATCAGTGGCGGCTGGTGCTCAAAATGTTTGGGGGGGGGGGGTGCAAAAAAACTGAAAAAGTCTGAAAAAAACCCCACCAATTGTACCATCAAACACAGCCACTGTGCCATAAAATGCAGCCACTGTGCCATCAAACGCAGCCACTGTGCCATCAAACGCAGCCACTGTGCCCATCAATTGCCGCCACTGTGTCATCAAACGCAGCCACTGTGCCCATCAAATGCAGCCACTGTGCCCTCAAACGCAGCCACTGTGCCATCAAATGCAGCCACTGTGCCAAACACATCCACTGTGCCCATCAATTGCCACCACTGTGCCATCAAATTCAGCCACTGTGCCCATCAATTTCCGCTACTGTGCCATCAAACGCAGCCACTGTACCATCAAATGCAGCCACTGTGCCATCAAACGCAGCCACTGTGCCATCAAACGCAGCCACTGTACCATCAAACGCAGCCACTGTGCCCATCAATTGCCACCACTGTGCCATCAAATGCAGCCACTGTGCCCATCAAACGCAGCCACTGTGCCATCAAATGCAGCCACTGTGCCATCAAATGCAGCCACTGTGCCAAACGCAGCCACTGTGCCCATCAATTGCCGCCACTGTGCCATCAAACGCAGCCACTGTGCCATCAAATGCAGCCACTGTGCCAATAAATTTCCGCCACTGTATCATCCAACACAGCCACTGTGCCATCAAATGCAGCCACTGTGCCCATCAATGGCCACCACTGTGCCATCAAATGCAGCCACTGTGCCATCAAACGCAGCCACTGTGCCCATCAATTGCTGCCACTGTGCCCATCAATTGCTGCCACTGTGCCATCAATTGCCACCCCTGTGCCATCAAACGCAGCCACTGTACCATCAAACACAGCCACTGTGCCATCAAATGCAGCCACTGTGCCATCAAATGCAGCCACTGTGCCATCAAACGCAGCCACTGTGCCCATCAATTGCCGCCACTGTACCATCAAACACTGCCACTGTGCCATCAAATGCAGCCACTGTGCCCATCAATTGCCACCACTGTGCCATCAAATGCAGCCACTGTGTCCATCAATTTCTGCCACTGTACAAGCAAACACAGCCACTGGGCCATCAAACGCAGCCACTGTGCCCATCAATGGCCACCACTGTGCCATCAAACGCAGCCACTGTGCCATCAAACGCAGACACTGTGCCCATCAATTGCCAATGCTGTGCCATCAAACGCAGCCACTGTATCATCAAACACAGCAACTGTGCCCATCAGTTGTCGTCACTGTGCCATCAAACGCAGCCACTGTGTCCATCAAATGCAGTCACTGTGCCATCAAATGCAGAAACTGTGCCAAACGCAGCCACTGTGTCCATCAATTGCCACCACTGTGCCATCAAACACAGCCACTGTGCCCATCAATGGCCACCACTGTGTCATAAAACGCAGCCACTGTGCCAAACGCAGCCACCGTGCCCATCAATTTCTGCCACTGTACCATCAAACCCAGTCACTGTGCCATCAAATGCAGCCACTGTGCCCATCAAATGTTCCCACTGTGCCATATCAAATGCTGCCAGTGTGCCATATCAAATGCTGCCAGTGTGCCCCCCCCCCCGTCTGCACTTATCCTGTCTCAGTGGGACAGCTCCTTGATGTCTTCTACTGTCCTCTCTTCCTGTCCTCTGCTATGATTGGATGCTTGATAGGCATCCAATCACAGTGCCTGATGCTTCAGCCAATCAGGTGACGGGTAACAGATCCAAGTACCTGATTGGCGGAGAGGCGGTTTAGTGTTAGGAAAGCGAATATTCATTTGCTTTTCTAACACAGCTGAGTGACCTGCGAGCACCCAGCATAACGCTCGCAGGTCACCTTTTTTGACGCCTATTAGAGCCTACGCACAAAAAGGGGCTTGGTGCCCGAATAGGGGGTGACAGTGGTGGCCATAGATAGATTCATGCAATGCATGAATCTATCTATTGGTGCTAGAGGGGGTGGCAGGAGAGAGGTGGCAGCGCCCGTGCACCCTTATGGACACACCGCCACTGTTCCTAATAGACCCCGGCTAAAAAAGAAAGTTAAAACTAAATGCATCTTGACTATTCTATGACAAGAGGTCAATGATCTTAAGATGCCCAAGTTAAATTTAGCAGAAAAAAGCATATGTCAGTTAACTTATTTAACTTATTTAACTTAGAAATAGCACATAACTTAGCAATAACTATCACTATTTACATGCCTAAATTATTTTTATATGTACATTACTGTGCAAAAGTTTGGGCAGGTATGAATAAAAGCTGTAAAGTAGGTATGCTTTAAAAAATATATTTTTTTATTGTTTATTTTTGGCAATTTACAAAATGCAAAGTGAACAATCTAAGACCTCTATTACACTGAGGCGGTTTTTCATGTATTTTAGCACTAGAAATAGCGCCTCTAAAGCTACTGAAAACTGCCTCCCATTAATTTCAGTGTGACTTTTCACACTGAAGCTGTGCGCTTGCGGGATGTTAGGAAAAGTCCTGCAAGCATAATCTTTGGGGCGGTTTGGGAGCGCTATATACAGCGTTCCCAAAACGCCCCGCCCATTGAAGTTAATGTCCAATGCATTTAAAGCATCTGAATAGCAATTCAGAAGCAATGCAACCCCCTTTTGAGCCGCTAGCGGGGTTAAAAGCGCCCCTCTAGCGGAAGAAAAGCACTGTTTAAACAGCGGTAAAGTGCCGCTAAAACGAGTGGCACTTTACCACTAACACACGGCGGCCCCAGTGTGAAAGGCGTCTACATCAAATCAATATTTCATTTCAGATCTACCCCTTAGATTTAGAGCAGTGCAAAGTGGAATTGCCTTTCCTAAATAACCCCCACAGTCATTATCCTCCACACATTAAAAGTTCATCATTATTTTTATGAGGTGTCCTTTTTATATAATGGTAAATAGATGAGCTAGTAACTGTTGTATGTCTTACGCTTTCACTGTTGAACTATTTATTAAAAGAGAAGTATGACCAAAGTTTTTTTGGCCAAACTTCTCTTCTGGGTCACAGGAGTGCACAAACTTTTGCTCTCCTGTGGCCCAAAATGAGCCTACAGTGGGCTAAAGCCCACTGTCAGCTGACGTCGCAGAGCCACTCCAGGCTCTGGAATGATGCCGACCATATTGTCAAGACTCACCCAGATGCCTGATTGCCAGCTGGCTCCGGCTCTCAGCACACAGCTGAGAACCAAAGCCAACTTTACACACCCCCTTTCCAGCATTGCGCTCCAGTGAGTGCTAGAGGGGGAGAGCGGAGAGAGGTAACTGACAGGAAGGGATGAGAAATGAGTGATCAGCGGTCATGTGATTGCTCAGTTCTTGTGTTTAGACCCTCCGTGGGACAGCTGCGGCATCACACAGATGCTGCAGCATGAAAGTGAGTATGCATGTTTGTTTGTTTTTTATACCCCATACATCTCCTTTAACTGAAAAAAAATATTTTAACTTTAGTAGGAAGTATGTTGGGTTTGTGTGTGTGTCAATAAGAATGATTGTGTGTTTTTATCAGTAGGTAATTAATAAGCAAGCGTTTAAAAACACTTCTGACCTGGTTATTAGTATTTTCCCCCACGTTTCTTTAATTTTTTACAAAGGATTCATTTAGAAAATGTGTGTATCTTTGGTGAAAACATTGGTAAATAGGTTACTTGGTTTCCTTCATCGGGCATGGTTTCATCATGTATTTCTCTTTACAATATAGCATTTTGGTAAACATTTCAACAGCTATCATGGTACATGCAAAATCAGCAGCACCATCCTTTGTGGGGGTGTGGCTTGGGGGGTATCTTTTCCAAACTTTTATGTCTGTTATGTCTGTTCAGACTGTGAAAAATCTTAAAACAGGTTTGAGCATCTGGGATGCAATGTGGGAATGAGTACCAAACAGCCAAAAGGTTCTATAACTTCACCTACACACCTAAATGGGAATGTTATAGTCTGCTCTGGAGTGAGGGACACATACTACATCACTGACAGGTGAGGGATTAGGAGAGGTATATTTTAAGGAGTTTCATCATTAATCTTATTTCCTGAAAACAGTGTATCTACAGACAAAAACATTTTTGGAGGAATAGAGTATGGAATGGTTAGATTTCATGTCAAGTTTTTTTTTTCTTTTTGTTGACTGTGTCCTGAAGAGATTTTCCTTAAGCCTCGTACACACGGTATGATTGTTGGCCAACCGAGCGTCTGATATTTGTTTTAAGGGCGTGTGCCAGGATCTTGTCTTGCATACTAATATTACACAATTGTGCCACAAACACGAAAGGTAGTGACGTACTACGAGGAGTTTCAGCTCTTGAGCATCACCCTTTGGGCCCCTTCTGCTAATTTCGTGTTTGGTGAACATTGATTTCGAGCATGCGTGTTTGTACTTTCGATTTTTGTGTGAAGGATTTGTGTACTGACCATATAAATATCTGACATTAAACCGTTGTCTGCCGAAAATGTTCTAGCCTGTCATCCAACATTTGTTGGCCGAAAGTTGGACAACAATCGTCAAAGGGAGCGTACTAATGGTAAGATTTTAGGACAACAGTTTGTCAACAGAGAATCCCCTGCCAACAATCGTACCGTGTGTACGAGGCTTTAATTTCTTGCTCAGAGACACAACAGGTAGTGAGAAGAAACATCGCCAACATGAGAGGAAATCTTTCCTTACATCATCATCAAACAGGTGCCACCAATGAAGATTACCTCTTACCTATTATTCCAGAGGCAATTGTTACATTTTGGTTTTCCAGTAATTTTTTTGTCCTGGTGACAATGTTCCCAACACTTTTTAGATATGTTCCTCCTCTGTAATGGAAGATGAACAGCTTGAGCTCAGGGCACCATAGATAATGGCAGCTCCTTAAAATTACTTATGAGAGAAGTGCAAGGGTTATCGTTGCAGGCCTGCTACTGAAAATTCTAGATGCCTGGCTGTGTCACATCAGATTTCTAGTCACAGACCTGGATCTAGCATGCTGTGAGTGCAGGAAAAATGCCAGAACTACGAATATCTACACTTGGTCTGGGTCAGGGACTCAGACAGCATTGGAACCAAAGCATCAAAATGACAGCCAGAGTTCAGCATTGGGAGCCTCTATTATTCTCTCATGAAAATGTCCCTTTAACTGTTTTTGTTAGTTGCAGGTTTCTGATCCCTCACAGTCATGTATTTACTCCCTCAAGTCAGTTTTATGGCCTTGCAACCTACAATTTTGGCATAAGTAAGATAGTTTGAAGAAGCTGGGCAGTACAACATTCCAAAGCTTAAAATAAGAACTAACATGCAATGATCTAACATTTTATTACAATTTAATTTCATTAGGAACTATATATTATAAAAAAGGAGTTCTGACAATTTAAAATTTTTTAAAAGCAGCTGGCAGGATTTGGAAGTCTCTTTGAAATAACATCCAAATACCAAGTATCTAGCACCTTCTTCTGTTCTAGTTGTTTAAACTGGCAAAACTGAAGCCTAGCCTAATAAATGTGTACGTCTATTATTATTATTATTATACAGGATTTATATAGGGCCAACAGTTTGCGCAGTGCTTTACAACATGAGGACAGACAGACATGAGGACAGACAATTACAATACAAATCAATACAGGAGGGATCACAGGGCCCTGCTCGTTAGAGCTTACAATCCAGAAGGGAGGGCCAAGTGGAAACAAAAAGGTAATCGCTGTGACAAATCAATACAGGAGGGATCAGAGGGCCCTGCTCGTTAGAGCTTACAATCCAGAAGGGAGGGCCAAGTGGAAACAAAAAGGTAATCGCTGTGGGGGGTGAGCTGATGGAGAAAATGAAAAAACATTTGTTGTTAGGTGTGGGTAGAGTAGGCTTCTCTGAAGAGAAGGATTTTCAGGGATCGTCTAAAAGCTAATAGAGGAGGAGATAAGCAGACAGATTGAGGTAGAGCATTCTATAGGATTGGAGATACTTTGGAAAATTCGACCATGGGAGGAGGTGATGAGAAAGCTATAGAGCAGGAGGCCTTGAGAGGAACTAAGAGAACGATTGGGTTGGTATTTAGAGACTAGGCTAGTGATGTAGCTGGGGGCTAAATTGTGGATGGCTTTGTATGTAGTTGTTAGTATTTTGAATTTAATTCTTTGGCGGACCGGAAGCCAGTGGAGGGATTGACAGAGAGGGGTAGCAGAGACAGAGCGATTGGTAAGGTGGATGAGTCTGGCAGCAGCATTCATGATGGATTGAAGAGGTGATAGACTATGTACAGGTAAGCCAATGAGAAGGGAGTTGCAGTAGTCGAGGCAAGAGATGACCAGCGAGTGAATTAAGAGCTTTGTTGTGTCATTGGTTAGAAAGGGGCGTATTCTGGAGATGTTGTGGAGGCTGAGGCGGCAGGATTTGGACAGTGATTGTACATGGTGCTTAAAGGAGAGCTCGGAGTCCAGGACTACACCTAGAACCTTAACATGTGGGGATGGGCTTATAGTTGTGCCATCGATTTTGACAGAGAGATCAGTGGAAGGGGCATATGGGGGAGGAAAAATTATAAGTTTTGGTTTTGGATAGATTGAGTTTGAGGAAGTGGTGTGACATCCAGACTGATATATCTGATAGTAAATTAGTGATACGTGAGGAGACAGAGGGAGTGAGCTGAGGGGTAAAGAAATAGATTTGGGTGTCGTCAGCATAGAGGTGGTATTGGAAGCCATGGGAGGCTATCAGCTGACCCAGGGAGGAGGTGTACATTGAAAATAGGAGTGGTCCAAGAACAGAACATTGGGGGACCCCAACTGAGAATGGAAGAGAAGAGGAAGAAGAGTTGTAGGAAATGCTAAAGGCGTGGTTGAATATGTAGGAAGAGAACCAGTGAAGAGTACAGTCATGGAGACCAAAGGCGTGGAGTTTTTTGAGGAGAAGGGGGTGGTAAACCATATCAAAGGGAGCAGAGAGGTCCAGGAGTAGGAGTACAGAATAGTGTTGATTGGTTTTGGCCGTCAGTAGATCGTTTGTTAATTTTAGGAGAGCAGTTTCTGTGGAGTGTTGAGGACTAAATCCAGACTGAAGGGGATCAAGAAGGCTATTGAAGATGTGGGTTAGAGAGTGTAGCATAGAGCCAGAGGGTGGACGTAGCATTTGTGAGGGAACAGGTGGTAAGGTGGGCATTAGCAAGTAGTTTAGAAACCTTGTCTATAGTGATGGGGTTGAAAGAGGGAAGTAATGATTGTGCCCGTGGGCATGAAGTGTAAAGCGTGGAGCGTATTGGAATAGTAGAGATCTCCTCACGAATGATATCAATCTTCTGTTTGAAGTGATTGGCAATCTCCTGGGCAGTGAGTGAGTTGGCGGGTGGAGGCAGTGGAGGACGAAGTAGAGAGTTGAAGGCAGAGAAGAGTTGACGGGGACGGGATGATTAGTTGCTAATGAGAGTGATAAAATATGTCTGCTTGGCAGTGCGGAGACTGGAATTGTATTTTTGGAGGGCAGATTTATATTGGTTTAAATCTCTCTGAGACTTAGTCTTACGCCACAGGCGCTTGTGAGCATGACTATGTTTTTTCAGACTTCTAGTATCATCTGTTTGCCAAGATTAAAGGGGTCGGGGCCTGATTCTGTGTGTAGTGAGGGGGGCCATTGAGTCCAGTGAGGCTAGAAGTGAGGCGTTGTAGAAGGAAGTTGCTAGGTTGGTGCAGGATAGGGGTGAGATTTTGTCATAGAGGTTGTCGATAGCAGAGTAGAAAAGAGAAGGGTTGAGATGATGTAGGTTTCTGCGGGTAACTTTTAGGCGGTTGGAGGGAGAGGAGGTGGAGGAGAGGGAGAGAGTGAAACTAATAAGGTGGTGTTCAGAGAGAGGGAATGGATAGTTAGATAGGTTGCATGGAGTGCAAAGGTGAGAGAAAACTAGGTCAAGGGTATTGCCTTCAGAGTGAGTAGGAGCATGTATCCACTGCTTCAGGTCAAAGGAGGATGTTAGGCTGAGAAGTTTGGAAGTGGCAGGAGTGTTATTATTAATAGGGATGTTGAAGTCCCCAAGAATGATTATGGCGATTTCAGAAGAAAGAAAGTAGGGTAACCACTCAGAAAAGTCATCAAGAAAGGTTGATACTGGTCTAGGGGGCCTGTAGATCTCAGCTATCCTTAGAGAAACTGGAGTGAAAATACAAATTCAGTGTGCTTTGAAAGAGGAGAGTGACAGAGAGGGAGGTGGGTGCAGTACCTGAAAGGTGCTATGTGAAAAGCCGGGCGACATAGCCGGGCCTTGGCCCTGGTTGGGTGGATGTCTCTCCAGGATATCCCAATACAAACCGATTTATCCAACATAGTTGTATCTCTATGTCTAATTCTTTAATATATGACATATTATTAATTTTCCTTTATGCAAATTATACCAGGTTTATTAATTGTTATGATTATATTCTTCACATATATTTACTGTACTATTGTTATTCCAAATTAATAACTGAAAAGTTCCTTTATTCAAGTTTGATAGTCCTATACAATGTTAAAACTTGCATTATTAACTTGTATTGTATCATTCTCAATAAATTATTTTTAAAAAGAAAAAAAGAAAAGAAAAGAAAGGTGCTATGTGGGGTAGAAGGATTCCGACACCTCCTCCCTTACGTTCACTGGATCTGGGAAGTGAGTCCAGAGACGACCACCATGGGATAGGGCAGCAGAAGACGCAGTGTCAGATTTGTGGAGCCAGGTTTCAGTAATGGTGAGTAGGTTAAATGAGTTAGCAATAAAGAGGTCATGGAGAGAGGTGAGTTTGTTGGAGACAGAGCGAGAGTTCCAGAGGGCACAAGAGAAAGGGAGTCTTGTCTTAGGAAGAATAGAAATGGGAACTAAATTGTGTTGATTGCGGCTGCTACCAGAGGGTGCAGGATGATGGGTGCATGGGGTACAGTTAAATGATGGAGGCCCAGGGTTTGAGAATATATCTCCAGAGGTTAAGAGAAGCAGGAGAGTGAGGGAGGTAACATGGGAGTGGGATTTATATGAAGGGACATGGCCCAGGGAGATTTTTAGTATGTGTGTGGATTTAGAATTAGCAGGAGTTGGTGGGTGCAGTAATAAAGAGAGGGCAGAAGTGAGGGTGATGTATATATATATATATATATATATATATATATATATATATATATATATATATATATATATATATGCTGTGGGGGGAGAAGAGGAGTGAAGGAGAGATTGTTTAAGGATAGAGGACACAGCTATCAAAAGGAGTGGTAGAGAGTGCATGTTACAAGGAGAAGGAGCTGAAGGGGTAAACAAGGTAACCTGATATCTGTCTGGTGTTTTTCAAAGTAATTTTTTTTCTTGTGTTCATTTGCTTTGTGCATTCGCTGAAGTGCAAAGTCAGAAGTGCTTCCACTTATAGAAATCACCCACTTTGAGAAAGATCCCCAGTTGCAAATGTGCCCACTGCAGATGCTTCCCCCAAAAGAAGCTTATATTTATACTGAGAGGGGTGGATGGTGGGTGGATTTCAATTAGCAATCAAGAGGTAATAAAGGTTGGCTGGTTAACAGGGCAAAATTCTTACTTCAGAAACAGACTAGCAAGAGGGCACTAAAGTTAAATGGGCCATTATTCTGGGTAAGACAAGGGAGATAATAAAGCATTGTAATGTGGACAGGTCTACAGACTGTTAAGCAAAAATAACATACCAGCAATTATTAACCGATTCCCGACCAGCGCACGACGATGTACGTCGACAGAATGGCACGGGCAGGCATATTGGCGTACAGGTACATCCAATCTTCAATGCCGCCCTGCCATCGGGATCACGCTCCCGTGCTGGTCAGGACCCCCGTGAGTCCGGTCGCGGGACCCGCGGACTCGATCGCCGCGGGCATACCCGCGATCGTCTCACGGGACGGCTGAATGGAGGAAATGCCGTGTAAACAGCATTTCTACATTCTGCCTAGCAACTAGTGACGCTGATCTCTGCTCCATGTGATTGGAGCAGAGATCAGTGTTCACTAAATGAAAGCCCAACCCCCCCACAGTTAGTAACACACCCCTAGGAACACTTAACCCCTACACTGCCACCCACTGGTTAACCAGTGTCATTTACACAGGAATCACTGCATTTATATAGCAGTGATTACTGTATAAATGACAATGGTCACAAAAATGTGTCAAAAATGTCCGATGGGTTCCCCACAATGTCGCAGTCACAATAAAAATCGCTAATCGCCGCCATTACTAGTAAAAAAAAAAATAATAAAAAATTATTAATAAAAATGCTATAAAACTATCCCTATTTTGTAAACGCTATAACTTTTGCGCAAACCAATCAATAATCGCTTATTGCGATTTTTTTACCAAAAATATGTAGAAGAATACGTATCGGCCTAAACTGAGGGAAAAAAATGTTTTTTTATATATTTTTGGGGGATATTTATTATAACAAAAAGTAAAAAATAATGCATTTTTTTCAAAATTGTCGCTCTATTTTTGTTTATTGCACAAAAAATTAAAACCACAGGGATGATCAAATACCACCAAAAGAAAGCTCTATTTGTGGGAAAAAAAGGACGTCAATTTTGTTTGGGAGCCACCTCGCACGACTGCGCAATTGTCAGTTAAAGCGACTCAGTGCCGAATCGCAAAAAGTGGTCTGGTCTTTGACCGGCAAAATGGTCCGGTCTGTAAGTGGTTAAAGACACATAAGCAAAGCAGATAGCAGTGTTTCAGTTTTTGGGTGGAGATGAGAGTCAGCTGCAAACATACCATATCCATTTAGACTAGGGAAAACAAACACTTTTCAGTTTTCAATTCTGGGTGGATGGCAGTCAGCTGCACCACTTAATTGGTAAAAAACAGGACAAACATGTGAATATGGCTACTATTGTTCAATATGATACTCATAAAACATGTGAAAGCCTGGGATTGTAAAAAGTACTAGGGACTAGGGCTGCAGACTTTGCACCAGAGGTGTGATATAATGAGCAACTCTATGGTAATGATTAAGGCTGTAAAGAAAAACATTGTGAAAGCGCTATTTTTTAGACCGCCCAGTATATAGCTTTCTTACTCCCCTTTACCTTCTAGTTTTTGCCGAATACATCCCATTAACAATATCTAAAATATAATTATTGTAGCATAACTTCTTCCTTGTGTACTCCATGTTTGCCCGGGGGAGATTCCACAATGTGAACCTATTTCTTTTGGACAATTGCAGCTGTGTTTTTATATTATATGAACTTTTGGTTATAGCTACTTTCTAACTGTACAAATCTATAACATACATGATACTATATGGTTGTTTGTTTATGTCATGGTTATGCAATAGAGTTCGTCTGCTTACCTGCCTCCATGTGTTCATTTCTAGAGACCAGCCGAGCCTCACCTGACTGCTTTTATAATCCATCCTCTGGCATGGCTCCACCCTAGCTCCTATCAGACTACTCTATATTAACCTGTGCACTGCTAGCCAATCCTGCTGATCAACCTTTGTGTGTTAGCTTCCTGTTTCCTGCCTTGTGCTCTGCTACTGTTTTCTTGACTATCCCTGTTTGCCTGTGATCTTGACCTTTTGGCGTGTACCCGACTATTCTTGTCTGCTTGTGGCCCCAACCTTGGCTTTGTCCCTCACCATCCCTATCCTCCTGTTGCCTACTGTGGGTGTGAGCTGGGGGACCCTGGGGGTCGCGACCTGGAGCCAGTTGCAGCCAAGTCCATCCTCACCACTAGAAGCGCTAGTAAACACCTGCTGGCTCTTAGACTCCGTGCCCCAGGGAATCTTACACTCTAACCCCAGTGGGATCTGTCCCCCGTCTGCAGCAGTCAGCCATAGGGTCCACAACCTTGCGGTGCACTCCTAAGCCCTACGGTGTGCATCTGTCACCTGGGCTCTAGGTGACCTGACAGTTTATTTGGTCTATCTGTCTAACATGCCTGTATAGATTATCACAAGTCATTCCCTGATGAAGCGTTTTTTCCTTGTTACATGTTGAAAAAATCTGGATCCGTTAAAAGCTTGCACTCTGACACCACAAATGATGTAAATTGAGGCTTGATAGCCCCATTGGATCATAGATTGTATACATTCCTGTTTAATGCTGACCCATCCATGTGGAGGAGAAAATATTCCCTCTTTTAGATAATTACAAACAATAACTTTGATATTTTTATGTGTTAATTGGTAATAATAAATATTGATGTTTTTAGGTGAAATAATATATGTGTAATCCTTAGGTACCTTCCATTCACTCTTCATTTTAGTCATATTGTTGGATGTGGTGCCCTTTCTTATCTTACCCACCATACCTTTATGAAAGTGCTACAGTATTTATATTTATATGTAAATGTTAAAAAGCTGCTCACACAGCATGTAATTATAATAATGTAGAAAAAGTAAAGATATATTTAATACATGCTACAATTCTTGACTTTAATTGAGAAATATTGACCTATTATATTTTGAAATATCCACAAATAACATGCCTGGCAGATGCCTGTGAATTGGCACATCTGTATGATGTATACAACCTACCATGGCTGAATCATTCTGTCTTAAAACAAACAGCCAGGGATTCCTATAATCTATACTAGACCATTATCCTAGATGACTGTCTGGTACAGTTTTCGCTGGGAATCCCAAGCAAAAGAAACAGCATGGGGTTCTCCCTACAAATACATTATAGACTGTTATCCCTAATGAGAACCTGATATGAATGTAAAGATGGACCCCACCCAACAGAAAAAAAAGAAAAAAACAACGTGAGGCCCCTGCCAATTTCTGGCAAATGCTGGTATGGAGTTTAAGGGGCCACTCCACCCAAAAAAACAAGAAATAAAAAAAAGCATGGGATTCTCCCCTAAAACCCATCCCATACCGACAGCACACAGCCTGGCTGGCCAGAAAAGGGGGGCGAGCGGACCCCCTTTCTTGAACCAAAACAGTCCACATGCCCTCAACATACCGAATTCCAAAAGGAATTTCCTTGAAAAACACCTTGTTCCAAGGTTGAAGAAGACAAAGCCTCTCCCCACAACCCTGGACTGGTGGTCGTGGGAGTCTGTGGGAGGGTGGCTTATAGTAATCTGGAAGCACCTTTTTAAAACAAGGGGGGGCCAGATAACACCCCCCCTCCCACAGCCATCCCCTGCAATGTCACTGACCAAGTATGGTCATGTCAATATTTGGACATGTTGACGGGTCTTTATTGACATTACTATGTACCAGTTATTCATTCATGTGTGTAGGGTTTGGGGGTTTAACACAATCCTGTTGCTGAATCAATATCCCCATTAGAATGATGACACAGAGATAACAGATATGACAGTGCAGCTTTACTGATGCAGTGATTCTTTAAAATGTATTAACAACCACTATGAACAACCCAGGTTGATTACAAGAGCACAGCTTAGTAGTAATAAGGACAAAACTCAAACTAAGGTCATCCTAAACACTTCTGTCAACTATAATATTCCTTACACTGCTTTGGATACCTAAAACCCAATTCCAGGCTCATTTCACCACCCCCTACTTGCCTCCTTCTCCCTAGAGGTCCCCTATGCTGTAAGTTTTGCTATTTTTTTTTATACTTACTCTTTTCCGAGGTCTTCAGACTGGTCATGTGATATGCTAGGTATTCTTCTTCTTCACCCCTCTCCAACCCAGGGTGGTCTTCTGATGCAGAGAGTGGTACTTGTGTAATGAAATCAGCAACTCTCTGTGCTTTAATAAAATACAAAAGAAGGGCACTGCGGTGAAGTCCCTTAGGAGGCTGGTCAATGACACCCTGCAATTATTGTATGTCTTCAAGCCTTCTAAGTTGAATGCCATGTGTTATTAAGCCCAGATGACTGACATCCTCAGGCAAAGAAAAAGTACTCTGGGATAACTCTGAATTGTAGGTAAGTATTGCAGCCTGAGCTGCTTTTTTACTTATCACCCTGCCCAGGATGCCATTTTAATGAAAAGTGTATCTGAAGCCAAACTTTTTTATTTTGTTTGAATAACATAGGGAAGAGTTTGAATCTCTTCCAGGTTTTGGTCACAGTCTGCTATGAAGATTCACTCTCTTTTTGTTCCAATGACCACTGTTACCAGGACTGAAAGTGTGAAAATATCTAAAAAAAATATTAAAAATATATGTTTTTACGATGCCATTGGAACAAGAATAAATAGGAACTTTTCCAATGGAGACACTTGATCCAGTGACAACTGTCTTAGAGATTTTTCTCCCTTTGAAGAGATCTCTTACTTTCTGTTATGTCTCAAGACAGGAAATGAAAGAAAATCTCCACCAAGGGGACACACACAGCAAAAAAAAGTAGAAGTATGATAGATCAGCAAATAAAAATACTGATACTAAAAGGTTAAAGAATGACTTTTAGCGTGTGCAGCGAAAAAAGTTGGATTTCTCAAAATTCTATCTGTTTGAAGTGCCTCTGCACATAAAACAAATCATAAGTGATGTGGATAGGAGCTGGGGAAATCTGTACAAAATTAGAATGATTTGATATTGTGAGAAAAACAGGCTAATTGCATCAGACAATGAGTGATTTGTTGGAACTCCCGAGACTATCTCTGCTCATTAGCATATACTTGGCATGTGCCGGGCTGCCTACTATCAGTTCTCCATGCTCTTGCTGTTGAAGTGTTCATCATCAAAACCATGAATTCATAAAGAGTCTGTGACTCCTGGGACTTGGAGCTTTTCCCCAACCAAAAGTACTGCCCCCTGGGAGATCACAGTCTAAGCAAGAGAGGCTACAGTATGATAAATGAACTGTTTACTGCTTGTCTTATTGTTGTCTTTTAAAATTATTAATTGGATTTATTTTTGTAACAGCCTCAGTGAAATTAGATAATGAGACAAGTAAATCAAAAGTCAGGAGCAGCTTCAAATGTGCATTTTACTGGTGCCCCCCTCAGGGCCACTTTAAGACAGACATGGGTCCAGAGCCAAGATCATTTATATTGGCCCTCACTGCCCTGGGTAAACAAGACATAGCCTGGCGTCACACCAATGTCCCGCAGTAACATGTGGTAGAATGCGCGTTTCATTACACTTACACTTTGATGTAATGCACCACACTATGTGGGGTGTCATTTATTTAGAATGGTACCCCACTGCACAACTGCAATAGCCTCCAATACACTTGCACTACAAAACACCACGACTTACATGCTGCATGAAAAGTTGCAGGTCCAGCTTTTTTATCTGCTGCCATGTATTGGCACCCTATTCAAAATGTATGGAGTGCCATATTGCAACTTACGTTAACACAAACTGAAGTGCAGTAATACACTGCAACAGACCAGCAAAGTATAAAGGGGCCCTTAATGTTATAATAACATTAGTGCACAAAGAAAGTACTGAAACCCGGTGGGTATATTGGCAGGGGCCGGGGCGAGGCAAGTCATCACCGCCAGGAGAAGGCAGCGATTTTTGCCCCTAGCAATAATTGCAAGGTAATCCAGCAGGTTTGTTGTACCCAAGTTGATTGATCAATCAACTTGGTACATTCAGCCTGCCCCATGTGCGTAGCATAAGGGGTTGCAGGGGTCACAATCGCAACCCTGCCCCTAGCTCCAGGGGGGGCCATGCAGCCTCCCGGTCATATTATCATATCCTCCACAAACTCCAGCTCCGTTCTGCCCCTGTCCCACAGCCACGCTCTAATACTGGGCTTACACTTTGCCTTCCACATTCCACGCCCCTCTGTTCTCATTGGCTGGCGAGAAGCTGTGAGTCATTTCCTGAATGGAGAGGAGCATGGGGTGAGAACAGCCCAGGATGGGGAAGTGTCTGTGCTGTGTGATAGCAACATGGAATGGTAACCATGCTCAGCAAATTAAGAGGAGAAGAGTGCCATCCTGTAGCCACGATGGGACGGATGTCTCCTAGTCACCAGCTGGGATTCTTTGTACCCCCCACCTAGAGATGTCTGCTTACCCCACTTCCCTGACAACTGGGGAAAAGACACACACCTCCCAAAGGTGACCTTCCCTTAACATCTGCCAACACTGACAAAGACACCTTCATAAATTGCTAAAACAAATCCCTTAACACCTTGTGAGGGCCCCCTGAGGGGCTGCAGGCTCCAGATTGTGTGTCACATGGCTTTGCCCTCCCCTAGATCTAAGTTGCGCCCCCCCCCCCAAAGCCCTGGATGCTATGCCCAGCTGCTGAGCTCCTTTCCCATTACGGCTCGCTATACTGCTCCTCCTCCGAAGGGCTGAACGCACATTCATTTACAACACAGCCAGTCAGCCACAATCTTCACAGGGTGTATCTGCCTACCACAACTACGCTGTCAGCAAATGTGATTCCAGCCCTGTGTGGTGTGGGGGGGAGGAGCTGTATACAGTGCTGGGATGGGAAAGGAGCTCTGCCAGGTGACCTGCTAGGGGTCCCTGTCCTCTGATTCTTCAGCTGTGATCCCTGTCCTCTGATGTAAGGAGGAACTCTGGGAACTCAAAACTCTTAAGCCATTTTGAGTATCTTGGCGTGCAGTGGGTGTATCTGCACACACAATGGAAGTTGTGGGTGGTGGTGGGGGGGCCATGTCGACTTTTGCAGCGGGGCCCACAAGCTTGAAGCTTGTGGGCCCCGTTTCCTGTTGAGATTCGAATCGTCTATGGCATGCCTTAGTTATCACTATAATGACTGAAGTATCCACAATGTGTATATGTACAGGACGTATACCTCAATATCTGTCTTATAACCAGATGACAACACTTAATGATTGAGACCACCCTAATACAAAATGTGTTTGAAGACTTATTAAATGTAAAATATTCATAACATCTGGTAGCAGAACATGCCTTAAATATCAGTAACTTTACAGAAATAGAATCATGACTGCAATTATTTGTTTCTCAGGAGTCGGTTAGAACCCCTTAGGGGAAAGGTTATGCAAGCTATAATATGCTGTTTCCATAGACCAGGAAAAGAATGCTACAGTGCATTCCCCATTGAAAACACTAATGTTTGCAAGGTGGCTAGTGGCCACAAATAAGTGGGTACATATATCAGTGTTTATGGGACAGATGGGCTTCTACCTTGATATAGGCACCTTTTTAGAATTCTTACCTGTAACTGACAATTATGTTGTCTGTTCTGAACTCTGGCACTAGTTGGAGGAAGGACCGGCGCCAGAACACTCAACATGCATCAAACAACTCTGGGAAAAGTCCTGTCCTGTCACACTTCGAGCACTGTGGCACCAGTGATACATCTACTTTGCTACACTACTCGCACACCCAAGGATTGCACCACCACCTTCCTTTATAACTAATTGTGTACTGCTTATTAGCTAATATTAATGCTTAAGCATTCAGTTATAAACATTAGACAAGTGCAATTTGTTTTTTCGTTCAGTTTGAATATTCGAAAATTCCTACGTTTGTAAATTCATTAATTCAAATATTAGAACATTCGGAAATTCAGAAATTCAAAATTCAAAAATCACAAAATCCCAAATTTTGGAAATTCAAGAATCCAAAAGTAAGAACAAAAATTCAAAAGAACGTAAATCTGAAAATAAGAACGAAAATCGAAACATTCAAAAACCCGAAGTTTTGAAAATCTAAAATAATAACTAACTACCCTGTTTCCCCAGGAAATAAGACCTAGCATGATTGTCGGTGATGGCTGCAATATTATTATTATTATTATTATTATTCGGGATTTATATAGCGCCAACAGTTTGCGCAGCGCTTTACAATATGAGGGCAGACAGTACACTTACAATACAAATCAATACAGGAAGGATCAGAGGGCCCTGCTCGTTAGAGCTTACAATCTAGAAAGGAGGGTCAAGTTGAAACAAAAGGTTTTAACTGTGGGGGGATGAGCTGATGGAGAAAATGAAAATACAGATAGGTGTGGTTGGGGTAGGCTTCTCTGAAGAGAAGTGTTTTCAGGGATCGTCTAAAAGCTAATAAAGTAGGAGATAAGCGGACAGATTGGGGTAGGGCATTCCATAGGATTGGGGAGGCTTTGGAAAAGTCCTGGAGGCGAGTATGGGAGGAGGTGATGAGGGAGCTAGAGAGCAGGAGGTCTTGAGAGGAACGAAGAGGACGAGTAGGTTGGTATTTAGAGACTAAGCTAGTGATGTAGCTGGGGCAGAGTTGTGGATGGCTTTGTATGTAATTGTTAGTATTTTGAATTTAATTCTTTGGCTGAGCGGAAGCCAGTGGACGGATTGACAGAGAGGAGTAGCAGACACCGAGCCCTACTCCCCCAAATAAGCCCTCGTTAAAGTCCTTGTAGGTCTTATTTTCAGGGTAGGGCTTATTTTCTGGAGAAACAGGGTAGGGCTTATATTGCAGCCATCACCGACAATCACGCTAGGTCTTATTTTGGGGGAAACAGGGTAATAATAACTTAACTATTACTAACTATTAAATTATAGGAATTGGAATTTCCTTTCAAATGTGGCTGTTAGAGAACGTAACAAATACGAATTTATCAGAAGTTATGAATTATGCAAAATAATGAATGGCGTATCTAAACGAATGGAGCTTAACAATTTTTATTATTTTTATATATTCATTCCGTTCCATTTGTTTAGATGTGGCATTCATTATTTCAGTTAATTAGTAACATTGGATTAATTCATTACGTTCTTTATGCCAAATTTGAAAGAAAATTCCAATATCTATAATTTAATAGTTAGTTATTATTAGTTAGTTAGTAATTATTTAGAATTTTCAGATTTTCTTTCTTATTTTCCGATTTTTGAATTTCAGAATTTTCGAACTGACAAATTTACGATTTACAATTTATTATGTTATGGCTGTCATTTATACACATGCTTAACCACCTCAATACAGTGCACTTACCTACCTACCCAGACAGATTTTCAGCTTTCAGCGCTCTCACAGTTTGAATGACAATTACTCAGTCATGCAACACTGTACCCATATGAAACGTACGTCCTTTTTTTCAAATAGAGCTTTCTTTTAGTGGTATTTAATCACTAGTGTTTTTTTTTGTGCTATAAATAAAAAAAAGACTGTACATTTTGTGACTAAAATGCCTTTTTCTTAGTTTCTGTCATAAAATTTTGCTAATTAGTAATTTTTCTTCATGATTTTTTGCCAAAATTTATACTGCTACATATCTTTGGTAAAAATAACCAAAATGAGTGTATATTATTTGCTCTTTGTGAAAGTTATAGAGTCTACAATCTATGAATCTATGATGCCATTCACTGAAAATTGATCACATCTGATCAGGCCTTCAGTACATCATTTGAATCTCATTTCTTGAGACACTAACAAGTCAGGAAAGTTCAAATACCCCCCCCCCCCCCAAATTACCCCTTTTTAGAAAGTAAATATTCCAAGGTATTATGTAAGTAGCAGGGTGTGTTTTTTAAAGTTTGGTTACAACAAATTACACCCCAAAATACATTCTGCTACTCTTCCCGAGTATGGCGATACCACATGTGTGAGACTTTTACACAGCCTGGCCACATACAATGGACCAACATTAAAGTAGCACCTTCAGGCATTCTACGAGCATAAATGACACATCTCATTTCCCAACCATCTATTACACTTTTGAAGGCCCTGGAGCACCGGGACAATGAAATTGCCCACAAAATTACTCCATTTTGGAAAGCATCATATAATCTATGAGGCATAATGAGTCCTTTGAATGGTTCATTTTTTTCCAGAAGTTTTTGGAAAATGTGGAAAAAAAAGGAAAATGCATTTTTTTACACAAAGTTGTCAATTTATAAGATATTTTTAACACATAGCATGTATATAGCAAAAATTACACCCCAAAATACATTCTGCTACTCTTCCTGAGTACAACAATACCACATGTGTGAGACTTTTACACAGCCTGGTCACATACAAAGGCCCAAAATTGAAGTAGAACCTTTAGGAGTTCTAGAAGCATAAATTACACATCTCATTTCATTCCTACCTATCACACTTTTGAAGGTCCTTGAGCACCAGCCCAGTGGAAGTGCCCACAAAATTACCCCATTTTGGAAAGGAAACATCCCAACGTATATTCTATGAGGCATGGGCTGCAAATAGGCACTTGGGTACTCTGATGGGCTGCAGATAGGTACTCGGGTACTCTGATGGGCTGGAGACAGGTACTGGGGTAACTTGATGAGCTGCAGACAGGTACTCGGTTACTCTGATGGGCTGGTGCTAGGTACTCGTTTACTCTGATGGGCTGTGACAGGTACTCAGTTACTCTGATGGGCTGGTGACAGGTACAGGGATACTTTGATGGCCTGGTAACAGGTTCTCGGGTACTCCGATGGCCTGGTGACAGGTACTCTGGTACTCTGATGGGCTACAGATAGGTATTCGGGTACTCTGATGGGCTGGTGACAGGTACTCGGGTACCCTGATGGGCTGGTGACAGGTACTCATATGGACTGTGACAGGTACTCAGGTACTCATATGGACTGTGACAGGTACTCGGGTACTCATATGGACTGTGACAGGTACTTGGGTACTCAGATGAACTGTGACAGGTACTCGGGTACTCAGATGGACTGTGACAGGTACTCGGGTACTCAGATGAACTATGACAAGTACTCGGGTACTCAGATGGACTGTGACAGGTACTCGGGTACTCAGATGGACTGTGACAGGTACTCAGGTACTCTGATGGACTGTGAAAGGTACTTGGGTACTCTGATGGACTTTGACAGGTACTCAGGTACTCATATGGACTGTGACAGATACTCGGGTACTCATATGGACTGTGACAGGTACTCGGGTACTCAGATGAACTGTGACAGGTACTCGGGTACTCAGATGGACTGTGACAGGTACTCGGGTACTCGGATGAACTATGACAAGTACTCGGGTACTCAGATGGACTGTGACAGGTACTCGGGTACTCGGATGAACTGTGACAGGTACTCAGGTACTCAGATGGGCTGGTGACAGGTACTCGGGTAGCCTGATGGGCTGGTGACAGGTACTCAGGTACTCATATGGACTGTGACAGGTACTCAGGTACTCATATGGACTGTGACAGGTACTCGGGTACTCATATGGACTGTGACAGGTACTCGGGTACTCATATGGACTGTGACAGGTACTCGGGTACTCAGATGAACTGTGACAGGTACTCGGGTACTCAGATGGACTGTGACAGGTACTCAGGTACTCTGATGGACTGTAACAGGTACTCGGATGAACTATGACAAGTACTCGGGTACTCAGATGGACTGTGACAGGTACTCGGGTACTCATATGGACTGTGACAGGTACTCGGGTACTCATATGGACTGTGACAGGTACTTGGGTACTCAGATGAACTGTGACAGGTACTCGGGTACTCAGATGGACTGTGACAGGTACTCGGGTACTCAGATGAACTATGACAAGTACTCGGGTACTCAGATGGACTGTGACAGGTACTCGGGTACTCAGATGGACTGTGACAGGTACTCAGGTACTCTGATGGACTGTGAAAGGTACTTGGGTACTCTGATGGACTTTGACAGGTACTCAGGTACTCATATGGACTGTGACAGATACTCGGGTACTCATATGGACTGTGACAGGTACTCGGGTACTCAGATGAACTGTGACAGGTACTCGGGTACTCAGATGGACTGTGACAGGTACTCGGGTACTCGGATGAACTATGACAAGTACTCGGGTACTCAGATGGACTGTGACAGGTACTCGGGTACTCGGATGAACTGTGACAGGTACTCAGGTACTCAGATGGGCTGGTGACAGGTACTCGGGTAGCCTGATGGGCTGGTGACAGGTACTCAGGTACTCATATGGACTGTGACAGGTACTCAGGTACTCATATGGACTGTGACAGGTACTCGGGTACTCATATGGACTGTGACAGGTACTCGGGTACTCATATGGACTGTGACAGGTACTCGGGTACTCAGATGAACTGTGACAGGTACTCAGGTACTCAGATGGACTGTGACAGGTACTCAGGTACTCTGATGGACTGTAACAGGTACTCGGATGAACTATGACAAGTACTCGGGTACTCAGATGGACTGTGACAGGTACTCGGGTACTCAGATGGACTGTGACAGGTACTCGGGTACTCAGATGGACTGTGACAGGTACTCAGGTACTCTGATGGACTGTGAAAGGTACTTGGGTACTCTGATGGACTTTGACAGGTACTCAGGTACTCATATGGACTGTAACAGGTACTCAGATGAACTGTGACAGGTACTCAGGTACTCTGATGGGCTGGTGACAGGTACTCGGGTACCCTGATGGGCTGGTGACAGGCACTCATATGGACTGTGACAGGTACTCAGGTACTCATATGGACTGTGACAGGTACTCGGGTACTCATATGGACTGTGACAGGTACTCGGGTACTCATATGGACTGTGACAGGTACTCGGGTACTCAGATGAACTGTGACAGGTACTCGGATACTCAGATGGACTGTGACAGGTACTCAGGTACTCTGATGGACTGTAACAGGTACTCGGATGAACTGTGACAAGTACTCAGGTACTCAGATGGAATGTGACAGGTACTCAGGTACTCAGATGGAATGTGACAGGTACTCGGGAACTCTGATGGGCTGTGACAGGTACTCAGGTACTCAGATGAACTGTGACAGGTACTCATATGGACTGACAGGTACTCAGATAAACTGTGACAGGTAATTTGATGGGTGGTGACAGGTCCTCTTTATTGGGGGGGGCAATCAGTGTGTGTTGGTGTACACTGTAAGCGCTAATGAGATGTTACCGCAATCTTCTTCTTACACGCGATCGGTGTGTGAGGAGAAGAACATCTCATTACTGCGGTTTGTTGACATTTAGTGATCGGCTGTGAAAGGATCACGTGGTAAACAGCTGCCGGCCAATGGCTGTTTACCGTTATTGGTGATGAGCAGTGTTCACTCGAGATTGCGCGCATGCGCTGTGCAAAGTGGGGAGGTACCACCTGTGATCGCCCGTGACTTCATCACGGCCGAACACGTGGTAAATAGCCATGCCCAATGCCTGATCACCCCCCTCGGTAGCGAGTGGTGTCTCCGTGACACGCCGCCACCGAAGGAACAGGGGTGCCTGCACATTCCCTGTTTAAATGGAGAGACATCATACGACGCCCCCCCAGAACGAGAGCCATGCCACCTGGCCATCATATGACAGCCAGCAGGCAGCAATCGCTTAAAGTGGAACTAAACTGTACCCTAGCACCACAAACTAAAACTGTTTAATTAATCTTTAATATTGAGAGCAAATTCACCTGTAGCACCCTCTACCAATAGGTAGGGGCTAGTAATAGATTTTTACTAGTTAGGTTGTCAGCACAGGCAAATTTAGGCAGGCCTATGCTGCAAGCTAGGCCTGTATGTTTTGATCTGGGGGCTGGGAGTGGTCAGAGTGCTCTAGTTCTGAGGTGTCTCCCCTGTTTCCAGGGAGAATGTTCTGGAAGAGGGGCAGGGCCTAGGATTAAAGTGGCAGGCAGCTTGTGTGGGAGCCCTGACCAATCCCCAACTGGTATTGGCAGGGAGCGGGCCTCCTATATAAGTTGAGGTAACATGCCACTGGGGAGGATTGTCGGCAGGCATGTACTGGCCATTGGGAATACCGGGAGTTTCCCGGTGGGCCGATGGCTCAGTGGGCCACTGTTATGTAAGGGGGCTGGTGATGGGTCACTCTGATGTAAGAGGGTGCTGATGTGACACTCTGCTGTAAGGGGCTGGTGATGGGACACTCTGATTTAAGGGGCTGGTGATGGGACACTCTGATGTAAGGGGCTGGTGATGGGACACTCTGACGTAAGGGGGCTGCTCATGGGACACTCTGATGTAAGGGGGCTGCTCATGGGACACTGATGTAAGGGGGCTGGTGATGGGACATGATGTAATGGAGTGCTGATGGGACACTCAAAATGTACGTGGGCCAGTCTGGATGAAGTCCAGGGCCAAATTTCTGTCTCAGTCCAGCCCTGATTGTATGTAACATGACGACGTTATTTCGTTACGACGGGACTACGTTCAGACTAGTAGCCAATAGCTTTGGTCTAGGAATTTGATCTGAGCATGTGTGGCACTTTGTCCGATCGGAATTCTCTACACACAGTCGGACAAAGACCAATCGGATCATGTTGTCGGAAAGTTTTATAGCCCAGCTCTAAAACTTTGTCCGTCGGATATTCCTATGGAAACAGTCAGATGGAGCCCACACACAGTCGGATTATCCGACAACACGGTCCGATCGGACATTTTCCGTCAGAATGTCCGACCATGTGTACAAAGGCTTACACAATCAAGAGTGATGTCCTTATCCTTTATATGGTAATGGATGGGGAATTCTTGGAAGTAATACTCTGTGGGAGTTGAGCAGAGGAGGAGCAACAGTCTGCATGGTGATGCAGGAGGAAGATCATAGCAATTACAAATGCACATCATCTCTTCTGGCTCTATGTGCAAACTTTTACAATCTTTAAAATATGATGGCAATTGAAATGTTCTATGGGCATCTCTTATACCAGTGATGGCGAACCTTGGTACCCCAGATGTTTTGGAACTACATTTCCGTTGATGCTCATGCACTCTGCAGTATAGTTGAGCATCATGGGAAATGTAGTTCCAAAACATCTGGGGTGCCTAGGTTCGCCATCACTGCCATATATCCTTTTCCCCAACCAAGTTGTATTCCCCAATAAAAAAAACAAAAATAAAAAAAACAGCAAAGGACTGTTCATTGTCTCTGCAAGTGATGTATGGGAGTCTGGCAGCAGGGTGAATTGGTGGATTGTTTGTTACTAGTGGCAACTACACGGTTACACACCCATTCATCCATGTCTCCATTCTTTATTTTGTTGAGAAAGCACTTTAAATCCCCCCACTAGCATTTCAAGATGCGGCCATCTTGAATAAAGGCAGGTGATTCATGCAGCATTTACTTCCTGGAATCCATCTGCTCTTAACGCAGGCATGCCAGCAGAGGGGTGTGCTTAGCGAAGAAAGCCCCTCCTCCCCTCCTTCAGATAGAAGAAAAGAAATGCTCATGTAGACTCCTGGGATTTCTGACATCATTTTGGCCTAGGTCAGAAACCAGGAAGCAGCTGAAGAAATGTAAAAATAATTTAAAACAAATAAATATAACTTCCTGTCTATTTACTAATGCTAGCAGCATAAGGATTAAAAATAGTTAATGCTGTCTGAGAGTTTAGCTCCACTTTAGGCTGTTTTTAGCATAGAGAAAAGTTTATCATTGTCAGTGTCAGACTGTCTACATTTATATTGGAATCGTTTTTTTTTATTCCAGTCCAGCCCAGTAAAGGGCTCATTGTGAGTACACTTGCAAGCTGGTTTACACTGGGCATAATTAGGACTGGTGGCAATGGTGGCGATGATATCTGGGAGTATAAGGTTGTTTTATTTGTTAACATTTCTTCTGCAAGGACATTAATCTGTGATGATATTTGATTGTAACAATTGGCATGTTGTGTACTTATAACATTTGCTTTGTAATAAACCATTTTTGTTACTTTTCTACTACAAACAGTGGTTCAGATAACATATGTATAGGGCTTATTTTGATGGTTTTGACTTCATACAGGTAGTCAAGAACGATGATGAGGGCTGGATTAATGCCGCGTACATACGTATCAGACTATCCGGCGGACTTAGTCTGGCGGACTGTCCGCCGGACTGTCCGAACGAGCTACCTTCCCACACACGGTACTTTTGCGGCAGACTAGGTCCGGTGGACTATCCGCCATACTTTTGAAATGAACAGACTCGCCCACACACACGGAGGAAAGTCCGTTCATTTTGAGCGCGGCTCCAGGTAGCCGGGACCAGCGAAGGAAGTGTCGCTGGCCCCGTCACCTGGTATGGCGTTAAAGGGGAAAACGGCGTAGGGGTCCCCCCAGGTTCATATCAGACCCTTATCCGAGCACGCAACCCGGCCGGTCAGGAAAGGGGGTGGGGACGAGCGAGCGCCCCCCTCCTGAGCCGTACCAGGCCGCGTGCCCTCAACACGGGGGGTGCTTTGGGGAAGGGGGGCCGCGCGGACCCCCCACCCCAAAGCACCTTGTCCCCATGTTGATGAGGACAAGGGCCTCTTCCCGACAACCCTGGCCATTGGTTGTCGGGGTCTGCTGGCCCCAACTCCATACTAGGTGATGGGGCCAGCGATGCCTCCTTTGCTGGTCCTGGCCACCTGGAGCGGCGCTCAAAATGAGCGGACTTTTCTCTGTGCGGGAAAAGTCTGTTCATTTCAAAAGTACAGCGGACTAGCACACACACACACCTGTATTGTCCGCCGAGGACTTTTGGGTAAAAAAAGTCTACTGGAGCCCACATACGGGCGGATTGTTTGATTGTGTGTACGCAGCATTAGACTGACCTAGTATAAGTGTATGAATCTGTCTTGATAGCAGCCTCTGTTGTACCTTGTACAGCAGAACTTAGACAGGGAGAGGGAGGGCCAGAACTAGCATCCAATCAGGTGATCTGAATGCTTACATGGCGACAGAACACTTGTTAACAAAAAGGAGAGAGCAGAGTGATCTGATGACTTATCAGTGCGCTGTTCTTCCTTCACAGCCCAGTCAGCAAGCTGTGGGTGTGAAGGTTACACAACTGTATTTATCTCATCTATCATATAAAATAGTGCCACCCTCCTGACTGTGCTGTTTGGCAGAGAGGTATGAATCACAAAAGGTGCTGGGCATAATAATGCATAATTTTTACGCTGTGTTTGTATTTAACTTTTGCAAGGAGTTCAGATTTAAAGTGGTACTAAAGGCAAAATCAAAATGCAATATTCAGC
Source organism: Lithobates pipiens (assembly GCF_037356315.1). Taxonomy (NCBI): domain Eukaryota; kingdom Metazoa; phylum Chordata; class Amphibia; order Anura; family Ranidae; genus Lithobates; species Lithobates pipiens. The sequence continues at coordinate 21,296,572 of NW_027507718.1, read as the reverse complement.
TTGTCTGCCATTGTCCTCCGTCTGATGGCCACAATCATTCAACCCACTTCCCCTGAGCCCAGCCCATTACTGGACAGTGAAAGGAGAAGCAGCACGATTCTAAGCTCATCTCTTGCTTTCTCTTTTTTTCAGCACATGAATTGATTGGCTCATTGTACTGCTTCTTCACCTCACACTTCAAGCAATAAACCTAAGGACAAAAATTTTACATATTGCAGTTTACCAACTGTGTGGCTGCTGCATTCGTTTTCTTCTTTAAGGTTTTTATTCCTTCATTTTCACCTGATGATCCAGCCAGTAAGTATGTTATTTTTCCAATGCTTAAATAATCATAAAAAATATACTGTATTATAAATATAATGTTATTAGTTCATTGGGACTTTATATACGGTATACATTTTATGATTATTTAAGCACTGCAATTATTGTTTACAATTCACATTAAAGTTATCTATTTATAAACCTTCATTGCTAGCTGGTCACTGTTTTTTAAATATTTTATTAGCGTTGACTTTTACTTTTTTAATGTTGTTATTTTCCAAACTACCCATAAAAAATGGCAGTTAGAGCATTGAGACAAATCATTTACCACCGATAGGGATGCATACAATGGTTAGCTTTTATTAATATATGTTGGTTTATTTTGTTAGTGAAGTCTTACAAGTTTAATACAATCCTCTTCCCAGACGGACAATGCTGCTCTCCAAAAGTGCCTCCAATGCTCCTTCGTAGAGACACACTAATGCCCCATACACACTATCAGATTTTCTGCGGATTTTTTCCTTCAGGTTTACCAAAATCATGTAGTGTAAGGGCCTGTCTGATTGCATACAAATTGAAACTCCTAAGGTTTGACCTCATAATTGGTAAATCTCAAGGAAAAAATCAGCAGAAAATCTGATAGTGTGTATGGGGCTTAAGACATGAATTGTGTTACTGTCCCGATAACCAGGTGAAAAAAGGGAAAAAGCCTCAAAAAGAAAGCTAACAAACAACATTTAAGGATTGGTAAGCTTAAATGTTTTACATTTTTGGTTTTGGGTCTTGTGCCATTTTATTAAACTCTGGTATACAGTGACTGAAAGAGGCTGATACCAAGATAAAGAGGTTGTAAACCTCAGGAAAAAGAAACAAAAAAATAAAAATAAACTGTGCAAGACAAAGGCATAATGAGCTTGTATGCTTAGCATACTAGCTCATTATGTTATACTTACCTTAGATTGAAACTGTTGCAGCTGTCCCTGCACACCGCTGAGATGACTGACATTTTACCCCGAGTTTCTTCTGGGCACTGTGCTTGGCCAGAGCCGCGCTCACGTCACTCCCGCGCATGCACGCTGGAGCCTCCCTTCACACCGCAGGTTTGGAAGGAACGCCACCCGTATGCTGTTCCTTCAGAGCGCATGCGCCAGTGATGTCACTGGCTGCATTTAATGTAAATATCTCCTAAACTGTACAAGTTTAGGAGATAGTTACACTACCTATAGGTAAGCCTTATTATAGGCTTACCTATAGGTAAACATTTGCAGAGGTAGTTTACTTCCTCTTTAAATTCAGGTACTTGCTGTGCTTACATAAAAAAAAAAATCAATGATTACAAAACATCATTAATTTGTGTCTTTTACAGTACATCTGCATAGAGTTTATTTTTAATGTACTAATAAAAGAGAATAAAATTTCTGATGACTTGTTAACCATTTCAGCCCCGGAAGATTTTACCCCCTTACTGACCAGAGCACTTTTTGCGATTCTGCACTGCGTCGCTTTAACTGAAAATTGCGCGGTCTTTTGGTGGTATTTGATCACCTCTGCGGTTTTTATTTTTTGCACTATAGACCAAAAAAAGCGACAATTTTGGAAAAAAAAAACGCAATATTTTTTTCTTTTTGCTATAATAAATATCCCCCAAAAATATATAAAAAAAACAATATTTTTCTCAGTTTAGGCTTGTATTCTTCTACATATTTTTGGTAAAAAAAAGTCGCAATAAGTGTATATTGATTGGTTTGCGCAAAAGTTATAGCGTCTACAAAATAGAGGACAGTTTAATGGCATTTTTATTATTCATTTTTTTTACTAGTAATGGTGGCGATCTGCGATTTTTATGAGGACTGAGACATTATGGCAGACACGTCTGACAATCTTGACACATTTTTGGGACCATTGGCATTTTTACAGTGATCAGTGCTATAAAAATGCATTGATTACTGTAAAAATGTCACTGGCAGTGAGCGGGTTAACCACTAGGGGGCAATCAAGGGGTTAATGTGTTCCCTATTGTGTGTTCTAACTGAAGGGGGGAGGGGACTGTGTAGGGGAGATGACAGATCGCTGTTCATACTCTGTATGAACAGATGATCTGTCCTCCCCTCAGAGAACCGGAAACTGTGTACCCCGAGCGATCGCGGGAGCCCGACAGTGATCACAACCGCCAGGCACTCACATCGGCTCCGTGGACAAGCGGGGGGCACGTGCGCTCCCCTAGTAGCCAAAGATAGAAGTGACATAACATGACGGTGATTTACGCAGCCAAGACATGTTGCCGCAGTCCAACTGTGGCAGCTTGTCGGCAAGTAGTTAAGTTTGATTTTTTGTGTCCATTCCACTTCCCAGTTGCCGAATGCCATCATTTCCGGCAATAAAAGTTATAAATGCTGTACATTTTCTTCACAGGAAGTGAAGTACCACAAAGATGACCAAATCCAGTTGTATTTTGTAATTTGTATTCTATGTAGACATCTTTTTAAAAGAAATGAATCTGCTGAAAAAAAATTCTTATAATGCATTCACAGTCATTTTATTTGCAGTGATTACCGACAAAACCATAACTGAAAAAAATAGGTTGTTCATAGCTCTAACTGTTTCCATGTCATGTCTGTAGGGATAGTGCAATGTTCTTGACATAAAAGGTAGAAGGAAGACCTCTACGAATAATTCCTTAATTAAACATGATGAATTTGTATGGCATTAATTGTAATACACTTTGGCAATTAAGCTAACAATGACCTGCCATGGGAAAGGAACTGCAATTAGTTCCTTGTAGAAGCCCTAAATATACACTCTTCAGTTAATTCACTTTTTATCATAGCGCTCTGATGGGCAATCTTATTGTCAATTGCTACTTTTTATTAAGAGGAAATAAAACAAATAACCACTTGAAACACAAACGATGATACTAAAAAAACAAAAAACAAAAAAAAAAAAGGCATTTACTCTGTTACTCTGTACTTTGAATCTCCTAAACTCCACTAACAGTTTCAGATCTATATTCTTAAAAAAGTCTTTAATGGAAGAAAATGTTATTATGGAGTGTAGTTACTGATATATATATCCTATGTAAGCATTAACTTACTGCATCTTGTTCATTTATACTGTGCCAAATACATTAAGAGAACTGCATTTGTCATTAGTTACTGATAATATTTCAATGTGGGATAGAGAATTACAAGCTTGTTTGGGTTATATCTTTCTTTTCACTTTTTTAATTTTTTTAATTAAACCCCCATTTTAATGTGTCACCTTTGTGTTGGGTATTTGCTTTCCTCAAGTTACTGTTATAAAAAATTACCTTACTGAAGTTACAAAGTGAAAACAAACTTGTCATCATTAGTAAAAAAATGAATAAAACAACAAAATGCCCACAAAAACCTCTATGCTAGGCACCACAATCAGGTAAATGAGCAGAGCGCTCTTTCTCCTGTTGGTCTTCCAGTGGCTGAACATGTTACAAATGACACATTGAATACTAAAAGTGGTATTTACGATGCAAATAAGTACATATAAAACGCATGTTTTTGTTATATAAACTTCACTTTAAAGCACTGTACCCCAGCAGCACATACTCACCTTAACTTTCCCCCTTCTACCCAGCTAAAGAAAGATGGAGGAAGGCATAAAAATGAGCCTGCTGACTGGCATAAGTTCACTTTAAAAGAAGAAGAACATTATGAAGGGAAAAGTAGACTAGAGGGCAATCATAAGGAATAGAAAGCAATCATCCCCTGTCAACCTTACTTAAAATAATATATAATGTTGTGGAGTGGACCAATTACATTTAAATGTCCAAGCCTTTTAAAGTTAAAGTATAGTATATTTTTGGCAAGAACATGTTTTTGTCATAATTGCAGTGTTTAAAATTAAGATCATGCTTATGTCATGTTCCTATTTTAAATGTTTCCACCTCTAGATTTTTGTTCTGAAATATAAATATTTGTAGATTAGCCTCTAGAGGACGCTACATATTGACTCAACATAATACTGTTGTATCCTGCAGAACAATAACGTTTTAATTGAATATATTTACTTGCTTTTAAAAGAACAATGTTTACCACAGTGAAAAAAGGAATGAGGGGAAAAAATAATATAAAAAAGTGGGGATATGTTAGATAGCAAGTATACATGTTGTCTGTGATGTGTTGAAAGAAGAAGAAATAGGCATCACAGTTTGTTATGTATGGGACTGCATAGCCAAAGATCAGTCAGGGTGCCCATGCTGACTCCTGTTCACAGCCAAAAGCGCCTACAATGGGCATGTGAGCTTCAGAGCTGGACAAAGGAGCATTAAAGGAAGGTGGCCTAGTCTGATGAATAATGTTTTCTGGTTGGCCTCGGTGTATGTGCATCACTTATGCTGGGAGGAAATGGCACCAGGATGCAGTATAGAAGAAGGCAAGCTGGCAGAGGCAGTGTGATGCTTTGGGCAACGTTCTGCTGGGAAACCTTGGCCCTGCCATTCATGTGAGTGTTACTTTGACATGTACCGCCTAAACATTGTCGCTGACCAAGTACACCCCTTCATGGAGACACTGTTCCCTGATGGCATTGGCCTCTTTTAGCGGGATAATGCACCCTGCACACTGGAAAAATGGTTCAAGAATGGTTTGAGGCACACAACGTGTTTGAGGCGTTGACTCCAAATTCTCCAGATTACAATCCATCAAGCATCTGTGGGATGTGCTGGAAAAACAAGTCCAATCCATGGAAGTCCAGCTTCACAAGTTACAGGACTTAAAGATGTTGTAAACCCACTCATTATGAAATACTGACCTTAGATCGAACCCCACACTGTAGTCCCCACACACTGCTCCGGCTGGTGACATCGCTCCCGGAATAAGGTATCGTGGGCTCTGGTGCTGTGATTGGCTGGAGCCGCGATGCTATCACTCCCACGCTTGCGGCGGGAGCTGCCGGTCACGGCACATCAGCTGAAGCAATGGCGCTAACGAGCTTCAGTACGCATATGCCGATGATGTCAGCACATGATGATACAGGGGATATCTCCTAAACCATGCAGGTTTAGGAGCTATCCAGGGTAGCTACAGGTAAGCCTTATTATAGGCTTACCTGTAGTAAAAAGGGGATTGTAAGGGTTTACAACCACTTTAACCACTAGCCGCCCGCCCAATGTCATATGACAGCATATGACGTGATCTCCTTGCCAGGGCCACCAGCGGGCGCACGCGCGCCTGCTGCATCACTGGCGACCCAATTCGCGTGCCCGGCAGCCGCGATGTCCGCCGGGCGCCTGTGATTACCCAGTAACTGAGCAGGATCGTGGATCTGTGTGTGTAAACACACAGATCCATGACCTGTCAGAGGATAGGAGACCGATGGTGTGTCCCTTGTACATAGGCTTACCTGTAGGTTCAAGTGATGTAACAGAGTGTACAACTACTTTAAGGGTTGCTAGAGTGAGAACTATTGTGGATTTTTAGATGCTGTTTGTATCCCTTTATGGGAAGTTCTGCCTGCTTCTTGTTCTAACAGCTGTAGCTTGATAAGGAATTGAGGAAAAAGCTATTAAAATCTGACTGAGGTTATATGTTGCAACAAGGTATATTTTGTCTCTATTCCTTATCTACCCTGTATTAAAAAAATAAACACAACTGGATGTTCAGACAGCAATTATTGACTGCAAACACAAAATATACAAAGGCTAATTATTTATACAGTTAATAATGTGGCAAATACAGCAATAGATAAAAGAGGTAGCAAAACCCAAATATGATTGTATAACAATATTAAATGTAACATAAATACTGTTCTTCAATTTATAATGCAAATAAAATCACAGTTTAGGAACGCAATAAGCAAAATATTGAGATTTTTATTTCAATGACACAATTCAGATTATCAGAAAATTTAAGCATGAATACACAATGTCATACAAGCAATATATTCTCAATATTAAAGCCAAGCATGGGGTTACTTTTGTTTTCTGACAAATATGAACGTGATAATGAATAAAATATAAGGTCAAGAGTGGATCAGCCTATGATTTTGAACTTTGAGCACATAATAGTCATTGCATTTGTACTTGACAAGTGAATGGAGATGGAATTGAATATAAGATATTAATCATAATTAGAACGGCTGTGACAGGTCTATGGTGAAGATCTTAATGGCCAGAAAGAGTGAGGTTTCATAATTAACTGTTTAATTCATTGATTCCTTTATTAAAAGGGTCTCCACCTGATAAGCACAGAATAAAGATGATATGAAATTATATTTGTATTCTCTCATTTTTATCAATTTTCTCCTGAATCAGACATAATTTAGGAAATCATTAAAACATATAATTACTTGGATATATTCATATAGTAATTCCCTAACCAATTCAGAAACCTTTGTAAAGTGTTCGTACGCATATAAATTTATCATACCCACTAACCCAGCTAATTTTTACTCATTTGCTATTACTCTTGGAAAAAAAAAACTGATTAAATATCCAATGCTGTAAAGTTTTATTAAAGTCATACTAGGGCAAAGAGAGGTTTGCATCTACAACCCTGCTGTTTATCAGAATTTAGTAATTTACTAATTATTGTTCCAAGTGACCCCTCTTTTCTGTGCATGATTACTGTGTGGCTTTTTTCATAAGGGAGTCAGAAAAAGAACATTTTAATTGTAAATGTCTGAATATAATTGAGTTAGTTCAAACAGACTCGGTGGTTATTTATCAGTTATTATAAAAGGAAAATAACCTCTTGATGGATCGAAAAACCATAACATTTAAGTAGCAGTACAAAAAAGTTCCACGTTTTAAGAATAATGAAAAATCAATGAAAAAAAAGAAGATTTACCAGTAAAAATAAAGCATTAAAAAGCACATAATGGACACATATTCAGGGCTACAGTTTTTTTTTTTCTGTTTTTATGCAGAAATTGCTGCAGTGAACTAAGCTACCTGATTGTAGATAGCACCATTAAGGCCGTAAACCACTAAAGCTAGCTAAGAAATATAGCAGTTGTGCAGATAGTCTTCATAATTTAACTCAAATGTAACTGTGGGCTGTGCCCCCTGACCTCCTCGCCTGTGGCACCGAAATTATTTTTTTTGTGTTCACAAGACACATCTTCATGCTAGGAGTCCAGGGTGCTCAGGGTGCAGGGTGCCCTGGTGAAGCCCCACTACCCACAGTTTGTTTTTCATCTTCCAAGCTGAGTGATGCTGGATGTCAATTATCAAGAAGACTAGGAACATCTTGGGGCAGAGAAAAGATACTGTGGGTGGACAGCATCGAAAGAAGGTGAATATTGCAGCCAGAGTTGCTTTGATTTTTTTCCCCCTGTTAAACAATTTCCCAGAGCTGGACTATAATCTGTGTTCTCTGTAATTCACTGCAGCCAGAATTCAGAAAGCGTGTTATTTGCTGGATAGGTAGCTCTACTTCCTAAATCTGTATTCTAACTTCAACTTTGTCTATCTCATGTACTGCTGATCAGATTAAATCTTCCAAAGTAGACTTAAAAGTAAAATCACCTTTTAAAAAATAATAAATGCACTGGATTTTGCAGGTAAAAATTAAGTGCATTTATTATCTTTGTACACTGCAGCCAGCAATGCATTTCACCCATGATCAGCGGATCGCGGGTGCAATGCCAGGCTCCTGCCCAAACTTCCCATATAGGCAGACAGTTACTAAAGAAGAGTAGGCAGAATCAATTAACTATGAGGGTGCTCATCAGCGCTCTTGTAGTTCATTGAGAACTACAAGCTGTCCGCCAAGGTGGAAGAAGCAGTGAATGAATGACGCCGCTGTGGTTGGTCCCACACAGCCATGCTATTTTATAAAATGTGACAGTGGGTGCTGGGAGTAGGGGGGTGGCAGCTCCAAAGTAACATGTTACATGTTACACCCTAAATACGAGTGTAATGTGTAACATGTTAAAAAAGGAGAACTTATCATTTAAATGTGATTGGTGACTGTTGATGTTATGATCTTGAATTAAGTACTGATACTTTGAAGTATTAGACATTTTATGTGTTAGAAACTGTAAAAATGCATTCGGGGGTAAATATTTTGATATTCTAAAGGCATTTCAAACAATCCATATCTGTAAGCTATCATCCAACAATTGTAATATTTTCAAGTTTGACAATTAAAGGGGTTGTAAAGGTTCGTGTTTTTTCACCATAATGCATCCTATGCATTAAGGTGAAAAAATACCTGGCAGTGACCACCCCACCAGCCTCCTGTTTTACTTACCTGAGCCCCTTCATCTTCTTCAGCGGGGACTCGTCGTCCTTCTCTCCACAAGTGCTGGCTTTGATTGGATAGATTGATAGCAGCACAGCCATTGGCTCTTGTCAATTGAATCCAATCAAACCAGGGCTCCGGAGGGGGTGGGGCCGAGTCATACATTCGGTTTCTATGGATGCCGAATGAATGATTCGGGAGAGCACCCACAAGGTAACCTCCTCGGGAGAGCGCTTCTCCTAGGGAGTTATCTAAAGTGGGGAGGAGCCGCCAAGCGAACCCAGAAGAGGATGTTTGGGGCCGCACTGTACAAAACGAGCTGCACAGTGGAGGTAAGTATGACATGTTTGTAATTTAAAAACAAAACAAAAACAAAGCTTTAGTATCACTTTAAAGCTAAACTCTAGTCTTATCTTATCTTATCTTACAGGCTCCTCTCCTGTACTGAAGTTGTTTATTCTGATTTCACTGCACACTATGAGCTTCCTACAAAGTGTATTAGAAGCTGCAGCAAGATAGATAGAGTCTGCCTCAATTCCTGACTGGAGGACATCCAGCATAATCTAGCATTTACCTCCTGAGCCTTCTCTGTCTTTTGGCTAAGATTGAGTGTTCAGGTTTTCGGGAACAGAATGCTGGTGTCTCTTGCTGAGTGGGGGTGCTGGTTGGTAATTCCCAAAGTAATAAGGTGTGTATGGTAGGAGGGATCCTTTTCCTCCTGGGTTATTTCTGGCCTGGTATATCAAACTTGTCCCCAGTTGAAGGCAGGACTCTCCCTGTTAATGACATTCTGGTAGGAATAGGGCTGCATTTGTCTAGCCAGGGGCTGGGAGGTGCAAAGCACTCCTGGTGCCCCATGGGAGTGGTCTTCCATTGGTGCCTGAAGAACACCACTGGCACTCAGTTACGTCACTTTTGCATTAATTGCACATGGCTCTTGAGCGGGCCGTCTGGCTAGCTCAAAGCTATGTTTATACATGCCAGAATCTTGTGTAATGGCACTTTTTTATTTATATATGTATATATCACAAGCTTTTACATTGCATTAGTGGTTTGTTTTTTTCACAGAGACAGAGTGTGCAGGTTTTTAAGGCTTGCCCGGATCTGTAGCCCTCAGGTATTTTTCCCCAACTGGGGGTCTCTCCTCAGAAGAGCCCTCACCAAGAACTTGAAGGACAAGCTTCAGCAGATCCCTAAATCCTGGTACACGCTGAGTTTTTTTCCGTTCAAGCTGTCAGCTCCGGTCTGTACTAACGATCCATAGTTAGTACAGCAATCTCCCCCACCGAGCTGTTGTGTTCTGAACGGGGGGACAGTGCACACTCCGATCAGCACTCTCAGCCATTGGGGGACCGGCTCCATACACACAAGCCGAATGTTGAATGTTTTTTTATTGAACCATATCTTGCCTCTATCAGCAGCCTTGCACCCCAGGGGTTTTTAAGGATGCAGACCCTTCCTATTCAGAGGTTGTCCTGTTCCATGCCCTTGTTCATTTTATCGTGTGCTATGTTTTCACGTTCACTTTTTTTGATCACAGGGATTTGACAAGTACCACACTGCAGAGCTAAAAAAACGAAATCCTCTTACTGTCTTACTGTCCCTGGCTTGCCCCTCTCATTCATTGAATTTCAGTTCTTTCAGTCCTGGAGTCTTAGCATCCCATGTTGGCATTACAACAGCTTCCGGTTTTCAGAAAGCTATGTACAGCACCCTGCTGGCCCCTCTCACCAGCCAGCCTTGGAGACTAAGAAAATGCTTCCTCCTGTTTGCAGTAGATTGACATCATCTCAGCCTAGACAAAGTCACTTGCCTGGAGCTCAAAGACAGCTTTAATATAACCAAAGGGACAGTTTTTTTTTAAAATTATACTGTTGCTGTATAATGTGTCATATCAGCAATTTATTCATGGAGATGTGCAGATTTACTGAATGGTCCACTTAAGTAGGTGAGACTCAGTTATTTCAAGATATCACAGTGCTGCTATTATAGCAAAAAATGTATTTCCATTGATGCATAAGAGCTTTCCCATGTTTAACAAAGCTTTGGAAATGCCTGCTGTTCACAAGGTAAATATGAAGTCACCATGCACCTGACTTGTGTCCACTAATGTGTTATGTGTTATTTATCTCTGTTCATTGAAATGTTTCTTTCCAATTCCACTGCTTTTTAAATGGTTAAGAAAAATCTTTGGATTTCAATAAAGCTAAGAATATTGCGTATTTTGAAGTCTTGGGTATTTATTATAAATTGGAGGTCACACAAAGAGATGTTAAGATAATAAATCTAGCTCATAAGCATATTCTTCTTGTAACCCAGCAGGAGCCCTCTTGGGATCATTTGTCTCTAGTTCATTATCTTGTCTGCATTATTCAGCAGCCCAGTTCATGCTCAATGGGCTTCAAATAGCTGGTAACAGCTGCTGTATATTCCCATTTTTAGAGAAGTAGCATTTTACTTCTAGTGTTTGCAAAAAAAGGTTTTAAAGGGATGTGATCAATGTTATATGCCCGTAGACCTGGTTTTGGCAAGCAGTTTTGATATATTACAATCAGTTTGTCTGGCAATTTACACGGTTGCCAAGGTGGCAATGTCAGTTACGTGATACTAAAGTTTTCTATCAGTTTATCAGCTTTCTGGGCCATTTGCCAATGCTGAATTTTGTGATGGTTGTAATTCATTGGCCTTTGAGCAGGTAAGTAATACAAAAAGCTGCAGCCTGGTATAAGAAATTATAATGTCACCATATTGTTTATAACAAAGTTTTGTAGACTGAACTATTGGGGTGTAAGCCCTGCAGCAACATTGCAATTTTATATCAAACCTACAGCAACAGAACAAAGGAGGAACAAACTTAATATTTTTTATTATGAATAAGCATGTGATATTCAAAATTAAAAATAATTAAAACCATGTTGCTCCATATTGAGCAATGCAAAACAAGAAAAAGGGGGCAACATTTATGATACAAACCCTAACAAAGCAAAACTACAGGACTTTAAAAATACTAAATGACATGTTTGTATGAAACATGAAAAATAATAAAGATGAAATTTGTTGTTAATTGCTGTTCCACATGCATATAAACTAAAATGAAAGTGGATTATCCAATATACTGTGTGCTATATGTCCTAATCCTTAAATCTACCATATACAAACAATAGTAGTAGCCAAGGATTTTAAGAGGAATTAATAGATACAAGGAAAACACTGTGTGTGTAAAAAACATACATTTTATTATGATATTCAATAAAATCCCAAAAAAACAAACCAGACAATAAAATATTGAATATAGGGTTTATGTATTTATTTAGATCCAATACACTTCACATGTAGACTCAACACATTTCGACAGATTTTCTTCAGGAGTACATGTGAATGATCAGCATGATGAAACCATAATTCTCATTGTATTAAAACCATAGATTCACTGAAATCCTACAGGTGTGTACTGTCTCTTTCCCGTGTGGGGGAGGGGGGGGAGACGGGTAGGAGGTTCTCATGAGGTAAGGTATATACAAATAGTGTTAGAAAGCCCTCAATGGTCATCCATAATCCAATTAGATGGACGCCTCAATTAGAAGACAAAGGCAAACCGTCATCTATCTTTCAAAAAGAGCAAATGGGGCTAGGGGCTTCCTTGCATCTATATTTTGTCCTAAAAGTAATTGGCTACTACCACTGCTGTTTGCATATACATATAATCTAAATATACAATAATCCACCTCAGACATCCCAATACTTATATTTAACTACATTAACTGATTCACAGTACAGACTTAAATTAAAATTATAAATATGTATCAAGCTATAAAAAAAATCCAATGTGTTTCTCAGGTCAACACTCACTTCTTCTGGTGTAATAGCGGGACAGTAATCTGCAATGCAAAGCACAACATATTTGTAACATACAGTATCAAAGAATAACATACAATTTTATATAGGGGTCAATAGGGCTACCTCCTGAACACCAATAACCCAATAATCAATAATCCATATATTACAAATTAAAAACAAGACGGGGTTCCCAATGATGAAAGCATCAAGTCATCCAGCAGAATACCACTAAAGAGGGGCCTCATCAACCAGCCAAACCAAAGACCACATGAGCCAAAAACTTCTCATATCACTATAATATAGAAAAATATATCATTTTAAAAGATATAGTGGTAGGTTACTCAAAGCACATATAAGAAACCCATATGTACTGTATAGTGTCTCTCAAGATTACATATAACTAATACATCATTATATAAAAATAAACTATTACTTAAATTATAACAAATAGGGGGTCAATAAAATTTCAATCATTAACTAAAGTCTTAACGTACTGTTCATTGACTCCGCAAAGATATTGTAACCACCAAGATGTCATGATGACATGCAAACTACTAACCAATGCTACTTCAGTATGCCAAAAAATGTAGCAGAATGATGTCACAACGCAATTATATGTTGTGACGTATCTCTGGAAGACTTGAACATCAAAGGGCTTGGAAGCAGCACAACAACCCACCACCGTGGAATGTAATACTCAGCTAACAATTTAAAGGAGAACTCTCCTCCTAAGATGGAATTTTACTCCCTACTAAAAAGACAGGGAATTGCAAAGTGGACGCTGTGTAATACCAGAAAAAGAGGAAGCATATCTTTTGCAACATCTTCCAATAGACACCTTTTACATAATTAATATTCAGATATACAATGGGCATACAGATTTAACATGATATAAAAGATTTTCCTGCAGATATCAATATCACATGTACATTTGGTAACAGCAAAATCCTTTAAACATAGTATCTATGGTACCACATTATTTTAACCGTAGAGTTGTGCTTTTAATTGCCAAACTAAAAGGTCAAGAATACATTGATGTTTATGAATGTGGAGCAGCAATTAACCACATGTTTCATCTTTATTATTTTTCATGGGGAATAAAAACGTGATTTTACCTAAAACCTCAATGACTTGGTATCCTTAATGTACTGTTGTTTTTCTTTGTTAGGGTTTCTTTACATATATTGCTCCATATGATTTGACACTGTTAGAATCTGCCTTTTCAAAGGAACAACCAGTAGAGAAACCCCTTTCTTACTTTTACCGAGCTTTACAAGCGCTAGCCTCCTCGGGTCATCCTACTTTCATTAACAACTGGGAGAGGGACCTCTATAAAGTCCTCTCAGAGACTCAGAGATCCACAATCCTCTATCTGTCTCACACTTCATCAATGTCTTCCAAAGTGGCAGAGGTCAACTCCCAACTGCTGACAAGGTAGCACTACACCCCAATGGTGCTCCACAAAGCCTTTCCACAAACATCACCACTTTGTTGGCACGGATGCAGAGAACATGCCACGCATGCTCATGTTTGGTGGTATTGCCCACTAATCTGTCCTTACTGGCTAACTATCCTTCACTGGATTAAAGAAATCCAAGGTTATGAGATTCCAAATGATCCATGGGTTGTACTACTGCACTGTACAAGCAAACCAATAGAATCATATAAGAAATCGGTAACGCTACACCTGCTCAATGCAGCAAAAGCCCTTATCCCCCGTTACTGGAAACAGTCGATCATACCTACACTATGCCGATGGCTGATGGAGGTAGATCATATATACTATATGGAGGACCTCACATTCTTCCTTAGGCCGCGTACACACGGGCGGATTGTCTGCCCAACTTAGTCCGCTGAACCGTGTTTCAGCGGACAATCCGCTCGTGTGTGGGCTTCAGCTGACTTTTTCAGCGGACAGTCTGACGGACTAAGTCTTTCGGAATTTCCGTAATTTTGTCCGTCCAAACTTGGTTTTGTCCGTCCAAACTTGGTTTCAGTGGACAGTCCGCTCGTGTGTAGGCAAGTTGGACGGACTAAGTATGGCGCATGCTCAGAAAGGATTTACACGGCCGAAGGTTGCATTGCAGTGTATTGGACGTCGTTTTTCTAGTCCCGTCGTACGTGCTGTACACGTCATCGCGCAAGCTTTCAGCGGACTGTCTGTTCATCGTGTGTGGTCAAGTCCGTTCATTCAAATGTTGGACGGACTGTCTGTCGGATTGTCTGACGAACTTAGTTGGGCAGACAATCCGCCCGTGTGTACGCGGCCTTAGAAATAAAGCCGATAAAGCCGATTTCTGAAAGAAAATATGGTCCTGCTGGTTTGCTTTCAGATACACAACCGCTTACGCGGAAATTATGTCTCAAGCTAAGTAAAGTTTTGTTTATTAGATTACTTTTTGTGAGGGATTTGTCTGAGGCAGACTTTCCCTTTATCCCTCCCCATACACCCTTTTTCCTCTTATCTCTTTCTCTTTTTTGATTTCAGTTTCTTTTACTTGGGTTTATTTGTTTTAAGTGGGGATATCTTCTCTGCCCTGCATTATTTACTTGAAAATGTTACCATTTGATAAGATGGTGTGATCACGAGACTCTGGGCCATGATTGGAAGTCTCAGAATCGTATAAGATAGGGCAGTCTAAAATATGTACCTTTAACTTGCAGGCCACTGAATGTCATACTATCTTGCAGCCTACTTGCTGTGTTGTTTACTCCTATTTGTATCTTGTATCTTATTCTTTAATGAAAAATTATTAAACAAAAAATATTGCTCCATATGTTAGAAACTCCCCCTGACAAAAATTATAATAAACAATATATTGTGTATATTGGTATCCACATTGAGATAGGTACACTCCTGGTAGTACTTAGACTTAAGACTAGAAAAATAATGCCAGCACATAAATATTTATAAAAGAAAACTATAACTCATACCAAACTGTAACTCAAACTTCACAAAAAAAATGAAAGTTGAAGTGGAGAACACACACACACACACTCTCTCAAGGGTTAAAACCGTTCAGGCAACTGCACAACCGGTCCTCCTCCTTTCTTTGCAGCTCCATTGGTCTCAGGCACTCTACTATCACTAAGTCCCACATTAAAAAGCGAGGATGGCAAGGAGCTACCCTTAATTTGGAGTGGTGGGTAGAGATGAGGAATGCCGACTGCTGGGAAGTGAGGGACAAGGAAAATATATTTGCTTTTCCATTTCCCCCTATAGAAAAGGAGGATTTAACCTATTCCTGAGAGAACCTCACTACAAGAGTATTTTTTCCCATAGTTCAGCTCAAATTATACAAATCCATTTAACCCCAAAATAGAAAATTCCTTGTGTAAAATCACCTCCAAAATAATCTACAGCATAATCCTAATAACCAATGACTAAATCAAAAACATAATTCAGCAGAAACTTTTTATTGCTACATCGATGCAGTGTGATTATGCTAAATGCAGACTTAGCATGAAGTATATTTTTTTCATGTTAAGTGCATGCATGCTAAGTAATTGGTAAGTTTAATGCCACGTACACATGACCAGACTTTCTGGCAGACTAGGTCCAATGGAATCAGTCCGTCGGACAATCCCATCGTATGTGGGCTAATCCGATCGTTTTTCATTAAAAAAATCAGACGGACCTAGAAATAGAACATGTTTCAAATCTGTCCGACGAACTCAATTCCTATCAGGAAAAACGTTCGTCTGTATGCTGGTCCCATGGACCAAATACAACTCAAGGGAAGCTATTGACTACTGGCTATTGAACTTCCTCTTTTAGTTCCGTTTTACGTCATCACATTCAAAATGAACAGACTTTCAAATGGACTTAGTCCGTTTGTGTGTGGCCAAGTCTGTTCATTCGGAAGTCAGTCGGAACTCCTCCGAAAAGTCAGTCGGGAAGACCGTCGGACCTAGTCTGCCGGAAAGTCCGGTCGTGTGTACGCGGCATTACACTTACAATTTTTTTTATTTTCTCTCAGATATCACAACGCTCACTGCTTTTTTTAGATATCTGGAGCCGTCCTAGGTCAGGCATCACAAAGCTACAACGTTAGAAAGCAAGCAATTGAGCTGCAAGTTTGAATATTACTTGCTAAGCTATTGCTAGATGTGTCAGGCTTCACAAGTTTGTTACACAATTATTATTATTATTATACAGAATTTATATAGCACCAATAGTTTGAGGGCATACAGTGAAGTTACAAAACAATGCAATACAGGAGGAATCGGAGGGCCCTGCTCATTGGAGCTCAATTGCAAGTTACAAGTCTTACAATTCAACACTGCAACAAATTTGTGGCAAGTTATCCTTGCTATCAAGGACTTTGATCACTTGGGGAGAGAAGAAAATGCTTCATCCTTTCTTTAGTACATTGATGACATTATCTCTGACTATGCTTTGTAACCCCTTCCAGAGGGTTATTTTTTAAGTGTGCTTTAACTGCTTAAGGACCGCCTCCTGCACATTTACGTTGGCAGAATGACATGGCTGGGCACATCAACATACAGGTACATTGCTCTTTAAGTGCCCAGCCGTGGGTCGAGCGTGTACTGGTGGCGGCACGCTCGCGACCCGGTCCTGAGCTCCCTGACCGTGGGACCCGATCGCCACTGGTGTCCCGCGATCGGATCACAGAGCTGAAGAACAAGAAGAGGTGTGTGTAAACAAACCTCTCCTCGTGCTTCCTAGTGTGGCTGTCACTGATCGTCTGTTCCCTGTTATAGGGAAAGACGATCAGTGATGTCACAGGCCAAGCCACGCCCCCAACAGCAAAAAAAAAAACACAAACGTCACACTTAACCCCTCCCCGCCCCCTAGTGGTTAACGCCTTCACTGCCAGTGTCATTTACACAGGAATCACTGCATTTAAATAACACTGATTGCTGTATAAATGACAATGGTCCCAAAAATGTGTCAAAAATGTCCGATGTGTCCGCCATAATGTAGCAGTCACAATAAAAATCGCTGATCGCCGCCATTACTAGGGAAAAAAATATTAATAAAAATGCTATAAAACTATCCCCTATATTGCAAACGCTATAACTTTTGCGCAAACCAATCAATAATCGCTAATTGCAATTTTTTTTTACCAAAAATATGTAGAAGAATACATATCAGCCTAAACTGAGGAAAAAAAATGTTTATATATTTTTGGGGATATTTATAATAGCAAAAAGTAAAAAATATCGCATTTTTGTCAATATTGTCGCTCTATTTTTGTTTATAGTGCAAAAAATAAAAACCACAGAGGTGATCAAATATCACCAAAAGAAAGCTCTATTTACGGGGAAAAAAGGACGCCAATTTTTTTTTTGGAGCCACATCGCACTACCGTGCAATTGTCAGTTAAAGTGACGCAGTGCCGAATCACAAAAAGGGGCCTGGTCCTTTGGCTGCAAATTGGTCCGGGGCTTAAGTGGTTAATGCTAGGAGGTGCAGCTTCCAATTCATGTGACTGCTGTGATTAGTTCTCATAGCGGGCACATGATCAGGATCCCATTTCATTGAAGCTATGACTGAGAGCTGTCGGAGACCGCTTGGTCCAGGGGCGGATCCAGGGGGGGGGCAACAGGTCAATTGCCCCCCCAGAGATAGTAGCAGTGAGAGTGAGACAGTGACATGTCATTGTCACATTCTCACTTGCTCTGTTCGTTCGCGTGTGCCGCTGCCTCCTCTGCCCGAGTCTCTCTCTCTCACATAACCCGATCAGCGGGCAGCGGCGCAGAGAGAGAGAGAGACTTGTAGTTACGCCCAGCCAGCACTGCAGTGAGAGACCATGGTCACGTTTAAGGCAGCTGGATCAGCCTCGCCTCCTCATTGGCCATTGACAGATAGGAGGAGGAGGAACAGCGGTGGGTGGAGCCTCTCTCCTGCACTCGTTGCTAACGCCTGGGCCGCCTGGCGTCTAGCAACGAGTGACGTCACAGTCACGCCGGTCACGTGGGAGGGAGACAGACACAGACTCAGCGGAGCAGAGCTGCTGGAGCCTGGAGAACAGATCAGGCAGCCGCAGCGGCGCAGCCAGGAAGAGCTCAGAGCAAGAGCAGACTGACTGAGTCAATGTTATGCCAGTGAGTGACTGTGATAATCAATCACAGTCACTGTATTTAAGATGTTCAACTTCAGCTAAAAAACGAAGTCTTCCTGCAGAGTGGCACTTGCAGCAATCTTAGTTCTGGAGTCCGCCCCTGACGTTGTTGGTCCCACCCACCCAGCTCCCCCTCCATCTTGTTCACGCTACAGGCCTCCGCTCTGCCACCCCTGAGTTAGTTTTAGCTCCACCCACCTCCTCCATCTTCTCCACCGGTTTGAGCAGTGCAGTCTACAGAGTGAATTCTACATAGAATATTGAGAAGATTACTGCTGGATCCATCCATCCCATCCATCTCCACTCCATTGCTCCTGCATGGGAACGGTACCCCTCCCCTCACCAGACTACCAAAAGAATTGCCTAAACGTGAGTAAAAGTATGAATGAATGTTATGTGACAAATCGCAAAATACCATGTGCCATTATGTATGATTATTTCTTGTGATCCTGCGCTGCGTTACTTTGACTGGCTGATAATTGCGCGGTTGTGCAATTAATGCTGTACCGAATTTAAATTGATGTCCTTTTTTTCCCACAAATAGAGCTTTCTTTGCTGACATTTGATCATCTCTGCGTTTTTTTTTATTTTTTGTGATATAAACAGAAAAAGAGCAAGAATTTAAAAAAATAAAAATAAAAAAACAATATTTTTTGCTTTTGCTATAAAAAAATATTGCTTCCTCAGTTTAGGCCATTCTGTATTCTGCTCCATATTTTTTGAGAAAAAAAAAATACCAGTAAGTGTATATTGATTGGTTTGCGCAAAATTCATAGCGTCTACAAACTATATTTATGGCATTTATATTTAATTTTTTTTTACTAGTAATGACGGCGATCAGTGATTTTTAGCGGTACTGCAACATTGCAGCGGAGAGATCGGACCAATAACTGACACTTTTGACGCTTTCGTTTCTGGCAGTGCCCCTCCCGAGACTTGACTCTGGATCCGCCCTTGGCTTGGTCAGTGTGGTGAAAATGCACAAAGAGCTTGTTCTCAGTACACAACTTCAGACCACTGTGGACACATATGTGCAGTGGCTGGGTGTTAAAGCTAACTTTTCTTGCTGCTGCATATATGCATTAGGCATGAGAAAGAGCCCATTCAACACACAACACAAAAGGAAAGGATAGCTGAGCAGCCATAGTATCTGGATCACTGTGTGGCCAGCTGACATGTGAAGAGCTAGGATGCCAGAAGTCTCTGCTGCTCCTGCTCAGCTCGCTCAATTACAAGGACAGCCCTCAGTAGATGATGGTCTCCTGTAAAAGTGGGGTCGCAGGGCACATTTCGAGGACTCCTTTTTTTTTAGCTAACCCTCAGGTCAGGAAGAAGTTAATGATGAAGGGTAGACATTTTTCAAAACTTGATACTGTTGCTGTATATTGTGACATGTCAAGAATTAATTCATGTAGACTTGTAAAGTTACTGCTAACAGTCACATCATTAGCCTTACACAAATTTAGCCCAACTAAAATCGCTAATGATTTATTACCAACAGTACCAACTGCTTACTAAATGCTAAAAAATAACATGTACCAGTGATTAATATTGCATGATTTCATAATTATGTAGAATTGAGCCGCTTGATGTTACTACATGCCACTTGTATAACTTGCTCCATAGGGAGCCATTTGTTCCATCTGCTTATTAACCTATTGCTACCACTAGCGATTCAATCGCTAGAGATTTTGGTAGCACTATGGAGCCACTAAAATTTTTCTGCGTAGCTCTGTTCTAATGAGGTGACTATCAGCAAGTGATTACGTTTCTGAGTATGCAAGAAATCTATAGAAAATGTAGGAGAAAGGAAAAAGGGAGACATAAGGCTCCATTTAGGTGTGATGTTTACTTACTAGAAATAGATATACTTTAATGGGTGAAAATAATTAGTTATAAAAATAATAACTCATATGTGTAGGGTTGTCAGATACTCAATAGTGATCAATCAGCCAATCATATCTTCTTGAGTCTGTGGAGAATATTTCTTTATTTACATATGCCATTTTGTTTTTATTGGTAAACTCTCATTAATGTATTCCAGGTTGTAATATGTCAGTTATTGGTAGATTTAAGGGGGGCTTGAGAGGACCCCCCACTGGATGAGACAGGGTGCCTGTACCTATTTGTGCTTTCTCCTTAGAAGGGTCAGGTATTGTATTCTGCTTAATAACCAGAATTGAGTTGGTACTGGATACTTCATTAACTCAATGTTTTCACAAGACCAACTGACTCTTGAGTATGTGACAGCATTTCATTGGTCATTAATATAATGGTTATTGCTGTGTGGACTGACTTTCAGCTCATTCCTAATTCCAGTGAGAGGAATACAGCTTTGTCTGGCTCATCAATCTTCCCCTCATCTTTCCTCTCCAAGTCATTTGTGTTCTTGTAGCCTTTAAAGATGGATTATTGTCCATCATAATGCTGAATAAGTACAGTCATTGATTTTAGTTGGGTGCATGCCTGAGCTTCTGAGTTATCTATTATGGTTATATACAAGTATATGGTTGATAACTTTAACTTTGTTAAATTGAGTTTGAGCCTATTCACAGCATACACTGCACAAATTTGCTGCTGCCCATGTAAATAAAAAGAAAACATAACTCCTTTCCACTATATAGCTTTCTGTGTGAGCCCACCTTGAAGGGAAACTAAAAAGCAAGGTTTTTATCTTAGTTCCATTGGTCGGACATCTTCAATGTCCCTCACCAGACATTCTTCCTGTTGTTGGTCTTTAACCCTCTTTATTGGACAGCATTGGATGGTTTAACTGTCTCATATACGCAGCAGTTTCATCATCCCGACAAACAGGCGATATGTGTGAATGTATGAACAGCTAAGTGTATATTCTAAAGGCCCATACACACTATCAGACTTTTTGACAACAAACATGCAAATTAGCTGTTTTGGAGCAACATCCAACCGTGTGTACGCTCCATCGGACAAACTTTTTTGGTTTTCATCGGACTTTTGTTGGCTGTGCGAACGGACAAACTTTCTGACAACAAAAGTCAGATGGAGCAAAGTCTGATCGTGTGTACAGAAAACCATAGGACTTTTGTACAAAGTACAAACAGGCATGCTCAGAACCAATGCAAAAGATCAGACAACAATACAGAAGTTGACCAAAGGTGGCGGTAAAGAGCAGAAAAACCACGTGATTTGGTGAAAGTTGGCTGAAAAAGTCCTGCTGTGTGTATGCAATACAAGTTCAGGGCCGACGCCCTTTGTACAAAAATCCAAGGGAAAGTTTGTACAAAGTCCTATCGTATGTATGAGGCTTTAGAAAGACTAGGAGCAGGCAGGTAGATTTATTTTATCACAGAAGACACAATGCATATCTCTTCTGAAATAAACAGCCTGCCTGTTCACAATTTGTTATAAAAGGACTTTGGTTCCACTTTAAACTAGTAAACACTGGAAAGCTACTTAGCAACCAGTAACCAGAGACAATAAATACTTTCCTCACATAAGCCTTACCTTTAGTCCCCAGATAAGCCCTCTTCAAATCTCAGATCAGCCACAATTGCAAAATTCAAACCTCAGATCAGCCCCCATTGAAAATTCAGACCTCGAAATAACCTCCATTGAGAATTCAGATCTTTGACATGCGGGACCCGTGGGTTGTATTGGACACTCACCAATTTCAAACATCTGCGTCTACCCTTGAACTCTTCTTCCGCATAAAGAATTTATACTCATGTCAGTTTGGGACTGATGCTCTTTTATTAGTCTTCAACTGTAACGTTTGTTTTTTGGCAGGCCGAAGAAGCCTCGCTCTACAAATTTCCTTTGCAGCTTTGAAAGCCTAGAGTCACATGATATAGAGAATAAGAAAGTCTGCAGTGTAGAGTTCTCCTTCCTGCAGAAACGTAAAAGTAAAAATAATAAAAAAAACATACGCAATCACCTCCAAGCTGCAGCATCGGTCTGATGCTGCAGCTGTACCCTGCCGGCTTAAAGAACTGAGAATCATCACTCAGCTAACTCTGGGCAGAGAGTGGGCGACTGTCAGCCACTGTTCTCCTCTGCTTTGACCCTCCAGCGCTCACTAGAGAGAGGGAGGGTGCTAGCTGGCTTCAGCTCCTAGCTCCGTACAGGCAGGTTGATGGGTCCCAACAATATTGTTTGGATTCTTCCAGAGCCTGGAGTGGCTCTGTGATGTCAGACAACAGTGACTTTAGTCCACTGTCCGCTGATTGTAGATCACAGGAGAGCAAAAGTAAGTGCACTCCTGTGACCCACAAGAGAAGTATGGCCAAAAAAAAACATACTTCCCTTTTAAAGTTGCAGAAAGTTTAAGAGCTGGTGTACACCGGTACATACCAAAGTTAATGGCATGAGTATGACTACCTAATTTACAGATATTAAAGTGGGACTAAAGTTAAAACTTTTTTTTTGATAGAGTGGAAAGGAACTAGAACATTTGTGAGTTGTTGTTTTTTGCTGTCTGTGCCCCTGCCAGGGAGATTCAACCTCTTTATTTGTACTGTTTATCATTAGCATGAAAAGTAAATCCCAAATTTTGGGTTGTCCCCAGAAAAGTAACAGCGAGTAAATCTTCCATTGAAGACACTAGCTCTGGTGACACCCTGGGATTCCCTCACTTTGGAGAGATTTCCTCTCACTTCCTGCTTTGGCTATGGGACAGCGAGGGAAGAGAATTCTCCCCATGGGTGACAGATGGCAAAAAACTGTCAGGAGTTATAACTGCCTGTTATAACATTACACTCACATGTAAAACTGTCTCAATTGACACAAGGAAACAGGCATAAAATCAAAGCCAAGTTTGTTCCGACTTCACCATAGCCACGAGCAAAGACCCAGCATGATGTGATGACGACACCTTCAGTCCCCACCCTACATGTTTTGTCACTTGTCTTCCCGGGCCAAAAAAAAATACCTAAATACCCCTGCAGAGTAGTACAGTGTCACTATAGTGAACTACACTGATGAGAGTACTATAGTAAACTACACGACTCCAGCAGGAGTATGTAAAAAAATTGTCAAAAAAGGAAAAAAAATGCTAAAAAAAAAGGAAAAAATGTTTAATAAATAGATTTTTTAGTTAATGTCACCATTAATGTGGTTGTATAGTCTTTTTTTTACTTTTACCTACAGGTAAGCCTATAATAAGGCTTACCTGTAGGTAAAAAAAATATTCCCCTCGCAATGCGCCGCTGACTGCAGTGGCGCATGCGCACAGGGGATTCTCGTCTGAAAGTCCGGCAGACGACGGACCCTGCCGGAAAGAAATCTCCAGCGCGCACACGCGGGAGTGATGATATCGCGGCTCCAGCCACTCACAGCGCCGAAGCCGCGATACCCATAAGACACGCCGAGGGAACATGTCAGCTCCCTCGGCGTGGATCGGGATAGATGTCGTGGCCTCGTTCTAAGGTAAGTATTTCATAATGAGTTAGTATGCGGTGCATACTAGCTCATTATGCCTTTTCCTTTGCAGGTCAAAAAAAAGCTTCAGCGGGTTAACTCCCGCTTTAAGTATCCCTGATCACCGCCACACCAGTCTCATGATGACACTGTTTGCATATGACACTATACTGTATTTTGGGGTTATTTGTACTGTCCTGACATTTTAATGAATTTACGAAAACTTGAGCACTCAGAATCTGGTTTAGTTGTGCATGGTAGCCAATTAGCTCCTAACTTCAACTTGTTCAATTAAGCTCTGACAATAAACCTTGAAAGCTGATTGGTTACTTTGCAGAGCTGCACCAGATTTTGCACTGTCCAGTTTTAGTAAATCTCCCCCTATAACTTTCACACAGAGGCCTCATGTATGAGTATAGAGGCAGATCTGCTCTCTTGTGCTGGATTACCTACCTAGTATGTGATTCAGCATTCCGTGTAGGGGGCACTTGGATGCCAGCCAATGATTAATCGCAGGGACCAGCTGATTGGCAAGAAGGAAGACAGGATGGAGCACTGTCAATGTAAACAATACAGGTTTCTGTCCTGTCATCGAGGAAGTGCTGTTTTTTGTTTCCCTGCAAAGCAGGAAATAAAACCCAGTACATCCCTTAAAAAGGGCTTATTCACACCATACATGCATGAAAACTGATAGGAACAGATGGGAAAACCGACATCAGTTTCCATTCGTTTTCATGCCCATCAGTTATGTGCCCTATTCACACCAATGTTGATGTCATGTCAGTTTTTTTCCAGGCAGAAAAAATCTGCAGGTGGTACCAGTGTTGAGACCTTAGATCAGGGGTGTCCAAACTTTTTTCAAAGTGGGCCGGATTTGATGAAGTGAACATGCTCGAGGGCCGACCATTGTGCCTGACATTCTTTGAACCATTGAAAATTCGGTCTAAGTGTGTCCATCCGAGCACTAATACACGGCCCTACAAGAATTCTCTTCCCTTTGTCGCGCTCGTTCCCAACACACAGACGAATGCTCTGCACTTTAGGGGGCACCGTTAATTCCTAATGGTACCCCACACATTGGAAAATGTAGGGTGCTTTTTGGTGCAGTGCAATAAAAAAAAAAAAAAAAAAAAAGCTTGGGAACTTCTTTCCCTGCATTTTTGTGGGTAGGGAAGTCCATTAAAATTAATGGGCTGCCCTACACACAGTACGCAGCCACACAGATGTTGCATTTACGGGCTTAAAACAGGTGGTGAGGAGGCAACATAATGCCTCTTTACCGCCATTCAAATGCCTCTGCAAAGAGATCTGTGCATGGATTGCTTTTCAGAGGAGCAGGAGTCCTGGCTAATATCACACACAAGCCCTACAAAAGCAGTTTTGATGGTATA
The DNA here is from genome assembly GCF_037356315.1 of Lithobates pipiens. Taxonomy (NCBI): domain Eukaryota; kingdom Metazoa; phylum Chordata; class Amphibia; order Anura; family Ranidae; genus Lithobates; species Lithobates pipiens. The sequence goes on along the minus strand of NW_027507718.1, from coordinate 21,271,381 downwards.
AGAATAGGGGGAGGGGGGTCCGGATTAAAAGTAACATACACACAGACACAAGCACACAAATGCAGGCACACATACAGACAAATGCACGCCGCACATGCATACACATACATACAGACATATATGCACACACATACAGACATACATACAGACACATGTGCGCACACACACATACAGACATACATACAGACACATGCATACACATACACATACTTACAGACACATACAGAAATACATACAGACACACATGCACACACATACAGACATATGTGCACACACACGTACATACAGACATATATACAGACACACACATACACACACACACACACACACAGAGACATACATACTGACACATGTGCACACACACGCATACATACAGACCCATGTGCACACACACGCATACATACAGACACATGTGCACACACACATACAGACATACATACAGACACATGTGCACACACACATACATACAGCACATGTGCACACACACATACATACACATGTGCACACACATACATACAGCACATGTACACACACACACACATACAGACACATGTGCACACACACACAGACACATGTGCACACACATACAGACACATGTGCACACACATACAGACACATGTGCACACACACATACATACAGACACATGTGCACACACACACACACACACACACAGACACATGTGCGCACACACACACATACAGACACATGTGCGCGCACACACATACAGACACATGTGCACACACACACACACGTACAGACACATGTGCACACACACATGTACAGACACATGTGCACACACACACATACAGACACACGTGCACACACACACATACAGACACACGTGCACACACACACACACATACAGACACACGTGCACACACACACACGTACAGACACATGTGCACACACACACACATACAGACACATGTGCACACACACACATACACACACATGTGCACACACACATACAGACACATGTGCACACACACATACAGACACATGTGCACACACACATACAGACACATGTGCACACACACACATACAGACACATGTGCACACACACATACAGACACATGTGCACACACACATACAAACACATGTGCACACACACATACAGACACATGTGCACATACACACACACATACAGACATACATACACACACATGAATAAAGGCCTTTTTAACACTAATCTAGCTTGTAGTACAGTACCTTTGCAGCTTCCTCATTCAGCCGGGTACTGCACTGTAGGGGGAAGCAGAGAGCACAGCACAATCCTCTGCACTTTACTTTCACTTTTGAAGCTCACGGAGCTTCTCACAGTGCAGGGATCGGCTGATCTGACAGCCCTGATCCCGCAGCACAATAAATTGAGAAAGACCAGGCGGGCCGCTCAAAACCGGACCGCGGGCCGCAATTGGCCCGCGGGCCGGATTTTGGACATGCCTGCCTTAGATTGTAAGCTCCTTGAGGGTAGAGACCGATATGAATGTACAGTGTATATATAAAACACTGTGTAAATTGACGGCGCTATAGGAGTAATAATAATAAATAATATAGGGGTTATTGGCTGGCTGCTGTGACAGATTAAGGGCTCCAGCAATCACAGCCTGAGCCCCCATAGCTCCAGATGAGGGGGTAAAAAAGCACGAGGAAAGAAGTTGGAGTTATTATTGGCTGCCTGCTCTGCTGTATATAGGGATATCTCAGATTCAGACAATCAGAGGTTCAGGCTGTGAGTGGAGGAACTCTTTACGTTTTCACGGGCACAGCACATGCACAGCTGGAGCCCTAAGAATGGGCTCCCATTCTTAGGTAAGGACCACCAGTATAATATACTGTATATTCTTTTCACTTGATATATTCAATAAATAATAATAAACATATAGTATATTTATTAAATAAATTACAAAGACTATATACAGTATATATGTACACACTATATTGTCAAAAGTATTGGGTCTTTTTGCACTGGTCCAAATCATTTGGTGGAGGGGGGATTATGGTGTGGGGTTGTTTTTCAGGGGTTGGGCTTGGCCCCTTAGTCCCAGTGAAGGGAACTATTAAGGCATCAACATACCAAGACATTTTGGACAATTTGATGCTCCCAACATTGTGGGAACAGTATGATGACTGGCCTGCACAGAGTCCTAACCTTGATTGATAGAACACCTTTGGGATGAATTAGTGGAGGCTGCGAGCCAGACCTTCTCATCCAACATCAGTGCCTGACCTCACAAATGTGCTTCTGGAAGAATGGTCAAACATTCCCATAGAAACACACCTAAACCTTGTGGAGAGCCTTCCCAGAAGAGTTGAAGCTGTAATAACTGCAAAGTGTGGGCCAACTCAATATGGACTAAGACTGTGATGCCATTAAAGTTCTAGTGTGTGCAAAGGCAGGTGTCACAATACTTTTGACAATATAGTGTATGTATGAATAATCCTAAAATGTATCATAAGGGGTTTAAATGAGAAATATGGGATTTTTCCCCCCCTTTTATACTTACCTAGGTGGATGCAGCATCGGTCCGATGCTGCATCTGTCCCCCATCGTCTCTACACTGAGAAGCAAGCGATCAAACAAAATTGCTTGGTTCTCACAGTTTCCCGAGAGGAGAGCTGCTGTCTGTCAGTCAACAGCTCTCCTCTCCGCTCCCAACCCCTCCACAGCTCTGTGCTCCAGTGAGGAAGGGTGGGGAGAGGAGAGCAGAGCTGCTGACTGACAGGAAGCCGGAGTGGCTGTCTCAGACTCTCAGGGGCTCACTGAGAGGCTGAGACAGGCATTAGTCCAGGCACCTGGCGGAGCCAGACTTTATTGCCGTGATGACCCGGTGCCTGGACGGATTCCAGTGACGTCAGCAGAGAGCGGACTTCAGACCGCTCTCTCTGCTGAAAACGGGTCATAGGAGTACAAAAACGTATTAAACTTCTGTGACCTATAGGAAAAGCCCAGCCAAACGAGCTCAGGCTGGACCTCCTCTTTAATACTGTACTAGCGGAAGAGACTCAGGGAATGCTAAAAGTCCACAGGTTAGTGGGCACAAATGACTTGATGTCTGCTCCCAGCTCTGACAACTCGCCACTGCACATTCCTGGTATATATTGTCCCACCATTTCATGAAATGTGGGGAGGGGGGGGGGAGCATGGTTGTTGCTTTACCCATTCACTGAGAAAAAAAAGCAATGGATAAATTTATGTTGTCACATAGTCGTATAGGTACAACCGGCCCTTTGAAGGCAACCGTAATCCCGATGCGGTCCAAAATTATATTGAGCTTGACACTCCTGTTCTAGTGCATCATTCATGGCTGCATAAAACAGGTACTGACACAGGAAGCTGCAGAACTGGAGGCGTGTAACAGAGATTTCACTCCCTGACTACAGCATGTAAATGAGAGAAGTAGCTTAAAAAAATATCCAATCCTTTGGCAGGAAAAACAGTTCACATATGCGTATTTCAGCCTGCATATCTGTTTGCAAATCACCCTTAACTGACATCCCCCTTATCGTGTGATACAGCAAGTCAGATGTATTTACCTAGTAAATGTGCCAGTAATGCCCTTTTCTGTCTTGGTTATCTTGTAGAACAGAATGACACTACATTAATCTATATTTATTTGAACAGGGAGCAGCGTTAAGCCTACTGTGTAAGATTATATTTCACCTTTATTTGTAGCACATGCTCTTCATGTGCTGTCATTTATATGTCCTCCTGGATTCTATTTGTATAGTGATGTGGATATTCTAATATATATTCTTGCTAATGAATAATTAGTGTTGATCTTGTCCTGTTCTGAGCCTTATTTGCAGTGAACGTGATCACACGCGTTACCCTAGTACATAATATTTGCAGTGTGCATCCTCATTCTGTCAACAACCAAAGCGATTTGGGTTAAGTGATATTTTTTAACCAGATTCCCCACAGCTAAATACACATGTCTCACATGAATAACAACAGGGCAATTTAGCTGTTTGATTTATTGCATGACCTGCCTACAACATACCTCTCTGAAAATCTACCTGGGTTGGCGTAAATGAGAGTGCATAATTAGCGACTTCTGTGTTTGGTACGTCATAAAACTTTAGACGGTTTCCTTTTTTTTTCTTCCCAACAAGAACAATTTATAGTAACACTAGACAAGTGATTATTGTCTTCAGAGATAAGTGGTTATCATATTAGAATTAAATATGAAATTCACATTTAACAATTCCCTTTGTCAAAAAATATTTTAATGACTATTATAAAGAGAGTCTCCACGCAGGGTCTATTGAGGACTACCTTGAAATGATGTTTGTGTACAGAGTTGTTATAAAAGTTTCCTATGAAGAGATAATCAGTGTTTGAGAATGATTGCCAAACAGAATTACATTTGCCTATGATTAGATTTTTATAGGATACATACAAGCAATTGTCAGCTTAATCCTCCAGATGTTTAGATTTGTGCTAGGTTTTATTACATTTTAATGACTTCATTTTAAGAGTCTTCAAAATGTAATAGCATGTACAAATGGGGGTATATTATATGTGAAAGTGGCTTTTTTATTTTTAAAAGGAAATGATTAAGTACTGTTGCTTGTATTTATGATTAAGACAGTGTGTTTCAAGTACTGTTATTTTTGTAAATTGGACTTTAGTGAACTAAAAGGGAGTTTAAAAAAAAACACTTGTATCATTTTTTTTGGATTAGAAGTAAAGTTCCCCAAAGTGCTCCGAGAGCAGACATGCAGCTAAAGACAGGTAAATGGAAAAGCAGTGTAGAAAACTAGAGATATATAGAAAAGGGGCTTAGTCCCCAATCAAGCTACCTTCGAGAACAGGGGTTTACACCATCCATCCCCCGTTCCTTTGCCTTCACCGTCCTTCCTTCCACTCTTCCCTCACCTCCCCCTTTTCCTCCCCTTTGCTACCTACACAACCAATTTTTTCTTTCCCCTTTTCCTCACAGCCCACACATACACCTTTCCAATACCCCCCCCCCCCCCCCATTTCTTCCTTTGCTCTCCTCCCCATCCCTTTCCATTCTCCACTTCCTGTTCTTTCTCCTCCTTTCCTCTTTTAATTTCCCCCTTCCCCTTTCCCTGTCCCCTTTTTTTCTTACACTTCCCTTCACCCCTTACCGCTTCCCCCCCCCCGCCTTCCCCCCTTTCTCCTCCCTTTTCACTTCCCCCCCCCACCTCCTCTTCTTCTTTTTCCCCTTCTTTTATTCTTTTCCCTTATTAACACTTGTTTTTCTTCACTTCTTTTATACCCATACACTTTGGCCGCGTACACACGTGGGGACTGTTCGCCCAACTTTGTCCGCTGAACAGTGTTTCGGCGGACAGTCCGCTCGTGTGTGGGCTTCAGCGGACAGTTTCAGCGGACAGTCTGACGAACAAAGTTTTTCAGAAATTCCGTAAAACTGTCCTCTGAAACTTGGTTTGAGCGGACAGTCCGCCCGTGTGTAGGCTTGTTCATCAAACTAAGTTCCGCGCATGCTCAGAAAGGATTTACACGGCGAAGGTTGCATTGCAGTGTATAGGACGTCATATTTCTAGTCCCGTCGTACGTGCCGTTCACGTCATCGCGCAAGTTTCAGCGGACTGTTCGTTCGTCGTGTGTGGCCAAGTCCATCCATGCTAATTTTGAGCGGACTGTCCGCTCAAACTGTTTGACGAACAAAGTTGGGCGAACAGTCCCCGCGTGTGTACGCGGCCTTTCTCTCCCTCTATTTAGATACAAGTCCATTGACTTGCAATTCCCCCTAGTCGCCGACTCGCCACAGGGGACAGTTTGGTGACATCCGGTGCTATGGGTATGCCTGTTGTTGGTAAGCAACTCTGCTCTTTCCCCGTGTATATTTTTGTACTGATTTTATGTACTGTTGTTATTACTTGGTCAATTGTAATGTTATTTATCACTTGACAATCAAATTGCAGGCATTCTCCTGATGAAGCGGCATTAGTCCGCGAAACTAGATGAGACACTATCCGTGATTAACTATCCCACTGTGATTTTCCCCGTTTGGGGACTATTATTTTGGTGATACCCATGGATTGTTACCATGCTTTTAATCTGTTTTTGGTTATTTGCCATGTATTATTAAACATTATATTATTACATTATTATATTAATAAACATTTATATAATTTTCTATACAATTGTTTATATCCATAGTGGTTTCCCCTGTACCGCAATAGTCCAATTGCCCCTGTTCTCTATGGTAGCTTGGTTGGGGACTAAGCCCCTTTACTATATATCTCTAAATTTCTGGATGATGGTACAAATCTTATATATTTTTCATTATTAATATTGTTTTGGAGGCTATATCTTTCCAGTATAGAAAACTAGTCATGACTGAGCTTATATATGTGAATATTGTGACTTAAATTGTTGTTACTAAATGCAGTTATAATTGAAAGTGATATTAAAGTCAAATTTGTATTTATTTTTTGTTTAAAAATAACAAACATGTTATACTTACCCGCTCTGTGTAATGATTTTGCACAGAGCAGTCCAGATCCTCCTCTTCTCAGCTCTCCTGCCGGGTGCCCCCACACCAAGCAACTTGCAATGTCCATTCAATGTCCATTCAGAAACTGAGCCACAGCTCAGCCCTGCTCCCCTCTCTCTCCTTATTGGCTCAGTGACTTTAAATGACAGCAGCGGGAGCCAATGGCATTGTATAATCACTATACGAAAACCGAATGATCGATTGTGCCTCGTACAGAATTTTTCTTCCGATTGTCTCATAGTGCGTACCCAGCTTAACCACTTGCGGGCCCACCGTACATATACAGTGCCTTGAAAAAGTATTCATGGGACAGCAGGCAGGAATCCTAAGCAACCAATCATATTTAACATAAATGAAACACACACAAGAGTTGGATTTATAAGGCTGTTTATTATTGCTTTCAAAAAACAATATATTAATTCATCATATAAAGACTAAATAAACTTTAGGCAACCTAGCCACTAAGACTCAGGCTGCATATAATATATTCTTGACTTCAATTTCTTGAATTCAATTTGGAATTCAATAGACAAGTGCATTCTGTTTCGTTCCGAATCGAAATTCGGACGAATTTTCATTATTCGGACATTCGGATGGATCCGAATAACCGAATTACAATGCTAACGAATTCAAACGAAATTCGAATCAAATTCCAAAAATGACATTTTGCAACCCGAATTTGGGGCCACGTATCTCGGGGCCACTTGTAGCTAGAAACCCCAAATTTGGTATGCAAACACAGTAGAACTAGCACTAAGTGACCCCGAGATACATGGCCCTAAAGTGGGATCGCAAAATATTTTGGAATCTGGTTGAAATAGTTTCAAATGCAGTTGAAATAATTTCAAATCATGTTGAAATCATTTCGAATCCGGTAGAAATATTTTCGAATTTGGTTGAAATAACCCCAATTGGTGATTTTGTAGTGCTAATTCTACTGTGTTTGCATACCAAATTTGGGGTTCCTTGCTACAAGTGGCCCCGAGATACGTGGCCCCAAAGTCGGGTCGCAAAAGGTCATTCTCTTCTGCAGAAAAGTACTTGACATATTGTCCATATCTCGGGGTCACTTGGTGCTAGGAACACCACAACTTGTGGCAGGTGATGTGGTAAGTGGACAATCCACAACTTGGTCATGTGGCAGGTCACGTGGCACTCGTGGCAGGTGTCATGGCAAGTGGACAATACACAACTTGTGGCAGGTGATGTAGCAAGTGGACAATAAACAACTTGTGGCAGGTGACGTGGCAAGTGGACAATGACATACAGCATATGTACTTGCCTTGCGATCGACATCCGTGACTTCTTCAATCAGGCAACTGACAACTTCATAGTATGAATTCAAATTTTTAAATGAATTAATTTTAAATTTAGATAGAAAAGATTATAATAAAATAGAAAATAGACTAGAAAAAGGATAGAACAGAATAGAATATATTATATTTTATTCTTTTCTGTTCTATTGTTTTTCTAGTCTATTCTTTTATATTCTATTCAAATCTTTTCTATTAAAATCGAAATCATTATATACTAAATTCCTATTTCGGAAGATGGTGGTTTTATAATATATATATATATATATATATATATATATTTCTTTCCGACATTCGAATTTTGTATAGAAAAGATTTGAATAGAAAGAGAATAGACTAGAAAAACAGTAGAATAGAATATAGATACTATTTCATTTTTAATTTCTATTGCAGATTACTATTTGTTACTATTAGCATCTATTTCATTTTTTGCACATCTCCTGCAGACTATTGGCATCTATTTTGTTTTCTCACCAGATCTCCTGCAGACTATTAGCATCTATTTCTTTTTTTAGCAGATCTCCTGTAGACTATTAACAGCCATTTCACTTCTTTTTTTTTTTGCAGATCTCCTGCAGACTGTTAAAATCAATTTCATTTTTTTTTGCAGATTACTATTTATTTCCATCAGATCTCCTGCAGTATATTAACATCTATTTAATTTTTTTGCAGATCTCCTGCAGACTATTAGCATCTATTTCATTTTTATTTTCTTATTTTGCATTAGAGCAGCCATTTCCTTCATTTCAGCAGATCTCCTGCAGACTATTAGCATATATTTCATTTATGAATGAAGGAACTTATGAGGAAGAGACAACAAGAAAGACATCACCGCTTATATCTCTATACACAGGGAAATGGCTGCTAATAGTCTGCAGGAGACCAGCAAAAAATAAATAGATGCTTATAGTCTGCAGATCTGATGAGAAAATTAAAAAGATACTAATAGTCTGCAAGAGATCTGCAAAAAAATTATATAAATGCTAATAGTCTGCAGGAGATCTGATGGAAATAAATAGTAATCTGCAAAAAAAATTAAATAGATGCTAATAGTCTGCAGGAGATCTGCTGAACTAAAGGAAATGGCTGTTCTAATGCAAAAAATAAAAACGAAATAGATGGTAATAGTCTGCATGATATTTGCAAAAAAATGAAAAAGATGTTAATATACTGTATTAGATCTGATGGAAAAAAATTGTAATCTGCAAAAAAGAAAAATGAAATTGATTCTAACAGTCTGCAGGAGATCTGCAAAAAAAGAAATAGATGCTAATAGTCTACAGGAGATCTGGTGAGAAAACAAAATAGATACTAATAGTCTACAGGAGATCTGCAAAAAAATGAAATAGATGCCAATAGTCTGCAGGAGATCTGTTGAAAAAACGAAATAGATACTAATAGTCTGCAGGAGATCTGCAAAAAATGAAATATATGCTAATAGTCTGCAGGAGATCTTATTAAAACAAATGGTAATCTGCAAAAATGTTAAAATGAAATAGATAGTATCTATATTCTATTCTGTTCTATTGTTCTAGTCTATTCTCTATTTCTATTGTAATCTCTTCTATTCAAATTCATTCTATATGAAATTCGAATGTTGGAAAGAAATATATATATATATATATATATATATATATATATATATATATATATATATATAAAACCATCTTCCGAAATTCGAATTTAGTATATAATGATTTTGATTTTAATAGGATATAAAAGAATAGACTAGAAAAACAATAGTACAGAAAAGAATAAGATATAATATATTCTATTCTGTTCTGTTCTATCGTTTTTCTAGTCTATTTTCTATTTTATTATAATCTTTTCTATCCAAATTTAAAATTAATTAATTAATTAAAAAATTTGAATTCATACTATTCGAAATTCAAATTTCAGAAGATGGTTGTATATTCTTTCTATTTTATTCTATTAAATTATATTTTTTTTCTATTCTGTTCTAATCTTTTCTATTTGAATTAGAAATTTTGGAAGTTACTTATATATATCTGTCACATCAACTTTTCATACTTGTCAGTGTCCACTTGCCACAAGTTGTGTATTGTCCACTTGCCATGTGACCTGCCACGAGTGCCACGTGACCTGCCACGAGTGCCACGTGACCTGCCACAAGTGCCACGTGGCCGGCCACGAGTGCCACATGACCTGCAACGAGTGCCACGTGACCTGCAACGGGTGGCACGTGGCCGGCCACGAGTGCCACGTGACCTGCCACGAGTGGCACGTGGCCGGCCACGAGTGCCACGTGACCTGCCACAAGTGCACGTGGCCGGCCACGAGTGCCACGTGACCTGCCACGAGTGCCACGTGACCGGCCACGAGTGCCACATGGCCAAGTTGTGGATTGTCCACTTGCCACGTCACCTGCCACCAAGTGACCCAGGATATGGGCAATATGCCAAGTACTTTTCTGCAGCAGAGAATGACATTTTGCGACCTGACTTTGGGGCCATGTATCTTGGGGCCACTTATAGCTAGAAACCCCAAATTTGGTATGCAAACACAGTAGAGCTAGCACTACAAAATCACCAATTGGGGCTATTTCAACCAAATTCGAAAATATTTCTACCGGATTCGAAATGATTTCAACATGATTCAAAATGATTTCAACCGCATTTGAAACTATTTCAACAGGATTCGAAAATATTTTGCGATCCCACTTTAGGGCCATGTATCTCGGGGTCACTTAGTGCTAGTTCTACTGTGTTTGCATACCAAATTTGGGGTTTCTAGCTACAAGTGGCCCCGAGATACGTGGCCCCAAATTCGGGTTGCAAAATGTCATTTTTGGAATTTGATTCGAATTTCGTTTGAATTCGTTAGCATTGTAATTCGGGGTCGCAAATGTCAAGCACTTTTCTGCAGCAGAGAATGACATTTTGCGACCCAACATTGGGGCCACATATCTCGGGGTCACTTATAGCTAGAAACACCAATTTGGTATGAAAACACAATAGAACTAGCACTACAATCTCTCCAAATTTGGGGTTTCTAGCACCAAGTGACCCAGAGATACATGGCCCTAAAGACAGGTCGCAAAATATTTTCGAATCCTGTAGAAATAGTTTCCAATGCGGTTGAAATAATTTCGAATCATGTTGAAATCATTTCGAATCCGGTAGAAATATTTTCGAATGCGACTTCAGTAGAAAACGAAACGAAATGAAATCCGAAAACGAAATTAACGAATTTAATGAATATAACTAAATGAAATTAATTAACAAATTAAAACGAAACGAAACTAAACAAATTTTTTCCTTTTGCACATGTCTAGAATTCAAGTCTAGGGAACACAGAAACACAAAAAAACCACGCTATGATAATGGTTATGAAATACTAGGTTGCTGCCATCCCAATACTTCACACCTCCCAAAAGGAATTGTGAACTACAGCTGTTAGGAAAAATAAAGTGAGGGACTCTGGCGCTACCTATACTGAATATAATTGTGAGCAAATATATCCTTACTAAGTAAGGTAATCTATATTGACTCTTTAACCACTTGCTTACTGGGCACTTAAACCCCCCTCAGTCCCAGACCAATTTTCAGCTTTCAGCGCTGATGCACTTTGAATGACAATTGCGCGGGCATACAACATTGTACCCAAATGAAATTTTTATAATTTTTTTTCCACAAATAGAGCTTTCTTTTGGTGGTATTTAATTACAGCTGGGAGTTTTATTTTTTGCTAAACAAACAAAAAAAGATGCAAAAAAAAAAAAATCATGTTTAATAGTTTGTTATAAAATTTTGCAAACAGGTCATTTTTCTCCTTCATTGAAGTGCGCCGATGAGGCGGCACTGATAGGCTGCACTGGTGGGCAATGATAGGCTGCATTGGTGGGCACTGATAGGCTGCATTGGTGGGCACTGATAGGCTGCACTGGTGGGCACTGATAGGCATAGTTAAGGCGGCACTAATAGGCACAGATAAGGCGGCACCGATGGGCACAGATAAGGCGGCACTGATGGGCAAAGATGGGCACAGATAAGATGGCACGGATGGGTGGCACAGATGGGTGGCACGGATGGGTGGCACAGATGGGTGGCACTAAGGGGCACTGATAGGTACCACTGATAGATGGGACTGATGGGCACTGATAGGTGGCTCTGATAGGTGGCACTGCTGGGCACTGATGGGCACTGGTAGATGACACTGATGGGCACGGATATGTGGCACTGGGGTGCAGCACCTTTGTTGAGGCAGATTGTGGGCACTGCTGAGTGGCACTGTGGGCACTGCTGGGTGGCACTGTGGGCACTGCTGGGTGGCACTGACGGGGGGCACTTATTTTTTAATGATGTTTAGTGATGAGGGGGCAGGTGGGCACTGGCAGGGCTGGCCGTGATCGGGACTGATGTCCGATCACGGCCAACGGTGATCGGCTCTTTTTTTTTCTCCTCGCGCTGACAGCGCGAGGAGGAATAATAGCCAATTACCGGCTCCGTTATATCACATGATCAGCTGTGATTGGCTGACAGCTGATCACGTGATAAGGGGTCGGGATCGACCCCTTGCTCGGATCGGTGATCAGGCGAGTCTCATAGACTCGCCGATCACAGGGCGCGCAGGCCGCTCGTGCACGGGACGACGTCAATAGACGTAGTCCCGGCAAAGGAGATCCGCGCTGTAGCCGTCATTCGTCTATAGCGCGGGTCTCAAGTGGTTAATATTGATGTTCTATAGGTAGGAGAGAGAAATACCACATGTGAGTGGCAAAGAAACAATACAATGGCATAAAATAAAACAATAAAATGACAGTAAAAAAAGGGCACAGCTAATATATGGAAGCTGCTACAGGGGTCCCTATATTTAAAATATATTGTATTCCCAGGGCCTGTGAGGGTTATCTACTAACCCCTAGCTTAATGCATAAGCCAGCTAATTGTTTGTAGACGTACTGTATAAAGGTGAAAGACTCAAACTTAGTGCAATATCACATTATGAGGCCATTAACAGTCAGCAGGAATCCATATAAACCAGGCTCAAAAAGAAACAATAGAGAAATGCAAAGAATACAAAAAGGTTAGAGGTATCAATATCTAGCTGTATGGATTGTAGGGCACTATGCCAAATCCAGAGAATCTCCACTCCAAGTGAACCCCCAGATACCTTGTACAGAGAATGATATATGTAAGCCCATAAAAATGGTCCACAAACAGGGGCCTAAAGTGCAGAAATTCAAACGGGTAAAAAATGTGCAAATGATAGAAATATGTGCAAATCTAGTGCAATAGTGCAAAAATATGTATATGTGCAAAATATGCAAGCAAAGCAAATAAAAAGTCAATTGATATATATACACAAAGAAAAAAATAATAAATAAATGTGTATAATATATGATGTTAGCCAAGGGATGTTATCCAATAAGAATAAGCACAAGGACCCTCAGATTCAGAAAGTGCAATAGTGCGAAAACCCAAAAGAATTTTTTAAATAGTGCAGAAATGTCAAAAACCGCAAAAGACTCAAAATAGGTAAATAATAAAGTGCAATAAGACTATAACTCTTATATAAAGTCCTATATAAAGTGGACCTATTACTCGAGGACTTTATATAAGAGTTATAGTCTTATTGCATTTTATTATTTACCTATTTTGAGTCTTTTGCGGTTTTTGACATTTTTGGCACACTGTCTTTTCAAAAGCCAAAGGAATACCAAAGTGAGAGCAGATTTTAATAAATGTATTCAATAAAAAAAGAACAGTCATAAGAATTAGACAGGCCTAAAAATAAAAAATCATCTAAATAATGAATTATACATTTTGAACCGGATTCTGAACAACCCATTCTAAAAAAGTGGAAAAGGATTCAAAATAAAAACAAGATAGAGAACAATCCATCGGTAAACACTTATCGAAATAAAAGTTACTATTAAAGAAAAAACCTAATGAATTAAAACATAAGGGATTAATTGGTAAAAGGTGGAAAGCCGATTTAACATCGGCCTTTGCCATAAGAGCTCCCTTCCCTAAACATCTAAGCTTTTTTAGAGCGTCCTCAAAAGAAGCATAAGTCACCGATGCAAGGCTATCGACAATTTGGTCATTAAGTGATTGTTCTTTAGAAAATGATAGATGATTTATTAATCTAAAATACGTTTTATCTTTTTTAGGGACAATACCCAAAAGGTGAAATACTAAGATTACTAAAAGGAGGAGAGCTAAAAGAGCCCTCTAATAACCCCCCCCCCTCTAATTTCTTTCAAATTTTTTTCAGCAACTATATCTAAAAATACTCTACAGATTTTACATTTACTAAAGTACACCCTTAACCAGAAAAAATGGGTAATAAAAACCCATCTTTAAAGGCCCTTAGCTTGTCTGGAAATGTTCTGAGCCATGGGAGCATATTTTGTAATTTCATCAGCGTTAATGCTTTTTGAAAAATTCCCTGGTTGTTGATTTGTTGCAGACATTTTTTTTTTAAAACATTTTGCCACTGGATTTGTTCCTACACAGAAGGCACCCTCATGCCAGTACTTACATGAGTTTGGCCACTTGCATTGGCTATCGTTAAAATTGAATAAAATTCCTTTTTTATATATGGAATTGCTGGAGAGCTGAATATTTGGATTCTGCCTGGCATAAACTGATCTTTGGGGTAGAAAAAGATTAAGCCAGAGGCCAACGTCCTTTACTCCCCATTTTAAAGCCTGTTAGGATTAACAGCTAATGGCGTCCAGACTCCCATAGCAGAAAGATCATTTGTTTGTACAGCATAATTCGGCATAGCTTGAGCTTGGCTAATAGCTGGCTGTATATCCTTAGCCAGCTTAGTCAATAGCTCAGCTATATTTGATAAGATAGTCAATGAAGATGACTCACTAGTTCCTTGTTGCTGAAGGTGTTGCGGGGGGTAGGCAAAACCTGGCTAGCCCCATCATTTCTAAGGCTTGCTTGTGTCATAAGAGCCGATTCAATAGCAGTCATGGTAACTGCCCCCGCTCCGGCGTCTGTCGGCGACATTCGTCGCCATAGAGATGGTTCTTCATGCTGAGAAAACGGCCCAAATACTATCCCACCTCCGGTAACACCTCCAGCAGTGCCCATGACTGAGTTTTGCCCCACTCCTCTTGACCTGTTGCTGGCCACACCTGTAGCCATGCCTCCTGCCACTTAGTTAGGCTCTGGAGAAGACCGCTCATTCCTTCCATTTGCCATTGTACGAGGTGCAGAGGGGGAGTGTCTTCGGCATGGGATGCACTTCCTCCTCGCTGCTTCATTCCCCAGGGCAGGGTTGACGCCTCCTTTTCTCCTACGACACAGAACCTCTTCTTGAAGATTCGCCTGATCCTCTTCTTGATGCAGCGCGGGCTCCCAGATTTAGGTTTCTCCCGCAGTCAGTTCAACTTCGGCCACCACATTCCAAGCTCTGTCAGCAGTTGTTGCAGCTTCCACTGGAGCCTCTTGACCCGACGATCGGGGTAGCTCCAGGCACTGCCGAATCTAGGCTTCTCCTCCATCTTCTCCTGCCTGCTCTATCAGCCACCGCATCAGGCTCATCTTCCGGCCGCAGAAGACACTGTTTGTTCAATGGAGGATACCTCCTAGAACCCCACAGCTATATCTTCTGTGGCGATTGAGCCTGATGGGATGGAACCCCATTTTTATAGCCCTTTTAGGGGCCAGTTACATCCATATTTAACTGGATTTTCGCGGGTTGGCACATGAGACCCAGGAGAGGTCATCTGTATACCTCTCCTAAGCCAGTACCCAGAGGTCCCCCTGAGGGCTCTTGCTCTCACTTGAAATATTCCTGCCACTCTTCCCATGAGTAAAAGGGGAATTAAAACCGCCTTCCCCTTTTCCTATCATACCCCTTGAAATGTTCCACATTTTGTTATGCTACAACCAAACACGTAAATGTATTTTATTGGGGTTTTATGTGATAGACCAACACAAAGTGACACATAATTGTGTAGGGGAAGGAAAATGATAAATGGTTTTCAACATTTTTTTAAAATAAATATGTGAAAAGTGTGGCGTACATTTGTATTCAACCCCCTTTACTCTGATACCCCTAACTAAAATCTAGTGGAAGCAAGTGCCTTCAGAAGTTACCCAATTCGTAAATAGAGTCCACCTGTATGTAATTTAATTTCAGTATAAATACAGCTGTTCTGTGAAGCCCTAAGAGGTTTGTTAAAGAACCCTAGTGAACAAATAGCATCATAAAGGCCAAGGAACACACCAATCAGGTCAGGGATAAAGTTGTGGAGAAGTTTAAAGCAGGGTTAGGTTATAAAAAAGTATCCCAAGCTTTGAACATCTCACAGAGCACTGTTCAATCCATCATCCGAAAATGGAAAGAGTATGGCACAACTGAAAACCTACCAAGACATGGCCGTCCACCTAAATTGACAGGCCAGAGAGCATTAATCAGAGAAGTAGCCAAGAAGCCCATGGTATCTCTAGAGGAGCTGCAGAGATCCAAGTAAGGTGGGAGAATCTGTACACAGGACAACTATTAGTCATGCACTCCACAAATCTGGCCTTTATGGAAGAGTGGCAAGAAGAAAGCCATTGTTGAAAGAAAGCCATAAGAAGTCCAGTTTGCAGTTTGCAAGAAGCCATGTGGGGGACACAGAAAACTGCACATCACCCTGAACGCACCATCTTCATCGTGAAACATGGTGGTGGCAGCATCATGTTGTGGGGATGCTTTTCTTCAGCAGGGACAGGGAAGCTGGTCAGAGTTGATAGGAAGATGGATAGAGCCAAATACAGGGCAAAACCTGTTAGAGTCTGCAAAACATACAGCCAGAGCTACAATGGGATGGTTTGGATCAAAGCATATTCATGTGTTAGAATGGCCCAGTCAAAGTCCAGACCTAAATCCAATTGAGAATCTGTGGCAAGACTTAAAAATTGCTGTTCACAGATTCTCTCCATCCAATCTGATGCAAGCTATTTTGCAAAGAAGAATGGGCAAAAATGTCATGTCGCGTACACACGATCGGAATTTCCGACAACAAAACCGTGGATTTTTTTCCGAAGAATGTTGGCTTAAACTTGTCTTGCATACACACGGTCACACAAATGTTGTCAGAAATTCCGAACGCAAGAACGCGGTGAAGTACAAGACGTACGACGAACCGAGAAAAAGGAAGTTGAATAGCCAGTGCGGCTCCTTTTGCTTGATAGCATGTGTGAGCTTTTGTGGGACAGACTTGTGTACACACAATTGGACTTTCCGACAACAAGTGAAGTTGTCGGAAAATTTGAGAACTTGCTCTCAAACATTTGTGTGTGGAAATTCCGACAGCAAATGTTGGATGGAGCATATACACGGTTGGACTTTCCAACAACAAGCTCATCGAACACTTCCCGTCGGAAAGTCTGACCTTGTGTACATGGTAGAACTCTCTAGATATGCAAAGCCGGTAGAGACATCCCCAAAAAGACTTGCAGCTGTAATTGCAGCGAAAGGTGGTTCTACAAAATATTGACTCAGGGGACTGAATACAAATGCACACCCCACTTTGTATATATTTATTTGTAAAAAAAAAATAATAATATTTATCATTTTCCTTTCGCTTCACAATTATGTGCCACTTTATGTTGTTCTATCACATAAAATCCCAATAAAATATATTCAAATTTTTGGTTGTAACATGACATGAAAATTTGGAAAACTTCAAGGAATATGAATACTTTTTCAAGACACTGTACTGCAGCAGGGCGGCCGCTCTGTGCCAGATCACACAGCTAGTGCGTGCTCTGGCACTCATGGGTCTGGGGAGTGTGCCACTGCTGGCGACCCGCTGTGATCACACACACAGTGGGAGCCCAGCAGCGGTTACCGCAGACTCAATGTACGTTGGCACCCGCTGATTAGACAGTACACAGGCAGAATGGCAATCTGTCCATTTAAACAAGGCGGACTGATTGTCGTTTTGTCAGAAGGGAAGGAACATGGATCAATGCCTTCCCCTAGTTAAAGCCCCTCCCACACAGTGAGAAAGCACAAGCTAGGCACAGTTTTTTTTTTTTTTTTATTCTTTATTTAAATTTTTCATTTAAGTTGCGTACAAAACATAATCAGGTATTAAAAGAAAACCATAGAACCAATATACATTCATGCCTTTCAATTTTTCACATTATCCTGGTTTTCTTTCTTTACTTCTCGAGTTCTTCTAAAATATCTCCCTCCCACCCCTCTTCCCACCCCTACCGACCCATTACCTCGTTAAAGATCATAGATTGTCTAAAGATTTTCCAGTATTTCCATTTCACATGGAATCTCTTTCTTTCTCTTTCTTCCTCCATTCCCAGCCCTTCAATGCTGTACATTTCCTCAACTTTTCCTAACCATTCCTTTACTTTGGGTGCTTCTATTTCTTTCCATTTTTTCGGAATCAGACTTTTTGCCGCGTTTATTAATGAGCTTGTAAGGGAATTCCTATACTCCTTAATTGGGGTAACTACTGCATGGAATAGGCATACCCATGGGTTCTCAGGTAGCTGTATTTTAGCTATTACTTTTATATATCTTATTATTTCTCTCCAATATTCTTTAATCTTGGGACAATCCCACCATATATGGGCCAAACTTCCCGTTTGTCCACAATTCCTCCAACATTTCCCAGATTGTCCCTCCTGGTACTTTGCCATTATATCTGGGGTCCTATACCATCTTACTAAAATTTTATAATTTGTTTCTATCGTCTTACTATTTTCTGTGGATCTGTGCACCATCTTCAATATTTTTTCTATATTTTGGTTTTCACCCCGTGCTCCTATCTCTTCTTCCCATTTTTTTATGAAGATTGGTACCTCCGCTTCATGTTCCCGTCTCAAGACCTTATAAAACTGGGCAATACCTGCCCTTGGGGATTTCCCCTCACATATCCGCTCCAAGGCAGTCAAATTTTCTCCATCTCTAAGCGGTTGTGGTAGTCTTGAGACGAAATGTCTAAGCTGCAGGTATCGCCACTCATTCAACTCCATCCAGTCATTTTCTTTCTGTAATATTGCTAGTGTTTTCAATTTCCCCTCTTTAATTATGTGTCGTAATTGCATATTATCTTGTTTTATCCATTTCCCTCCTATTGTACTTTTACCAGGTGCAAAAAAATCATTATCTTTTAGATAAATTAAAGGGGAATTATATTTCCACTTGTTATGTTTGTGTATTCCCTCCCATACTCTAAACACATTTTTTGTGACCAAAGGTGTTGTCTTCCCTAGTGATCTATATTTTAAAGGAGTCCAGATTTCTCTACCTAGATTTGTGCCTGATAAACTGTGTTCTATTTTTCCCCATCTTTTTTTACTTTCTAATTTTGCCCATTCCACCACCCGTGTTAACACTGCTGCTTCGTAATATTTTCGAAAGTCTGGGACATTCAGACCCCCCTCATCTTTTCCCTTTTGCAAAGTCTTCAGTGGGATTCTAGGTTTCTTGTTGTTCCAGATAAATTTAGAAATTAAAGAATTTATCATTTTAAAATATAGGGGGGGGATATATATTGGTAATAGCTGAAATTTATAAAGGATTTTAGGTTGAATAATCATTTTTAAGGCATTAATTCTTCCTAACCATGACAGGGGCTTTGTTCTCATTCTCCTTATTTCTTCTCTCAATTCTTCTAGAAGGGGGATATAGTTTATTTGGTATATTTTTTCTATTGATGCAGTCAGTTTAATCCCTAAATATTTAATTTCTTTTTGCCATAGAAATGGGAATTCTCTCTTAATGTCAAGTTCTTCTCTCGGATTTATATTTACGTTTAAGATTTCTGACTTGCTTGGGTTAATTTTAAAGTTAGATAATTCCCCGTATTCCTGTAAAGCCTTTAACAAGTTTGGCATGGAGATTCGTGGGCTAGATACATAGAACAGATTATCATCCGCAAATGCGGCTGTCTTATGTATTCCCCCCTCTATCTCAACCCCCTTTATATCTGGGTTTCTCCTTATCGTCTCCAGGAGTGGCTCCAATGCCAGAACGAACAATAGGGGGGACAGCGGACACCCCTGTCTAGTCCCATTGTTCATTCTGAAGGCTGTTGATAGTACCCCATTAACTCTTACCACTGCCTTGGGGCTGTTATATAGTGCCTTTATCCACTTCAAAATTTTGGGTCCAAACCCCCACAAGCTAGGCACAGTTAACCCTTTGGTTTCCCCTGATGTTAACCCCTTCCCAGCCAGTGTCATTAGTACAGTAACCGTGCATATTAGTACTGATCACTGTATTTGTGTTACTGGTCCCCAAAAAGTGTCAGTTAGGTGTCCGATTTGTCTGCCGCAATATTGCAGTCCAGCTATAAGTCACTGATCACCACCATTACTAGTAAAAAAATAAAAATAAAAAATCTCATAATTTGCAGATGCTCTAACTTTCACATAAACCAATCAATATACGCTTATTGGGATTTTTTTTATCACAAATATGTAGCAGAATACATATTGGCCTAACTTTATGAAGACATTCGATTTTTTAATTTTTTTAATTTTTTTTTTATTGGATGTGTTTTATACCAGAAAGTAAAAAAAATATTGTTTTGTTTTCAAAATTGTCGGTCTATTTTTGTTTATAGTGCAAAAAATGTAAAACGCAATGGTGATCAAATACCACCAAAAGAAAGTTCTATTTATATAAAACAAATGACATAAATGTTATTTGGGTACAGCATTGCATGAGCGCTCAACTTTTAGTTAAAGAACGCAGTGCCATATCGCAAAATTGCTTGGTCATGAAGGGGGGTAAATCTTTCGAAGGTCAAGTGGTTATTAGCGACACATCAATAATAAAAAAAACTGTTAATTTGAGTGAGATTCATCAATTTCATTCTCACAATTAAGGAAGCCACTGAACGGGAGCAAGTGCCACACAACCAATACCTGTTAAACATGAAATATATGATTAGCATGAGCAATGTACCGAATACTTCACTAGCTATTTATAAGTATTCACCGGTTTAATTTAAAACACCATTACAGTGACAAGGGCTGAAATGAACACCATGCACCACCTTTTTGGACCTGTGTACAGGCTCATGGAGATTACCTAATAAATCCAATTACTTCTTAGAAGTTAGGGTTCTCTCACACCAGCCACGCTGGCTTGTGTTGGTCAGTGTGGCCTAACGGAGTCCCAAAGCATTGACAAGGCAATCTGTCTTATGTCCTATTGTTTCAGTTCACACCAACACACTGCATTAGTGTGCACTGAAAAAAAGTTGAACATGTTGCGTTTTTTCTCGGCATCCTGCAACATGCTATAACACATTGCAATGTGCTGCCACATAAAGTTGAATAGACTGCCACGATTTAAATGAACTGTCAAGTATAGTAGAGGTTAATAAAAAAAAAAAAAAGCACTGTGATACATTGTACAATGCACCGCAGCACACTTGCAAAGGTGCTCCAGCAGGGGCGCATTATGCACACCTTAAAATGGCTGCTGGTGTGAATGGGCCCTTATTTAAAAACATAAGTACAGCCAGAAGATTTGCTGTAGGAGAATAAAACATAATGCACAATGAATCAATCTGACAGCTCCTGGGGCTCTGATTTGTTTAGTCATACTATCGTGAAGGTAACTGTACAAGTGGTTTCTTTCTTTCTAATTAGTATAAATAAATAAAAGCACCAGAAACTGTCAGCTACATGTAAGTAAATGTTCCAAGCTCTCTTTAGGAGAAAGCAACCAATAATTATTAGATATAATAGGTATAATCCTAGATCTTTGTATCTTTTGTACTTTGACGTGGGTTTATTTTTTAGGGGCTGAGCACATTGTTTTTCTCCGGTTCCTTTAAAAATTGGACCGAAATAAAGGCAAATATCAGTATAGCAGCAGCCTCTACTTTTTAATGATAAAAATCAAAGATGGTATGATCATCGATGCCAGGGACTGATGTGAATGTACATTATATTTAAAGCGTTGTGTAAATTGTTGGCGCTATACAAAATACCTGTAATTAATTAAGACATGTAAAATGATCTGCTTTTGCCCAAGCCTCATCTTAGCAAAGCCCTTTGACGTTACACAAGAAACAGATTAAACCTCTAACCATTGCTTTTGGAACTATAAGAATATCTCAGTGAGTCTGATAGTTCTTTTCACCTGTCAATGCAGGATTGAGCCAAGGGAATATAGTTCCAGCTAGCAGCATGTAGACAGCAGTGTGTTAACCACTTGTCTACCAAGGAACATTACTGTTTTAGGTAGGTGTAAAAAATACTGTAAATTAAGAATGCTTTCAGTAACAGAAGTGTTGATCATTTTAGCAATTAATTAGCCTTGTTTTCATGTGTACCTGGGTCCCACTGGTTTCTGTCATTTCTGTGCTTATGGCACCGCTGCACATCCTCAGATGTGGAAGGGAAGTAAGCATGATGTGTCTTTCATCTGCTGCATTAAGTTTCCTTGGCCCACCACTTTGTCTACAGTCCTCAATGTTGCCCGTTTCTTTGTGCTTTTTCAAAAATGCTTGAACAGCACATTTTGAGACTCCAGTTTGCTTTGAAATCTTTGCCTGGAAAAGACCTAGCTGATGCAGCATAACCAGGGCTCCAGTCCTGCGGGAACGCATGGGAACGGAGTTCCTGTACTTTTTCCACAACAGGAATTCAGTTCCCATTAGCAGCCACGTCCTGCATATGCTTGAGTGTTTGCTAGGCTGAGCAGCGCCTCCGAGAGAGAGCAGCTAGCCACAGACACCACACCAGACAGAGCCACACCAACTGCTGGTAAGGATCCAGCCTGTGCCCACTGCCGAGTCAGTGCCAGACAGTCCCGGAGCCACCACTGACTACTCCCGCAGCCGCTGTAGCACATTGCCAGCAACGCAGCCCAACTCTGAGCTGCCAGACTTCTCCAGTTCAACTTCTCCTCTCCTGAGCTGAGCCTCAGAGTCCTCCTGCCCACGAGGTCTGCCGCAAAACAAACTTCCAGGTTAGTGTGTTACACACACTTTGTGTCCCCCACTCCCCCTCCGTTCTGCTGCTGTCTCCCACTCGCCCTCCGTTCTGCTGCTGTCCCCCACTCATCCTCCGTTCTGCGGCTGTCCCCCACTCCCGCTCCGTTCTGCTGCTGTCCCCCTCCAGTTTTCCTCCATGTCCCCCTCTGCTCTGCTGGCCTCTCCACTCTGCTACTGTCCCCCTTCGTTCTGCTACTGTCCCCCTCTGTTCTGCTACTGTCCCCCTCCAGTTTTCCTCACTGTCCCCCTCTGTTCTTGTGGTGATTAGTCTGTTACTTTGACAAGTTAACTTATTTTATTTTTGTAAACTGGCACTTTACAATAAATGTTGCACTGTATTTTCTGTGAAATATATATGCATATGAGCGTATCATTTTTTTATTTTTGTGGGGGGGTGGATCTTGGGTGGGAGTTCCCACACTTTTTTCCCCAGGACTTGACCCCTGAGCATAACTACTGTGTCTTGTTGCTGTGCTCAGTCTTGCCATGGTGTATGGCCTGTGACATGAAATGGTCTTCCACAACCTCACCTTAGTATCAGAGTTTGGCTGTTCCTCACCCAGTTGTAGGCCTCCTAAACAGCTGTTTCTGTTTCAGTCAATGACTGTTTCAACCTACATCTAAAATCGATGATCATTACCACCTACTTGGTATAATTGGTTAATCACACAGTGAGGGTTTAGGTTATTTTGTTTGCATGTCTTTGTAAAAAAACCATTTTCCAATGTAAGGTTATTATATTGCTATTTGTGGTTACCCTGCTGAGCTGGTGGATCCTGAAGGGCAAGGGTTAACACTGATGGTCAAGTTTTCCTGTGCTTTTCAGGAAAATACTGTCTCGGCAAGATAAGCCATATAAATAGGGGCTCACTGAGTCCCTTGGAGCCTTTGGCCATTAGGGATGTAGCTGCCACACTGTTGCTCGACCGCCACTTTGGCAGCCCAGCCGGGGGTTCCAAGGAGTATGAAATTACATGGACTTATATTTTATACTGCAAGTATGGATTTGTTACCAATTATGGACATTTGTCTTGCTAAGGACTGCAATGAAACACCTAGGTAAGGTATGATGACTACCTTGTGGGACTCAATGGAGCACCAGGGGCACTTAGAGGACTATGTACAGGACTGTGTGTTGAAGATGTTGTTTGAGAACTGTTCCTTTGTAACCCTCAACTGCTTTAGTAAAAGAATGTTATTGATAAGCCAATCTGCCTGGTCTGAAGTCATTAAAGGAATGAATGCATGCCGTAACTAAGAACGGGGCTTATTTAAAGTGAATAAGAAAAAATAGAGAAGATACAGTACCCAAGTCTAACAAGCAGAGAAGCTATCCTAAGGAGGCCATATTGCCGTTACTAATGACCACCATACTCGTGTCTAGTGCTTAAGCGACCAACCAGGAAGTGGGAGACATGGTATAGGAGACGGAGACTCTAGTGGGTGAAGGGTTGCTGCTTGGCCCCTTTAATGGTGACTGGCTGTTCACATATTAGGACCACCCTCTCAATATTGAGAACCTAGGGACCTAGCCTGGGAGTTATGAATGATGAAGTGAAGCCTCAGGAGGAGAATAAGCATGGGTTTACAAGTAATTTGCTTCCTGTATCTAGTTGCAACATTTGGATCATAGTCACTGGGAGTGAAGTGGCAGGACTGCTGGGTTAGTGGAGAACGGTAAAAGCTCTGAAGTACCAGCTCAGAAATGCTGCACATCTGAAGTGAGTCTGTAGTGCATACAGTGTCTTGCAAAAGTATTCATACCCCTTGACATTTTTCACATTTTCTAATGTTACAACCAAAAATGTAAATGTATTTTAATGGGATTTTATGTGATAGACCAACACAAAGGGGGTTATTTACAAAAGGTAAATACACTTTGCACTTCAAGTGCACTTGAAACGCAGTCGCTCTAAATCTAAGGGGTAAATCTGGAATGAGTGGAAGCTCTGCCGATTTTATCATCCAATCATGTGCAAGCTAAACTGCTTCTAAAATGTAAAATAAATGAATTGAAAAGTGCTGTGCCAATAGCTGACCTTGCATTGTTTTTGGTCTGTTGGAATAGCATACAGCAAAATGGTTTTCCCGATAGGAATTGATTTCGTCAAAAAGATTTAAAACATGTTCTATTTCTAGGTCAGAATTTTCAAAAGAAAAAGTCAAATGAAGCCCACACACGATCGGAATATCTGATGGAATGATTCCGTCTGACCTTTTTCTGGCTTATTTTGGAAAGAAGAATGGGCCAAATATTTCACTCTCTAGATGTGCAAAGCTGGTAGAAACATACCCCATGCAGCTGTAATTGCAGCGAAAAGGTGGTTCTACAAAGTATTAACTCAGGGGGGCTGAATATAAATGCACGCCACACTTTTCACATATTTAATACATAAAATCCCAAATGAAATACATGTAAATTTTTGGTTGTTACATGACAAAATGTGGAAAATGTCATGGGGTATGAATACTTTTTCAAGACACTGTATGTGTCAACAACATTGTAGAAGTTTGGGCCATGGATTAAAGACTTAACAAGTATGTTCTTGGAGGAGTCTCACTGTTAAATTGTAAAATCAGAAGTTTTTTATCCTAATGCATTAGGATAAATAAAAAACTTCTGTGTGCAGCAGCTGACTCAGCACCCCCTAACACTTACCTGAGCCCCATCTCTCCAGCAATGTCCACTAGTGCCTTGGCAATCCGGGACTCTCCTCTTGATTGGCTGAGACACAGCAGTGCCGCCATTGGCTCCCACTGCTGTCAAAGTCAGTTAGCCAGCCAGGAGAGAGGGGGGGCCAAACCGGGGCTCCGTGTCTGAATGGACGCAGGGAGCAGTGACTCGGCTTGGGTGCCCCCATAGCAAGCTGCTTGCTATGGGGGCACTCAACAGGAGGGAGGGGCCAGGAGAGCCGAAGAGGGACCCGAGAAGAGGAGGATCTGGGCTGCTCTAGGTCCAGGTGACATGAGTGCATCGAGATCGCGCCACTGCGCGGGTGATCCCCCTCCTTTTGAAGGACATTCCTGAACGTCCACTCAGAAGGAGAGAGCACCCACCCGGCTGTATATGTATATTGGCCGGTTGGGAAGTGGTTAATACATACATCTGTTACAGTTAGCCCAGAGAGTTGATACACATGTCAGTGCTCTTCCTTGGACTGCATACAGTTATGGTTTACATGTCAATATCTTTGATAATCCTTATGTTATCAGAATGAAATGTGGCATTTCTTAAAAAAAATACAGTTATAGTGTGCTTCTGTTATAATTAAATATACAGTATGTGTTTACAGATGTTTTATGCTTAGCGCCTCTAGCCCTAGCTCTGGGCCCTTATCTAACATGTGCCCCTTTTCTAGGCTAACCATAGCTCTAACCCTGTTTTACACCTAAACTGTAGTCCACACACCTACAAATTCAGAAAGTCACATAAAGATACTGAACCAATAGGTCTCCTTGACAGTCGCAGGAGCCAGATTCTACACAATCCCTATTAGTGAAGAGAACTATGATAAACGGGAATCTAGGACATCGCAAGTATGGTAATGGTTGATCTAAATCTTCAAACTAAATTTTTGGTTATCAAAACACCACAAATATTTAAACTGCTTATGTTTAAAAGGAACAGACACAACAATACCACTATAAGTGGCAGAAAACCTCAAAAAATACACTAGGGGGTGCTAAATCTTTTACGATAGATACTACACTGACATCTTACAAAAAAAAAACAACACATGAATTATAATTGAAACATCATATACATTGCTCTATTTATTTTTTTTATTTTTTATTTTTAAAGATGATTTAATAACAAAGTACATATAATTAAACTAAAAAAAGTTAATATAACCTATATATTATAAAGAATTTATGTTTCAATTCACACTAGCACAATTTCCAAAAAATACGCACAAGCAATATCAAGATATGCCCTCTTTGCAACTTCCATCCACTTTATACATTAAATTACCCTACGTATTTGTCATTAAACAAACAATAGCAGCCATGGAGAGTAACACATTGACTTATTTATAGACCCAGAGACTTTACACAGGACAAAATATCGTTTGCCAGGTTAGACCTGCATTCATTCACAAATATTAGCCTTCATGTTTTAGACACTACCAGTTGATAAGTTAACCAAAACAGAAAAAACATAAAAAAAAAAAAAAAGTTAAATAAAAAAAAAAAATCCAAATTCGAAAAATGTGGTGTGTATAAGAAATTCAGTGAATGGTATTAGAAAACAAACAAAACAGGAGATACAAACAAATTACCTTTATTGGCCTTCAAAATAATCACCATCCTTCACAACATGCTTTTGGCAACATTCATAAAACTTCTGGAAACTGTCAGCAAAGGCCTCTTTAGGAATTGATCACAGAACCGCTGTCACACATTCTTGGATTGCCCCCATGTCCGCAAGACGTGCGCCTTTCATTGCTCTCTTTAGGCGGGGAAACAGAAAAGTCTGCTGATCCCAGATTAGGGGAGTATGGTGGATGATCAAAAACAGGTACGCTGTGCTGAGCCACGAATTGGCGCACACGGATCATACAGTGCGCAGGCAAGTTATTGTGCAGCAGCATCCACTGTCCGGTCTTGTGCAGCACGGCGGATGTGTTGTAGCAAACATTTCAAAACTTCCTTACCTTATGGAAGATGCCATCGCTGTCAAAGAAGCCAATCAATATTGTCTTGACCTTGGGCTTTTGCCCCGATAGTGTCCTGTAGAATGTTCATAGTCCCTGAGAACTTTGTCTAGAATATCTGCAGTTCCTGACCACTTCCTGTAGAATGTCTGCAGTCCCCGATGGCCTCCCATAGAGTGTCATCCACACAGCAGGGACCGTTGGATGTTGGGCCATTTATGACAGGCCAGCCGCGATGACCTCTGATCTGTACGGAGGGGGAATATAGTGTGCAGTTATTAACACCGGAAATCCCCCTATGACTGCATAAAAAAAACAAAAAAAAAAACAAATATGCCCTGCTGGTCTGACATCAATAAGATTAATTCAAATGGGAGCGATTTGGTTACCAGGATAGAAACCCCCCTGGACAGGTTTGTATGGGTACTGTGGTAGGCCCATCCAATCCAGGGGCGCTTCAGAGCAGACTGCAAATGTCCTGTAACATGAACATGAGTCTCCATCAGCATCATGACATTAGCCTTCTGCACCTTCAGGGATGTGAGGGCGGCGGTGCGCTTAACCACTTAAGCCCCAAACCATTTTGCAGGCCAAAGACCAGAGCACTTTTTGCGATTTGGCACTGCGTCGCTTTAACTGATGATTGGGAGCCACGTCGCATGACCACACAAACAAAATTGATGTCCTTTTTTTCCCACAAATAGAGCTTTCTTTTGGTGGTATTTGATCACCCCTGCGGTTTTTATTTTTTACAAAATAGGGGATAGTTTTATGGCATTTTTATTAATCTTTTTTTTTTTTTTACTAGTAATGGCGGTGATCAGCAATTTTTATCGTGACTGTGACATTATGGCGGACACATCGGACATTTTTTAAACATTTTTTGGGACCATGGTCATTTATATAGCAATCGGTGCTATACAAATGCACTGATTCCTGTGTAAATGACACTGGCAGTGAATGGGTTAACCACTAGGTGGCAGTGTAGGAGTTAAGTGAGCCCTGGGAGTGTTTCTAACTGTGGGGGGGGGGGGGGCATGGCTGTGTATGACACATCACTGATCTCTACTCCAATCACAGGGAGCAGAGATTAGTGACACTGACACTAGGTAGAACATGGAGATGCTTGTTTACATTAGCATCTCCCTGTTCTTCCTACCCGTGAGACGATCGTGGGTATCCCATAGTGTGCCCAGAATCTGTTATGAGAGCTATCGTCCAGCTAGATTCTCTGGCTGGAGGCACATATCTTTAGAAAAGAATTTGGTGTATAACTTCAATTAATTCCATCTTTAGGCGGGAGGTTGTTCACTGTTCAGTGTGTGGTAAGTTTGTGGGGGGAGAACAATGCTCCTTGGGAAGCCTGTGCTGTAGGTCTCTTGCTTCCAGAATATAAGTTGCGATGAGACATGCCCATCCTCATGTGTATTTTTGATTCTGTGAGGAACTGAGGAGAATGGTGGGGTAGATATATCCAAGGATTTAGAGTTAAAGAGATACCATAAGGGGGTAAGCAGCAGGTATTTCCGCCGGTCCAGTGGCAGGTGTAAAGGGTGCCATGGATGTAAGCCTCAGTGTCTACGACTTATAATGCAGTAGATAGAATGTTCTGGGCTCATCTCCCCGTTCTGGATGCATGTAGAGGGGAAAAGGGGGAAGGCAGTAAATGGGTAGGGGATAGCGAGGGGGTAGGGAAGGGAGATGTGGCAGAGCTTTGCATTGGGGGGGGGAGGGGTTGCATCGTTCGTACTCACTGGGGCGATCGATCAGTGCATCTCCTAGGCTGATCTCTCTCTCTGACCTATCCAGGCTGCAGCTGCTGCTGGATCTTCAAAAAACTGTACTCACCCGTCTTCTTTCACTCTGAGCCTTGCTGGAAATAACATGGCATATTTGAGGTGCAGTATACGAAGGCGCATTTTAACATCCTGGAACTGGGATCTTCGTTTCTGCACTTCATTAGAGAAGTCAGGGAAGACTGCCACATGACTGTTACCCACAGGAATGTTACCTTTATCCCTTGTCAGTCTCATTATTTTGTCTCAGAAGTTCAAAAACTTCGCTATAAAGGTTCAGGGGGGTGCCCCTGCTGGTGGTGGTTTTGCCAGTATACGGTGTGCCCGTTCCACTGCAAACAAACTGAAAAGGCCTCCCTGCCATATGTTGTTATGAGGAGGGTCTTTACTTTCTGATCTTTCAGGCAATCCTATGAACTGGAGATTGAATCAGCGTAATCTGTTCTCCATTTCATCTTGATGTGAGTGGAGCTGGCGGATTTGTCTTTGCATTTCCTCCATGATATGTTGCAGGGGGTGTATGATATCTTCCACCCTGCCTATGCGGGTTTCAGTTTCTGTGACCCTATCTTTCAGTTTGGATATGTCTTGTTGGAGTAGAGAGATATCAATCTTTACCTCATCGATTTTGGCAATGAGGGTGCCCTGTAATGTGTCTATGGCGTTCAGCACTTTAGCTGTGTCTGCTGTATGGCGCTCCTCGTCTGGACATGTGTCAACGCCATCTTTGGCCTATTGGTCTTTTTCTTGGCAGCGGAATTTAGCCAGCTTGTCCACTGGATCTGTAGCCTTGTTTCTCCTTAGTCCTTGTGTTCGGAGAAGGCTTTGTGGGTCTGTATATGTCTGGAGGTTTGCTCAGGATGTCATGTAGTATAAATGGTAAGAGGAGCTCCCTTCACTCATGTCCTACTCCACCGCTCTCCAGGCCACCTATCCCCCCCCCTCAAGTCTGCAGTCCCTTACTGCCTCCTACTAGCGTGTCTGCAGTAGGGTTTCACCGATACTAGTAGGGGGCAGTTACAAGCACCAATCTCCCTGTATATCTTTTCTGACAGCTGCTTCTCCTCCTCTCCCTCCCACAGCTGTCAGGGAGATCAGTGCTTGTAACTGAGCCTATCGCCAAACCAATCGCCCTGGCTGTCCCCCTCTGTGCCCCCCCCGAGTCCTTCTCTGGGTCCTCTTCTGTGCTCCCCATGTCCTCCTATGGGTCTCTATCCATTTTGTCCTCCGAGTCCCTCTCTGTGTCATCATCCGGGTCCCCCTGAGTCCTCCTCGGTTCTCTGTGTCCTCCTCCTCCGGTCCCCCCGCCCTGGATCGGATCTTTCAGGATGGAAAGCGGAGGGAAGAGGTGGTAAAGCTGTCATTTACCGTCTCCTTCCTTTTCCGAATGCACAGTGATCAATGACTGTCAATTCATAGCTGAAACATCATAACCTGTGTTTATGATGCTTCAGTTCATAAATGGAGAGGAGCCTCTGTCTCCTGTTCATTCATCTTCAGTGCAGCTGAGGCTGCAGAGAAAGGAACTGGGAAATCTGTGTCCTCAGTCCCTTTCCCTGTCTCAAAGGGAAGATATCAGGGGTCTGTGGGGATCTATCCCCACTCCAGAGGGGCATTCTGGCGTGGAGATGGATACTGTGACTCCCTCAATGTATAACCTGTGATGCTGTATTACACTTTCAATAAAGTTATAGGAGTTAGCCTTTGAGTGTTAATGTTTTTTTGTTTCATTTTTGTATGACTATATGCTTTGTGAATACACCCTGCACCCCTAATTAACATAGGACTATTCAGCTTCCCAGAACCTTTTTTATTTATTATTTTTCTTTATATGACTAGCATCCTATATTCCCCAAGTGGTGGGCTCGACAGAACATATGGTTAAACTCCCAAAACATGCAGCTCAATCCTTTGGGCATTATTATTCCTCTTTATATAACCTCCCAGATAGTTCCCGGTCGCAGACGCAAATGAACGACTACCTTTGCTCGGCCAGTCTTCCCCAGCAGTTGTCCCCACAGCGGAGCGATCTGGAGGCCCCTATAACCTTTGAGGTGTTGCTGATGGTGGTGAACTTGATCATGCCTGGACCTGGATGGCTTTACCATCCAATACTATAAGACCCTGTTATGCCTCCTAGGGCCTCACATGGTTAAGGCATTCAATGCCTTAGGGCAATCCTCTTTCCCGCCCGTGACCTTATTGGCTCACACTTCAGTCATATACAAGGAAAAGACCTCTCCTTGTGTAGTTATAGACCTATCTTGCTACTTAATATAGACTTGGTGCAAACTGCATATTGAGACCCACAGCAGTTCGCAGAGGGCAGTGTGAACTGCCTGTGAGGGAGATGCGATGCAGGAACTTGCACTGGAATCGCGCTGGTTCTTGTATCGCAATAGTATGAATCGTGGCTTATAATGGGACTGTGATATTGACACCAGTGTTGGTCATCTTACTTTAAAAAAAGTTACTTAAGTTACAAATTACTTCTCCCAAAAAGTAATTGCGTTAGTAACTCAGTTACTACATTGGAAAAGTAATTAGTTACTCAGCAAAGTAACTGACATTTTTTTAAATATTCTAAGGGGCAGGTCTAGTATTACTGTAAGCAAGGGGCACGTTCCCCCCTGCATGTCTATTTCCCCTCTGTACCCCCCTGCACGTCTGTTCCCCCCCACACACATATATCTGTTCCCCCTCTGTACCCTACTACAAGTCTGTCATCCCCCCACACACACATATATCTGTTTCCCCTCTGTACATCTCTGTTCCCCCCAAACTCACGGATCGGATCGTTCCTCGGATCAGAGTCACGGATCGGATCATTTTTTGGATCAGCAAATAATTGAATTTGCAAAAACCTGTGAAAATTCCACCACCATATAGTCCCCACTGTAATATCCACAATCTCCCCCACTGTAATATTGGCTGGGTACAGCTGAGCATGGCTGGGTATCGCCGAGTATTGCAGAGTATGGCTGGGTATTACCAAGTATGGCAGAGTATTGGCTGGGAATGGCAGAGTATTGGCTGGGAACGGCAGAGTATTGGCTGGGAACGGCAGAGTATTGGCTGGGAACGGCAGAGTATTGGCTGGGAACGGCAGAGTATTGGCTGGGAACGGCAGAGTATTGGCAGAGAATTGGCAGGGTATGGCAGAGTATTGGCAGGGTATGGCAGAGTATGGCAGAGTATTGGCAGAGTATTGGCAGAGTATGGCAGAGTATTGGCAGGAAATTGCAGGGTATGGCAGAGTATTGGTAGGGAATTTCATAGTATTGGCAGGGTATGGAAGGATGACTGTGACTGCAATTGTCACGGAGCCATTGTCATTTGACGGAGCAATCACATTGTAAATAGGATTGCCACCTGTCCGGGATTCAGCCGGACAGTTCGGGTTTGGAGTCATGCGTTCGGGTTTCAGACCACCTGCACCCCGGACACATTATTCAGACCAGGGTTGCGGGCTGCAGATGTTTAAGCCAAGAGTGTCTGTTACACTGTCTTTTACACTGCCCAAAGCCGCAATTAACAATTACCTTGCCCCTCCACACAGACAGGAGAGGAGAGAGGGCTTGACCTGCTCCTCTGCCTCCGCCCCTGCTCCTCTGTTTTTGCCCACACTTCAATCCCTGGCGCTGGGCTTTAGAAAAGGAAAGTAGGGGCCAGAAATTTGAAGTTAAGCAGTCTCAGCTACATCTGGATGAGAGGTGCTGGCTGCCAAGGGGTGAGTGAGCTCACCATCCATGCCTGCCTGTGACTGAAGTCTCCCCCTTCTCTCTCCTGCCTCTGAGTGAGTACACTAAGGTAAATCAGGGTTCTCAGAGTACCCCTTACATCAAATTTTCCCTTTATACCAGAGGCCACAGTGTTCCCCTTACATCAGAGTCCTCTCTGTACATCAGAGTTCTCAATGTTCACCTTAGATCAGGGTTCCCAGAGCATCCCTTATGTCAGAGTCCCCAGAGTTCTCCCTTACATCAGATTCTGCAGAGTCTGTACCCCCCCCCCCCCCTTACAGCTTACAGTGTAAGAGAACTCTGTGAGTTCAGATGTAAAAGAGGAACTCTGTGAACTCTGATGTAAAGGGGGACTCTTGTGATTAATTTCATTTGATTAGAAATGTTACTTAATTTCAAAATATATGTATAATTTCTACTAGAAAAAAATATTGCTGTGAGCCACTAAAGTTTGGATTTGACTTGAAGAAAAGGTGGCAAAAGGTGGCAACCCTAATTGTAAATGGCCGGAGGGTGCACCAAGATGGCCGCCACTCCGGAGCTAGGCCTCCGCGGATCGCGGCGGGTGTGCCCCTAGTGGCAGTATATGTAATTGCGGTAACAACGCCCAAGTAGTGGGAACGGCGTTAACATGAGGGGAAAAGTAATCAGTTAGATTACTCGTTGCCCTCTAAAGTAACGGCGTTAAGTGGCTAACTGCCACAGCAACACTAATACAGTTATCAGTGATAATATTATACACTGTCACTGTACTAATAACATTGGCTGGGAAGGGTTTAACATTTGGGGCAATCCAGGGGTTAATTGTGCGCCTAACAACGTGTAATGTGTGCTGCTCTTTCCTATAGATCAATTTATTTATTTTCCCTGCTTTGCCCAACTGCTCCTAAACGTCCATTTACCAGCAGCAGTGTACATGAGACCTAAGCAATATGTTATACCCTTATTTAGTGTGTAAAATTTAGCTAACCAACCTTCATCTAAAGTGGCTCACGACAGCATGCATCCTCTGACAGCATGCTGGGTTCTTCCTCCTCGCAGCAGAGGTCAAATTTGAAATTTGGGCAATGCCAGGCTGATTGTACAGTTGGTCTAAGAATGAATGAACTACAAGTCCCATGTGACACCATGGCAGATGGACTTGTAGTTCTCAATGGAAAAAAGTATGGCAACGTCACCACACTTCCTTCAGCTCTCCAACTGAAAGCCTGTACAGAGGTACAGCAGGGATTGTATGTATTTGACAGGGGAGTGAAGAAGTGAAGCGAGCTGGTCTGTTTTAAGCTTGTCCCGGGTGCGGGAGCACACTCGGCACATCGCAGCAGGTACAGCTATTAGCGGCTGTGTGTCCAGACAGATTTAGAAGCACACTGCCACGCAGGCACTTCACCTACGCCCCTCTTTTCTCCAGTAAATGGTACTGCCCTACTTGTACTGGCCCTGGCCACACGCCTTGAACTATATCTTCCCCAACTGATCTATCTGGACCAAGTAGGATTAGTTCCCACCTGTGAGGCACGTGACAAACACCACAGAATTTCTAAATTTAATACATCCAGCCAACCACGCTAAAGTCCCCTGTGGCTTCCTGAGCACTGATGCAGAGAAGGCATTTGATAGGGTGAACTGGAGCTTCATGTTCACAACCCTTGGCGCGGCTGCACAAACCGCTGTAGGTATATGTCAGCTGCTTTAGGAGATATAGGGGGCGTGCATTCCTGCAGTGCAAAGCAGGAGCCATTGCGCGTGACTGGGGGCCGCTATGTCTGCCGGGCCATCCGCAATCGCTCCATAGACAGCCAGAATAGGGATCTGTGTATGTAAACAAACAGATCCCCGTTCTGTCGGGAGAGTAGAGAGGGATCTGCTGTTGCTAGTGATCAGGAACAGCGATCTCTCTACTCCCAGTCAGTACACTCAGACCACATTTAGAAAACACCTACCAAGGGAACACTTAACCCCTTCCCTGCCAGTGACATTTATACAGTAATCAGTGGCTAGTTTTAGCTCTGATCGCTGTATAAACGTCACTGGTCCCAAAAAAAAGTGTCAAAAGTGTCCAATCTGTCCGCCACAATGTCGCAGACCCGCTAAAAATTGCTGATCACCGCCATTATTAGTAAAAAATAAATAAATAATAAAAATGCCATAAATATATCCCCCATTTGTGCAAACCAATCAATGCACGCCTATAGCGTTTTTTTTTTACCAAAAATATGTAGAAGAATACATATTGGCCTAAACTAATGAAGAAATTTGTTTTTTTACATTATTTTGGGGATATTTATTATAGCAAAAAGTAAAAAAATGTTGTTTGTTTTTTCAAAATTGTCGCTCTTTTCTTGTCTATAGAGCAAAAAAATAAAAACGCAGAGATGATCAGAGGTGAACAAATGGCACCAAAAAAAGCCCTATTTTGGGGAAAAAAAGGAAATACATTTTGTTTGGGTACAACCTTGTACGACTGCGCAATGGTCAGCGACACAGTGCCATATCGCAAAAAATGGCTTGGCCAGGAAGTGGGTAAATCTTTCCAGGGATGAAGTGGTTAAATAAAGAATTAGAAAAAAGAAAAAAGAGGGTTGCATATTTTCTGGGATGGTTAATACAGAGTTAGAGATGGAGAGAAGTGGCTTGGAGTTAAATTGGGTGGTGTGAAGAAGTGGCCTGGAAGGCTGCCTTAGGCTCGGTTCACACAGGGGCGGCACGACTTGCAGCGCCGCGACCTGCACACGATCAGCGGCGACTTGCAAGACAACTTCTGTATAGAAGTCAATGCAAGTCGCCTGAAGTCGCCCCAAAGTAGTACAGGAACCTTTTTTCTAAGTCGGAGCGACTTGAGTCGCTCCTATTAGAACGGTTCCATAGTACAGAACGGGGCGTGACTTGTCAGGCGGCGAAGTCGCCTGGACAAGTCGCCCCTGTGTGAACCGAGCCTAAAAGCATAGCACTTACAGAGTCGGTGCGACCACTAGGCAAACTAGGTAACCTGGGGGCGCACTGCTGCCTAGGGCGCCCAGCCACTGGTTTTCCTACTCTCTTCTCTCTACAGCAAGCAACCAAGTCTCAGCATCAGCAGGCAGCCGCCAATTCGTTCGCCCATAGTGGCAGAGGCACAGCGGCGACGGAGGAGTGTCCCAACTCCTGAATAAATGGAAGCATGCAAACATTCATTGATGGGCACTGGTGGGCTGCATTTAATGGGCGCTTCATTAAAAAGGTGGGGCATACATGAGCAGGGAAAAGGGGGTGGAGTCGGGGTGGAGACGGGGGGGGCAGAAAAATTAGGTTTCGTCTAGGGTGTCAAAAATCCTTGCACCAGCCCTGAGCACCGATTAAGGCCATTTTGAACCTGCTTAACTTGACTTGAGGGGTCACAGAGTTCTGATGAGTGCATACCTTGGTGTGAGCACTTGGGGGCAGCCCAATGTCCCCCGATGTAGATCCATCATCAATCACGACGCTGGCGCCACTGCCTGACCGCCCCAAAAAAAACACTCTGCCGTTAATGAAGGCTAACCGCCTATTTCAGGCTCCCCCGTTCGACAGTTCTTATATAGGTAAGGGACGGAGCCACATGGCAACGTCACCTGATGGCCTCGCCCCCTTGTGATATCACTGTCTGGTGAATGCTGGTTTGGTAACATCACAAGGGGCAGTGTCACCAGGTGATGTCACCAGGTGGCTCCGCCCCTTAACTATATAAGAAATGTCATATGGCGGAGCCTGCAGTAGGTGGTTAGCCTTTGTGGGTGGCAGTGTTTTTTTTTCTTCTTTTTTTGGGGTCTGGCAGTGTTGTGACTGAAGATGGATCTACATTGAGGAACATTGTTTTTTTTTATTTTGAATAAAGGAATTTTTAAAAACGGTGTGTGTGTTTTTATTTCTTTTTGACACTTTTATGGTAATTGGGTGGTGCGGTGGGATCTGGCCCCCCCCCTTGTTAAAAAGGGGCAGATCTCGATAAGCCTGCATACCCCCCACAACTACAGCCCAGTGTTAATGGGAAGAGGCCCTTGTCCCCATCCACATGGGGACAAGGTGCTTTGGAGTAGGGGGGGGCAGTGGCATGTGGCCTGGGTGGTTCAGAAGAAGGGGGCTGCATGCTCAGATAAAGATCTGGTATGGATTCTGGGGGTGACCCACACACAGTTTTTTTTTTTATTTTGGTGTGGAGTTCCTCTTAAAATGCATACCAGGCCCCTCAGGGGATTTAGGGGGGGGGGGGCCACGCCGTTTTTTTTTACATTTTTCTATTGCCAGTAATGGTATTGTATTGCCGCCAATTTAAATGTCATTTATTTTTCTTTAGAAATGTCAGTTTTGCTGCAGTAGGTTCTATAAATTGTACAGATGCACCAATTTACAGGCACTATATTTAAAATCATTTTTAATTTTTTCTGTTTCACTTTAGGTATCATTAAAATTACTGCTCCTTTAAAAATGATCTTTATAAAAAGTTTTTTGTTTGCATTGGTGCATGTCCCTCAGGGCAGTACCCAGGCCCCTATACCCTTTTTTGGCCAATAGCATAAGCTTTCAAAATGGGGACTTTCGATTTTTTAAGTTCGGGTCCCTTAGACTTCAATGGGGTTCGCAGTTCGTGTCCGAACTTTTACTATGTTCGGGAGTTCTGGTGCGTACCAAACCAGGGGGTGGGGGGCTTTGGGGTGATGGGTGTTCGGCCCATCTCTATTACTTTGTTCAGGCATTAACATTAGAATAACAGTGAATGGTATGGTATACAATTACCAGAGTACAGTCACCAATGGCACAGTGTTTCAGTGTGAGAGTAGACTCAGTAAGCACAGCATTACAGCAGTAGATTACTCAATAAGGCTCAGTATAGCAGTGGCATTTGCCTTGTGGAGTTACTGTCTTTCAGACAGTAAACCAGTTGAGTCAGCAATTGTTGGAAAAAGTAGCATGCTGGGGGTGGTTGTTTTTAACACCTCAAATGACATCCATGCACACCCACACAAAGAATGTGAAAGAAACAAAAAGGCTATCCCTTAAATATATTCACACCATCAAACCTTTTCCAAAAAAGGACAATGGCTATTAACTAATCAAGAGAATCATGCAATAATAAGCTGAATCAACCAAGACTTCAAATCATTACAGAAAAGTATCCCATGTACTGTGCAAAAAAACAAATATGTGCAAAATATGCTATATCAAATAAAAAATGAATTCAGCAAATGTACAACCCTGCTCAAAATACTAAATATGGAAAAAAAAATGCAATAATGTACAGTACTCTACTGATGATTTTATGTGAACAATGCAAAATTGCAATAAATGATGTGAATAAATTGAAAGGGATAGCACTCTTCCTTGTTTCTTTTATATTCTTTTACCCAGTATTCAGGGCTTTTAAAGCGCAGCAGTCTTTTTGTAATTTGAACCTAGTGCAAGTTTGTTCTTAATATACACAAAGAATGTGCACTGAGGAACTTTGGTCACTGCACCTGCCTATGTGATGGGGCTGTGGTTGGGCAGAGAGCTCAGTGATTCTGAGCCTGGGGTTTTAATAGGCTCAGGCTTAGGCATCATGCATGCAGGCGTACCTATTTGTACACCCGTACGAAGGGCCATCTTTTGCTCCACATGGGATGCACAGATATTCTGTGCATCCCTGTGCAGGCAGTCCTATGCATGTCTATTGGGATGGAAACAGCCATTGGTCCCAATTTGACAGCTGTGTGGATGTGGGTACATATCCCCAAATGCACAGAGTCTGTGTTCGGGGACTCGCACAGTTGACAAATTGGGAGCATTGGCCATGACTGTGCAGCCGCTGTGTCCCAACAGGCATGAATGGGACTAACTATACTGGGTGGTATGGAACACCTGTGCAATTCATGTTTGCAAAGATCGCATTGCGTATGGTTAGGCATGCCTGTGTGAATGAGGCCTTTCTGAACAACCCTGAGATCAGACACTCCAGCCTTAGTGCCACCTGAGGAAGCCAGGCTCAGTCATTGTTGTGGGGCCCAAACTGGCTGCCCCTTGAGCCCTCAGGGACAGGACAAAGGGGGGTAGGAGCAAATCAACCAAGGAGGGCTAAAGTCAGCTGGGGGGTAGTTGTTAGCTGAAGATGCACAGCAGTGCACAGATCAACATGGCTGCCTATAACAGAACATACACACACACATACACATACACACTGCTTAGCAGAGCTGCAGCGGGGTGCCGAGTGCCACTGGCCACTAATGCAGCACAACTAATCAGTGAGCAGTAATAATGTGTAGTAACCTCTAGCAACCAATCAGTGAGCAGTAATGATATTCTATAACCTCTATCAACCAATCAGTGCAGCCTAACTTATTTAACCTTTTAATGTATACCTAACTGGTTAGTTCCAATGATGTGCATTAAACTAAAAATTTTTACTTTTTGCTATAATAAATACCCCCAAAAATGTTTTTAAAAAGAAACTTCTTCATCAGTTGAGGCCAATATGTAATCTTCTACATCATTTTGGTAAAAAAAAAATCGCAATGAGTGTATATTGATTGGTTTCCGCAAAAGTTATAGTGTCATACAAATGCCATAATCTATTTTATATTTTGTAGTCATTTTTATATAAAAAAAAAATCTTTTTTTTTTTTTTTACTAGTAATGGCAGTGATCTACGATTTTTAACAGGACTGCAACATGGTGGCGAACAGACACGAACAGACATGGTGGCGGACACTTTTGAAACTTTTTTGGGACCATTGACATGTATACAGTGATCATTGCTATAAAATGCACTGATTACTCTGTAAATGTCACTGGCAAGGAAGGGGTTAACACTAAGGGTCGATCAGGGGGTTAAATGTGTTTCCTAGGTGTGTTTTCTAACTATGAGGGGATGTGACTGACTAGAGGAGGAGCCAGATTGTCGCACAGCAGAAGCGAGGAGAAGGAGAAGACACAGGAGCCCGATGCCCGCCACTGCCGGATGCATGCTGATGCCCGCCACCGAGATGTGGTAAGTGCCGAAGGACTGACCAGCAAACAGCGATGGGGAGGGGTCTTTGTTGTTTGTGCCCCCCCCACCAAAAAAAAAAAACATCAGCCGCCACTGGTTACGATTCAGAGACTCCCATGGATCCACCTCCATCCAAACTAAACACAAGAAGTAGGTATCCTCTTGTTTCACTATACCTTACTGTATATATTGCAATATATTTCCATTTCATATGCAGTGCATTTCTAATAATAATTAACAATGTTAATGCAAAAAGAATCGGCTGATTATCAAAGAGTCAAAGACACCGCTGTCATCCGTATAAAACAAATAAACCTGAATTAATACATTTTCATTATGTTATTAAAGCGGAGCTCCAGACTCCTTCAAAAAAAATACTGTAGTTGCTTACTTTTAATATTAGGGCACTTACCTGTCCAGGAATCCAGTGATGTCTTCAACTGAGCCAATTGGGCAATCAGCTATTGGGTGACTGGCGCCGCCATCTCGACCAAGGGAAACGGGCAGTAAAGCCTTGTGGCTTCACGGCCGGTTTCCTACTGTGCACTGTACTTTGTGAATGGGCTGGCTGCGAAGGAAGGAGGGGGGGGTCAAACCAGGTACCCACTCTCCCATAAAAGGTGCCAAATGTGGCAGCGGAGGGGGGGGGGAGGCAGATATGCAGCGCTTTAACCACTTGACCACTTAAACACCCTTAATAACCAGACCAATTTTCAGCTTTTGGTGCTCTCACATTTTGAATGACAATTACTCAATCATGCAACACTGTATGAAATTTTTGTCCTTTTTTCACACAAATAGAGCTTTCTTTTGGTGGTATTTAATCACCACTGGGTTTTTTATTTTTTGTGCTATAACAGAAAGAAGACCGAAAATTCTGTAAAAAAATGCATTTTTCTTCGTTTCTGTTATAAAATTTAGCAGATTAGTAATTTTTCTTCATAAATTTTGGCCAAAATGTATACTACTACGTATCTTTGGTAAAAAATAAGTACAAATTGGTGTATGTTATTGGGTCTTTGTGAAAGTTATAGAGTCCACAAACTATGGTGCCAATATCTGAAAATTGATCACACCTGAAGGACTGACATAAAAGTACAAATACCCCCCAAATGACCACTTTTTGGAAAGAAGACATGGGACAGCAGGCCGGAATTTTTTTTTCTTCAATAACTTTGAAATAAGACAAGAAGACAAGTGTTTGGATAATAATGGCCGCGGTTGTTTATTATTGGTTTCAAAATGTTGTACATAACTCATCAAAACTCATCCAATAAACTTAAAGCTAGCCCAGTCACTACGACTCAGGCAGCAACACAAAATCCCCAAAAGGGGCATGTAGTACATATCACAACAAAACTCATCCAATAAACTTAAAGCTAACCTAGTCACCACGGCTCAGGTAGCACATATTTGAAACACTATACTTAAAATTCTTAATAACTTGTCCCCCTTTGCTGTTATAATTCAGTATTATTATTATTATATATTTTTTATTTTATTATAATTTTTTATTTTTTTTGCAAAGGTGACTTACCACATAACAACAACCGCGACAGAATAAATTAACATAACCATACAGAATTAAAATACAATTAAATACAAATTTATTTTATAGGGAGGGAGGGAGGGGAGAGAACACCACAGCTTTTCTTCTGAGGCGAATGAGCCCCCTCAGCGGAACCTCCTTTTTATAACCCCCAGAAAACTGGTTTAAACCAGTTCTTCCCGGGCTTTTCACATGTCATGAAGAGAGGTCACCTGTACCCCTTCTCAAAACATGTGACTAACAGCTGTTTCCCCGCTGGCCACAGGCTCTGCGGGGGAACTTGAAACAGCTGATCCAGCCGCTCTCCCATGAGGAAAAGGGGGGGCAAGAAACTGCCCTCTCCCTTTTCCTGTCATGGGACAGCAGGCCGGAATTTTTTTTTCTTCAATAACTTTGAAATAAGACAAGAAGACAAGTGTTTGGATAATAATGGCCGCGGTTGTTTATTATTGGTTTCAAAATGTTGTACATAACTCATCAAAACTCATCCAATAAACTTAAAGCTAGCCCAGTCACTACGACTCAGGCAGCAACACAAAATCCCCAAAAGGGCAGGAGGACCTAAGGCCAACTGCCCACAGAACCCCAACCCGCGGCCATCTCAACACAGTAACTTAAATTTACATTGAAAATATCCAAGCCAATATCAGACAGATGGATGCCATCCTGTCTGAAAAGGCCAGGGATACCCCCCTCCAGCTCAGTGTGCCTAAAGGATAGCATTCCCAATTTTGATAGCAACTTGGATACTGCCCTATTCACTCTCTTCCTGATTTTCTCAAAAGGACGTACAGAAGGATGAGAAAGCCAACTTATCCTCTGCACAATTTCTGAAAAAACCACTACTGAATTGGGAAATGACAACTGTATCCTCTGTAAATCATCCCTAATCTGAAAAATAAGGTCTAAAGTTTTAAAGTAACCAATATCATTACCACCTAGATGAATAATTAAGATATCCGGAGAGGGAAAATGAAGAAGAAGCTGAGAAATAAAAGAATTTAGGTCAGACCATAACATTCCCCTCTTTCCACACCAAAAAATCTTAAATTTAGAAGCATCCAATCCTAAATTACAGGTATAAACTCGCTTCTGAGCTCTCAAATTCGCCCAATAAATGAAGGAGTGTCCAATCATCCACACAATGCGAGTGTTACCTGAAATAAATCATAGCATTGCGTTAGGACGAATATAAAGCAAGTACCTATCTGACTTCCATCTACCAATTCGCTTAATAGATCTAACATCAAAACCCAGTCTAGCGGCCTCTGTTGCTGCTCCAATCCGAAAAGAATGCGACGTCAAATGTTCTTGATCTAAATTTAAGGCCTGTAAACAGCTCCTAAAAACGCATAAGAACTGATATTTAGTAAGGGGTAACCCTGATTCATGAATAAAAAACTTGGAAAACCCCAAAGGCCTAATTGAATAATATTGAC
The DNA here is from genome assembly GCF_037356315.1 of Lithobates pipiens. Lineage (NCBI taxonomy): Eukaryota > Metazoa > Chordata > Amphibia > Anura > Ranidae > Lithobates > Lithobates pipiens. The sequence continues at coordinate 21,228,456 of NW_027507718.1, read as the reverse complement.
GTATTAGAGCCACCGGGCAAATGCTAGTACTCATACACATATCTAAAGTTAACCAATTACCTTTACCTACCTGATCCGTTTTGGATCTGCTAATTAAAATTTTTTATGAACTTTCAAAAATAACAACTTCAGACATGTATATGTGAACCAGCTCAGATACCCTAAGCGCCGCAAAAAACATGACCAAAAAAGCTGCCCGAAAAAGAACTGATTCAAACTGAGAAAAACAAATTTTATCCGTCACGGAGCAAAGCTGACCCAGCACTAGAGGAGTGATGGGCTTCCTTGAATCAGGCCTAAAATGATTCCTTTTGTAACCTTTTAAAGCTTGTTTTATAGAGAAATACTGCATGCAAGACGGCATGTTATTTAGTTTCAAGAAAAAAGAAATTCCTGACAAAGTTTTATGTATGTATGACCAAGAATAATTTTGTTCAAACAAAGAACCAAGAAACTTTAATAACAGTATTTCAGACACCGAACCCAACGGTTCACCTAACTTGTTTAAAAATTCTTGATACATAAACCAAGCAGACTGATATCCTGCCCAAGTAGAAGGTGCCAAAGAATTGATAATAGAGACAGAAATGGGCCTTAGATCAGGTCCCATAAGTTGATTGGACAGGAGTGTCCCACTGGATCCGCCTCCGGAAATAGCTTGAAAAAACGCTCCATCTGTGAACGAGACAACGCATCCGCCAAATCATTGTCCTTACCTGGTACATGTACCGCCTTCAACCATATATTCAAACTTAAGCATTTAAATATCAGGTATCTCAAAAGGACAATGACTGGCGGAGACTTAGATGTTAAACAATTAATAGCATACATCACTCCTTTATTATCTGTTCGTATCAAAATTCTTTTATTTTGGAAGAAAGCACCCCAAATTTCAAGCGCAACAATGATAGGAAATAGTTCCAAAACGACTATATTTTTAGTGTAACCCTTCATTACCCAAGAGACATGCCAGCGTTCAGCGCACCAATGCTTCTGCCAAATTGCGGCAAAGCCATGTGACCCTGCGGCATCAGTAAAGAGAAGGAAATCCGAATCAAGAATGAAATCCTTCTGCCACAAAGCCCTGCCATTGAAATGAGAAAGAAACTGCCACCAAACTAGCAAGTCCTCTTTCATATCACTGGATAAACGCACATGAGAAAAGGGAGACTTTAAACCAGAAATAGCGATGTAAAATCTCCTGAAAAATACCCTACCCACTGGCATGACCCTTGAAGCAAACGCCAGAAGGCCCAAAAGAGACTGTATCTCTTTCAAGCAGGCTTTTTTCTTCCTTACCAGTTTTAACAATAAAGAGCAAATTTTTTCAATTTTTTCTTCAGGTAACCTAAACTCCATTAAATCAGTATCAATAATAATACCTAGAAATTCCAGACAAGTGGAAGGCCATATAGTCTTCTCATGAGCCAATGGGATACCAAAATGGTTGGAAACATCAAAAAATGTCTGTAATAAGTTAGCACAAATAAAAGAATCCTGAGGACCTAAAAATAAAAAATCATCTAGATAATGAATTAAACATTGAGACCCAGAAACGGCAGAAACTACCCACTCTAAAAATGAAGAGAAAGACTCAAAATAAAAACAAGACAAGGAACAACCCATAGGTAAACATTTGTCAAAATAAAAGTTACCATTAAAGAAAAAACCAAGGGAATTAAAAGATGAAGGATTAATGGGAAGTAAGCGAAAAGCTGACTTGACATCCGCTTTAGCTAAAATAGCTCCCTTCCCCAATATTCTCAATTTAACTAAAGCATCTTCAAAAGAAGCATATGAAACTGATGACATGCTCTCATCAATTTGGTCATTAAGGGAATCTCCTTTAGGAAAAGATAAGTGATGAATTAGTCTAAAAGAATTCTTTTCCTTTTTGGGCACTACACCCAAAGTGGAAATCCTGAAATTTTCAAACGGAGGGAAAGAAAAGGGGCCCGCCACCCTTCCTTCTGAGATTTCAAAATTAACCTTATCTAAAACCTCCTGGGGAAATTTAGATACCGATTTCAAATTCTTAACTAAAGTACAACCTTGACCCTGAAAGGAAGGCAATAAAAAACCATCCCTAAAACCTTCAATGAGAAGATGTGCTTTCAACTTGTCTGGATACACCTGAAGCCACGGGAGCATTTTTGCTATACTCACTGGTGTGTGTGCTTTTTGAAAAAATTCCCGCTTGCAAATTTGCTGCTGACATTTTTTTGAAACATTTTGTAACTGAGTGCGCTCCAGCACAAAAGGCGCATTCATGCTTGTATTTACATGAATTGGGCCATTTACACTGGCTATCATTGAAGTTGAAACAAATTCCTCTTTTGTAACCAGACATGTGTTGAACTGTTGGTGCTGAAACCGGCCTTGCCACTGTTGGCCTCTGTGGCAGAAAAAGATTCAGCCAAAGGCCCACATCCTTAGCTCCCCAGTGCAATCTGGGATGAACTGATAATTTCTGACGAAATGCTTCATCATAATTAAACCACGCCACTCCACCAAAATTTTTGTATGCCTCAATTATAATATCTAAATGTTGAAATAAACCCGTACTTTTCTCAGGTGATTTTTCACAAAGCACACTTGCAAAAATACAAAATGCTTGCAACCAATTATTGAGGTTTTTTGCTATAGGTCTGCGTCTATCATCATCCTCTTTCTTCTCTGACTTATTAATGAAATCTTTAGCGGAAGGGAGAAGAGACAATATATCCAAAAATTCCCCTCGCCAAATTTTTTCCTTAACAACTGGAGATAAATGATAACCTAACGGGGAAATGTCACAGGGCATGGGTTCCTTTAAACAAGTTTCTGGCAAGTTCTGTGATCTAGCATTGCTATAAGAAATATTATTAAATTGTTCTAAATGAATTGGTAAATCCTGTGTGCCATTAGCATTAACGCCACTAGGTGGCGACCAAACTCCCATAGCTGAAACATCAGAAGTTAAAGCATTATTAATAGCTGGTTGACAAATAGACTTTTGACTGGATAATTCCTTAGACACCTTTGTTAATAAATCCACAACACTATTCAATAAAACATTAACAGAAGGATCAGTCATACCTGTATTACCTTGTTGTAAAGCAGGCTCACTATCAGGCCCTGCTTCACTGATATTCAGCATTGACGGTTGCCTAGGAGATGCTGGACGCTGAGGAGAGGGAGACCACTCCCTCATAGAGGTTGCTCCGCCTCCCGTACCGCCTTCGACCCTGCCCACCGCTTCAGTCAATGGAGCTCTTCCGCTCAGCTGGCCGCTCTGCCTACCCGCTCCAAGCCTTCCCCCGCCCACCTGCCCTCTACTATGGTCCTGAGAAGGACCAGCTCTTTTATGTACAGCAGGGCGCGTCGGGGTAGGAGAATAGCTCCGGCGGGGGTTGCGCTTTCGTTTCGCCGCCCCATTCGACCGACCTGGGGCGGCACCTCCTTGCTGACGCGACGTCTCCTCCTCCACACCTTCGGCATCCTCTTCACCCCGCAGCGACATCTCCGTGGCTTCCACCGCTGGCCGCTCTCTTCCTCTCTCCTCTGGACCCGGATAGCTGACAGGCGGTGTAGCTCCCACCGGAGCTTCTTGACACGCTGCGCGGGGTAATTCTAAGCACTGGCGAATCCAGGCTTCTCCGCCGTCCTCTCCCGCCCGCTCTATCAGTCGCCGAAGAAGGCTCATCTTCTGGCCACAGAAGAGGCTGTTTGTTCAGGGAATAATCCCAGAGAGAACACCACAGCTTTTCTTCTGAGGCGAATGAGCCCCCTCAGCGGAACCTCCTTTTTATAACCCCCAGAAAACTGGTTTAAACCAGTTCTTCCCGGGCTTTTCACATGTCATGAAGAGAGGTCACCTGTACCCCTTCTCAAAACATGTGACTAACAGCTGTTTCCCCGCTGGCCACAGGCTCTGCGGGGGAACTTGAAACAGCTGATCCAGCCGCTCTCCCATGAGGAAAAGGGGGGGCAAGAAACTGCCCTCTCCCTTTTCCTGTCATTCCAAGGTATTTAGTAAGAGGCATGATGAGTTTTTTGTAGTTGTAATTTTTTCCCACAATTCTTTGCAAAATCAAGATTTTTTTTCCTTTTTTATTTTTTTCACAAAATTGTCATATTATCAGGTTATTTCTCACACAGTATATGCATACCAAAAATTACACCCCAAAACACATTCTGCTATTACTCCCGAGTATGACGATACCACATGTGTGAGACTTTTACACAGTGTGGCCACATACAGAGGCCCAACATGCAGGGAGCACCATCAGGCGTTCTGGAGCACCCAGGCCAATTCTGACATTTCTCTCCTACATGTAAAAATCATCATTTATTTGCTAGAAAAATACAGCGAATCCCAAAACATTATATATGTTTTTTTTTTAGCAAAGACCCTATAGAATACAATGGTGGTCGTTGCAACTTTTTATCACGCAAGGTATTTGCGCAGCAATTTTTCGAGCGCGTTTTTTTTGGGAAAAAAACAGGTTTGTGCTTAAAAAAAAAAAAAAAACAGTAAAGTTAGCCCAATGTTTTTGCATAATGTGAAAGATTAAGTTACACTGAGTAAATAGATGCCTAACATGTCACTCAAAATTGCACAGGCTCATGGAATGGCGCCAAATGTCACTACTTAAAAAATCCCCATAGGCGACGCTTAAATTTTTTTTATTGGTTACATGTTTTGAGTTACAGAGGAGGTCTAGGGCTAGAATTATTGCTCTTGTTCTAACGTTCGCAGCGATACCTCACATGTGTGGTTTGAACACCGTTTTCATATGTGGGCTTCTGCATGTGAGCACATGGGGACAGGGGCGCTTTAAATTATTTTATTTTTTTTTATTGTTCATTTTACGTTATTTTAGTTTGACATTTTTTCCCCCAAAAATAAATTTTTTGATCACGTTTATTCCTATTACAAGGAATGTAAACATCCCTTGTAATAGGAATCGGCATGACAGATCCTCTTTACAGTGAGATATGGGGTCAATAAGACCCCGCATCTCACCTCTAGGCTGGGAAGCCTGAAATAAAAAACAAAACAAAAAAAACATTTGACAGAGCAATCACGTGGTAAACGGCCATGATGCGCCGGGTCCTGTGGTCACAGATGCTCTCGAGTGCGCGCCCCAGGGGGCGCACAAGAGCAGAATTCTGGGAGGATGTCATTTGATGGCCTCTCAGAGTTAAGCAACCGCCCTGTAGCCGTCATTCGGTTATGGGGCAGTTAAGTGGTTAAGTTGAATTAATTTCCCTATTCCTAAATTACTTTGTTGGACCGCGCACATGCAAATGAAAGGAATGGCCTCGCAAGTTCAACCCCAATACAAAAATACTAGAATATTCACACTATGCTCACTGGTATAAAAACGATCAATTTGAACCATACGTTATGTTATTTTATTTTGGATGCTTCAAACTTTCACAAAAGGCCCGAATGTAAAAAAAAACACAAATTCATTTGTTTAACCACTTTGTTGCTAGTACACATCGCGACCCTGATCTCTGTAAAGAGCTGTGGCTGCGGCTCTTTAACTATGTGATCGGCTGTGTCCAGTCACAGCCGGTCACATGTAAACACAGCATCTCCTCACAGGGGGACATCTAGGTATTTAATCAGGGCACTGATCATCAGTGCCCTGATTACAATTAAGTGCCAACAGTGGAAAAAATGATCCACTCTCAGGTTGTTGCTCATAAATTTTCTTTAATGTATTGAATAGCCACACTGAACAAATACAGATAAAGTAATTTGAAATGTTTCAGATGCCTCAACTGACTTAATCTGCATTTGTTCACTGTGGCTATTCAATAAATTTAAGAAATTTTAAGAGCAACAACCGGAGTGCGGATCATTTTTTCCACATTACTCAGCCAGCAACTGTGGATCAAGCACCTGGGAGCTTTGCTATCTATGTGGTGTATGGGTAGTCACACTGACTTTTCTGTTTATACTAAGTGCCACCAGTGCCAGCAATGAGTGCCCACCACTGCCAGCAATCAGTGCCAACCAGTGTCCACAAGTGCCAGCAGTGGCCAGTAGTGATGCCAGTCAGTGCTGTCCATCAATGCCACCCAGTGTCCATCAGTGCCGCCTATGCGTGCCACCTATCTGTGCCTAGTGCTGCCTATCAGTGCCAACCAGTGCCACCCATCAGTGCCCATCAGAGCCACTGCCACATTACAGTGGCACCTATCAGTGCACATAAGTGCGGCAAATTCGTGCCTCCTCATTAGTTCCCATAAGTGCCACCTCATCGGTGCACATCAGTGCAGCCTATCAGTGCCACCTCATCAGCACCCATCAGGGGAGATAAATTACTTATTTACAAAATGTACTAACAGAAACTAAGAAAACATTTTTTTTTTCAAAATGTTGGGTCTTTTTTTAGGAAAAAATAAAAAACCCAGGAGTGATTAAATACCACCAAAAGAAAGCTCTATTTGTGTGAAGAAAATTTCACATGGTTACAGTGTAGCATTCAAAGTGTGACAGCGCTGAAAGCCGAAAATTGGCATGGGCAGGAAGGGGGTGTAAGTGACGTGTATTGAGGTGGGTTAAGTTTGTTAGTGTTGTGATTCAGAGATTCGGATACATCTGAATCACGCAAATATCGTCTGAATTTTGATTTGTAACTAACAGAAAATCGCACGTCTACTGGTGGCCCCCCTTGTTATTTGTCATATTTTTTTCTGCCAGGATGTATACATCAGTATTGTGTACCCAAAAGCACTGTTTTTTTTTTTGGTTTTGTTTTTTACATTTGCCCCAACATATAATTTCCAACGACCTGTAATAAAATGGACCTGCTTTTTAATTCCTGTGTATGAGGGGCCAACCAAGCCTGGTGGCCCCCCTTGTTATTTTGGTATATTACGTGAGGAAAGTACACAGCTGTGAAGCCTGCTGCCTGAGACTGTATCATTGTATTACAGCTCCAGTCAGTGAAGCAATGTATCAGGAAATAAGTGCAGCTTAGTGCCCCATACACACTCAGATTTTCTGCTGATTATTTTCTTCCGATTTACCAAAACCATGTAGTGCAAAGGACTGCCTGATTGCATACACATTGAAACTCCTAAGGTTTGATCTCATATTATATGGTTTTGGTAAATCTGAAGGAAAAACGCAGCAGAAAAACTGATAGTGTGTATGGGGCTCAGGTCTCTCCCAAGCCTGAGGAGGTAGTGACCTGCTAGCAATGAACTGACAAAGCAGCTCTCCTCCTCCTCCTCCATGTGACAGTGTTTCCACATGGTGTAGGGGGAAGGCCTGGCTCAGGGCGTACTTCTCATGAGAAGGCAGGGCGGGCCTGGCTGCTAATGTGTATGTGTGAGCCTGAGAGCTGAAAGGACAGCCGGGGGACACCATGGTGTTCGAGTCTGTGGTGGTCGATGTCCTGAACCGCTTTCTTGGGGACTATGTGGTGAACCTGGATAGCTCTCAGCTGAAGTTGGGCATATGGGGAGGTGAGTGACGGAGGGTTGCCACCTCGTCCCTTTAAAACCATACACATATTAATTACACAGGTTCTGAGGCTAATTTCATTCACCAATTGAGTTTAATTACCAGCCGCAGAACCCCTGTAATTAATATGTGTTCGGTTTTAAAGGGATGAGCATGTATGGTGTAAAGCTATGTTGTATAATGGGACCTGGGAGTCAGTGCACACATCCACAGTCTGTTTACTTCAATGCAGACATGCCATGACACTGCTTCCCAGTCACCGGCACTTCTCTCTGAACAATGTAGCAATGTGCTCATTGCTGCACTGTTCAGACATTGTTGCCTTGCCCTAATTGAACATTTGTGTACTTTTCCTGTGTATATATTTTTGAAGCACCAATCATGCATAGAAATTACATGTATAGAAAGAGGACTGTTGCAAAAACATGTAGAACTATTAGGCCTCTTGCACGCTGGACATTTTTCTTCTTCCAGAGGACACCTTGCTCCATGGGAGAAAAAAGCAGTGTTAAAAACGCACCTAAAGCCATCTTTTGCAAACACGTTTAGGTGCAATCAAGCACTTGGGCGTTTTCATTCCATTGGCCCGACTATGGTCATTGGAAACATGTTGAGGCGCGTCAATTTTTTTTTTTTTTTAGGCTGGGTTCACACTGCTGCGGCTAGGAGACCCGGATGTGATTCGCACCGCACTGCAGTGCAAATCACATCCGGTCTCTGTGCGATGCGAGTTCAGCCATACAGATAGTATGGCTGAATTCGCATCGCACCCGCCCCAAACTCGCACAGGACCCTTTTTTTGGTCCGCAGCAGAATCGGATCACATGGGTGTTCACACCATGCGATCTGATTCCTGTGCGAGTTTGCCGATCGCACTGCGATATGCGAACTGATCTGGGGGTGTCATTAAGGTTTCACTGACACTCCCAGCAGTTCGCATAGGGCAGTGTGAACTGCCGCCGGGAGGCATGCGATGCGGGAACCCGCCGCGGATTCGCGGCGTTCCCGCATTGCTTCAGTGTGAACCTAGCCTTAATGTTGAAACACTTCTCTCTTGAACACTCTGCCAGCAGCTGTTTCTGCCTCTAAACACCTGTAAACACTTGTGTTCAGAGTGACGTTTAGAGGCAGTATAGTAATACTGTATAGTATTTGCGTGTAAGGCCGGGTTCACACCTATGCGAATTGGATGCAGGTTTCTCTGCATCCAATTCACACGACTGGAGATTATGATCGGCTCTCTATGGAGCCAGTTCACATATCTCCATTACAGCTGCGGAGCGGCTTGCACAGGTGTGCTGTGTGTCTTTTGCTCCATTTCAGGGCCGAATTTAAGCAAACATTCAGCCCTGATTCGTCCCTGAAATGGAGAACAGGACGAACCAGACCCCTGCTCGTCGGAGATGTGAACCCAGCCTTAGTGCCGTTAAAAGCCACATTTTTGACGGCAACTGTACATGTGCATTTAGGCTCACCATACACATTACAAATTGACCATCAATTTCTGTACTTTAGATCTACCAAAACTATGTAACATGGTTAAAACTATGTAACATCTAAAGCAGGGGTCAGCAAGCAGTAGATTGCAGCCAGGTGACTGGTGGATCGCCTCTGCATGGCACTCTGTTTGTTGCTCTGGGATTACTGACCCGCCATCCCAGAGCAACAGAGTGCCATGCAGAGGCACTACTTGTAAATTTGGAGCTGTAGCAGGGAGCAAGATTCGCATAAGCCGATGCCTCCTCTGTAGTGCTGGTTCCTCTCCCATGCAGAGTGATACGAACTACACTCCGTTCCTTATCCCACCTAGCAGTCTCCAGAATGGTGCCATCAGCAGGAAAGAGGAGATCTTCAGGTCGGTGTGAAGCAATACACTGGGCATAATAGTATAGGGCTGCTTTCACATTGATGCGCTGCGGTTTACCTGTATCGTGAGTGCAGTGTACCTGCAGGTTTGCTATGCTTAGCCATAGACTTTTATTATATCCTGCAGTTTTGGTGCTCTTTCAGAAAGTACACCACACCTGCAGGATATAATAGAAATCTATGGCAAAGCGCAGCTAACCCAGGAAGGTTGCAGACGCACAGCAAGTAAGGTGTTGTGGTTGCTGTGTGTAACACCCGCCAAGCATGACCCATTCAAGTGAATGGGGCCACTCTGCAAATGCCCTGCAGCCTTGTGCAGTACAGCAACCAAGGGGTTAAAGCAGACAGCATTATGTTGCTTTCTCACCACCCGCTTTAACCCCTTAGACCCCCACAGAAGCATGCAGTTGCTAGGCTCTTGCAGAATGGCCCCATTTACTTGAATGGGTTGCAATTGGCCGGCAGTAGAACTCACCAAAAGCAACAGGGGGCTTAATTCCTGCTGCGGCATTTGTACACCTCTGGCTGCTGCCTCAGCAGCTAAGGGGGGGGGGGGGCAGAGTAAATGTGTGACTCAACCACAGGGTTTTACCATCCCCAGCTTTATTTGTGAATGAGCCCTAAGGCAGGGCTGGACTGGAACAAAAATTTGGCCCTGGACTTCAACCAGAGTGGCCCACTTTAATTTTGCAAACATGCACAAAAACAGTATATAAAACCATTCACAATTGCGCAATATGGATACTTATTGAGTTTGAGATGGATCTGAGGCGGTGAGGCCTTTGTATGGGGCATCAGAGCGACCCAAGGGAAAATTGACACCTTGTCCCCCGGTAGGGTGATCACATTTCTAGACTGCCATTCAGGGACAATTTTTCCAAAGACCGGGGGGGGAATGTAGTCTCAGGGTTGACGGGGAATTAAGCGGCAGGGGTGATTTGTTGGGTGAATGGCTGGTGCTGCCAAGTAAAACATCCCCACATCATGCTTAATATGGTGTCAGGATGATCAAATCACATTATTTCTATTGCTACATTGTAATATATAATGAAATAGTTCAACTCACCAGAATGCAGAATGAGTAGGAACCATTGCCTGTTACCAGATGCAGCATGTCATTTGCCACCGCTGCCTGCCACCAGATGTTGTGTGTCACTTGCCACCATCGCTTGCCAACGTATGCAGTGTGTCACATGCCACGTCATCTGCTGCCAGAGAGAGGGGGCAGGGAGAGGGAGCCGGGAGAGAGAGAGGGGGATATTAGAGAGAGAGAGAGGGGGGGGACATGGAGAGAGAGAGAGGGGGGACATGGAGAGAGAGAGAGAGAGGGGGGACATGGAGAGAGAGAAAGAGGGGGACATGGAGAGAGAGAGGGGGACATGAAGAGAGATAGAGAGGGGGGACATGGAGAGAGGGGGGACATGGAGAGAGGGGGGACATGGAGAGAGGGGGGACATGGAGAGAGGGGGGACATGGAGAGAGAGGGGACATGGAGAGAGAGGGGACATGGAGAGAGAGGGGACATGGAGAGAGAGAGAGAGAGGGGGGGCATGGAGAGAGAGAGAGAGAGAGAGAGAGAGAGAGGGGGGACATGGAGAGAGAGGGAGGGGGGACATGGAGAGAGAGGGAGGGGGGACATGGAGAGAGAGAGAGGGAGGGGGGACATGGAGAGAGAGAGAGGGAGGGGAGACATGGAGAGAGAGAGGGGGAGGGGAGACATGGAGAGAGAGAGAGGGAGGGGGGACATGGAGAGAGAGAGAGGGAGGGGGGACATGGAGAGAGAGAGAGGGAGGGGGGACATGGAGAGAGGGAGGGGGGACATGGAGAGAGGGAGGGGAGAGAGAGAGAGGGAGGGGGGACATGGAGGGAGAAAGAGGGGGGACATGGAGGGAGAGAGAGGGGGGACATGGAGGGAGAGAGAGAGGGGGACATGGAGAGAGAGAGGGGGACATGGAGAGAGAGGGGGACATGGAGAGAGAGGGGGGCGACATGGAGAGAGAGAGAGAGGGGGGGCGACATGGAGAGAGAGAGGGGGACGACATGGAGAGAGAGAGAAAGAGGGGGGCGACATGGAGAGAGAGAGAGAGGGGGACGACATGGAGAGAGAGAGAGAGGGGGGGCGACATGGAGAGAGAGAGGGGGGGCGACATGGAGAGAGAGAGGGGGACGACATGGAGAGAGAGAGAAAGAGGGGGGCGACATGGAGAGAGAGGGGGGCGACATGGAGAGAGAGGGGGGCGACATGGAGAGAGAGGGGGGCGACATGGAGAGAGAGAGGGGGCGACATGGAGAGAGAGAGGGGGCGACATGGAGAGAGAGAGGGGGCGACATGGAGAGAGAGAGGGGGCGACATAGAGAGAGAGAGGGGGACATGGAGAGGGAGGGGGGGCATGGACATGGAGAGGGAGGGGGGGATGTGGAGAGAGGGGGGACATGGAGAGAGAGGGGGGGAGGACATGGAGAGAGAGAGAGCGGGGGACATGGAGAGAGAGAGAGCGGGGGACACGGAGAGAGAGAGAGAGAGCGGGGGACACGGAGAGAGAGCGGGGGGACACGGAGAGAGAGAGAGAGCGGGGGGACACGGAGAGAGAGAGAGAGCGGGGGGACACGGAGAGAGAGAGAGAGCGGGGGGACACGGAGAGAGAGCGGGGGGACACGGAGAGAGAGCGGGGGGACACGGAGAGAGAGCGGGGGGACACGGAGAGAGAGAGAGCGGGGGGACACGGAGAGAGAGAGAGCCGGGGGACACGGAGAGAGAGAGAGCGGGGGGGACACGGAGAGAGAGAGAGCGGGGGGACACGGAGAGAGAGAGAGCGGGGGGGACACGGAGAGAGAGAGAGAGCGGGGGGACACGGAGAGAGAGAGAGAGCGGGGGGACACGGAGAGAGAGAGAGAGCGGGGGGACACGGAGAGAGAGAGAGCGGGGGGGACACGGAGAGAGAGAGAGCGGGGGGACACGGAGAGAGAGAGAGAGCGGGGGGACACGGAGAGAGAGAGAGAGCGGGGGGACACGGAGAGAGAGAGAGAGCGGGGGGACACGGAGAGAGAGAGAGAGCGGGGGGACACGGAGAGAGAGAGAGAGCGGGGGGACACGGAGAGAGAGAGAGAGCGGGGGGACACGGAGAGAGAGAGAGAGCGGGGGGACACGGAGAGAGAGAGAGCGGGGGGACACGGAGAGAGAGAGAGAGCGGGGGGACACGGAGAGAGAGAGAGAGCGGGGGGACACGGAGAGAGAGAGCGGGGGGACACGGAGAGAGAGAGAGCGGGGGGACACGGAGAGAGAGAGAGCGGGGGGACACGGAGAGAGAGAGAGCGGGGGGACACGGAGAGAGAGAGAGCGGGGGGACACGGAGAGAGAGAGAGCGGGGGGACACGGAGAGAGCGGGGGGACACGGAGAGAGAGAGAGGGACACGGAGAGAGAGGGGGACACGGAGAGAGAGGGGGACACGGAGAGAGAGAGGGGGACACGGAGAGAGAGAGGGGGACACGGAGAGAGAGAGGGGGACATGGAGAGAGAGAGGGGGACATGGAGAGAGAGAGGGGGACATGGAGAGAGAGAGGGGGACATGGAGAGAGAGAGGGGGACATGGAGAGAGAGAGAGGGGGACATGGAGAGAGAGAGAGGGGGACATGGAGAGAGAGGGACATGGAGAGAGAGAGAGGGACATGGAGAGAGAGAGAGGGGGACATGGAGAGAGAGAGAGGGGGACATGGAGAGAGAGAGAGGGGGACATGGAGAGAGAGAGAGGGGGACATGGAGAGAGAGAGAGGGGGACATGGAGAGAGAGAGAGGGGGACATGGAGAGAGAGAGGGACATGGAGAGAGAGAGGGACATGGAGAGGGAGAGAGAGAGGGACATGGAGAGGGAGAGAGAGAGGGACATGGAGAGGGAGAGAGAGAGGGACGACATGGAGAGGGAGAGAGAGAGGGACGACATGGAGAGGGAGAGAGAGAGGGGGGCGACATGGAGAGAGAGGGGGGCGACATGGAGAGAGAGGGGGGCGACATGGAGAGAGAGGGGGGCGACATGGAGAGAGAGAGGGGGCGACATGGAGAGAGAGAGGGGGCGACATAGAGAGAGAGAGGGGGACATGGAGAGGGAGAGAGGGGGACATGGAGAGGGAGGGGGGGCATGGACATGGAGAGGGAGGGGGGGATGTGGAGAGAGGGGGGACATGGAGAGAGAGGGGGGGAGGACATGGAGAGAGAGAGAGCGGGGGACATGGAGAGAGAGAGAGCGGGGGACACGGAGAGAGAGAGAGAGCGGGGGACACGGAGAGAGAGCGGGGGGACACGGAGAGAGAGAGAGCGGGGGGACACGGAGAGGGAGAGAGAGAGGGACATGGAGAGAGAGAGGGGGACATGGAGAGAGAGAGGGGAACATGGAGAGAAAGAGGTGAGGGGGCAGAGAAAGGGGTCCAGGTCTGGGCTACTTGTTTAATTTACCGCCTCCCTCTTGCTCTTCATTGATGTAACGTACAGGCAGGGAGAGAAGGGCGGGAAGTGGTGTGTGTCACAAGCTGGCTGCACCGAGCACTTGCACACACACACTGGCATCAGGGATGTTCCGGGGGATGCAGTGGCCATCGGAGCACGTTTGTCCCCGCCCACCAGTGTGACCTTTCAGACACATTGCAGCGGCAGAGCCTATCGGCTGTGCTACAGGTGGTGGGCGGGCTGGCAACAGAAGCAGTGAAACACTCACTGAAGCACCATCCCGACTGAGTCCACCCCTGAATTGCCGCTTTGGTCCTGTGGTTGGGCCGGCCCTGGGCAGTACAGCAGTGCTCAAAATAATGGCTGTGCGGGCCGTGCATCCATTATTTTGACAGGCTGTCTGTCACTGAAACCAACCGGCCCACTGAGCCATCGGCCCACCGGGAATCTCCTGGTAGTCCCGATGGCCAGTACATGCCTGCCCTAAGGGTGTGGCTGCCAAATGCAGCTAAGGGCTCAGTCACAAGTGCAGCAGGCACTTCTGTTCCTCTGAAAAGTGATCTGTGTTTGACAGGTGGTAAGGAGGCAATATGTTGCCTCCTCACCACCTAATTTAAACCCATGATTGCCATGTAATGCACACAGTAGTATGGCAATTGGAGGCTTAAATTGGGTGTGATTAGGAGACACTGCCCGTGATCTTTGACTTCTGCCATATCGTTCAGGTAGATCTCCAACTCTTAAGGGATTGTAAAGTCTCGTTTTTTTTTTTAAGTTAAAAACAGCAAACATATTATACTTGCATGCTCTGTTGCAGTGAACTTGCACAGAGCAGCCCAGATCCTCCACTTCTTGGGCCCCCTCCCTCCTGTTAAGTGCCCCCACAGCAAGCCGCTTGCTATGGGGGCAACCGAGCCACAGCTTCCTGTGTTCAATCAGACACAGAGCCGTGACCCCGCCCCCTTTCTTCTCCTGATTGACTGACTTACAGCAGCGGGAGCCAATGGCACCTCCAATGAGGAGGGGCTTCCCGGACAGCTGGGACACTCCTACAACATCGCTGAATCTAGATAGACCTCAGGCAAGTATTTGGGGGGCTGAGGGGGACTGCTGCACACAGAAGGCTTTTCATAGTAATGCATTAAGACAAAAAATCCTTCTGTCTTTGCAATAAGTTTAAGGTTGCCTACCCCTGATAGTCAGGCAGGCCTTTTTTTTTTTTTTTTTTTTTTTGGTAGATCTAAATGAGATTGTGCAATCAGATTGTAACATGTGTGGTGAGCTTTGTACCTACTTTGCTTAAATCATTGATAGCATTCCCCCATTACTCTGTTCTATATGATATTCTAACTGTGCAATAACCCTCATGTAGTACTCAACTGAACTTTACTCTGAATGTTTAACACCAGATATGAAAGAAGTTTGGGATCAAAGCGATTGTAAAGGTTCCCTAATTTATTCATTTTGTTTATAATTCATACTTGTTCTGTGCAGTGGTTTTGCACAGAACAGGACCGACCCTTCCCTTCCCCAGCCAGCGCTTGTAGCTCCACCTCCTTGGTGACTGCTCTCACAAGGAAGCCACTTCCCATGGAGGCACTCATGTGGGCTCGATCCCCAGCCATGCTGCCTGCTTCTATAAACACAGACAGCGCAGCTCTGCCCCGCCCCCTCCTCACAGGATTTGATTGGCTCCTGCTGCTACCACTCTGCCCTGTGAGCAGGGAGAGAGCGGATAAAACTGCTGGAACAACACTGGACTGAGAGCAGGCTCAGGTATGATCCTAATCAAGGAAGGTTTGATTGTAAAGCTTTAGGCTGGATCACACTAGTGCAAATTGAATGCAGGTTTTTTCCACATCCAATTCGCTTGACAGGAGAGTGTGCCCAGCTCTCAATGAAGTCGGTTTACACAGGAGTCCTGTGCGTCTCTGACTCCATTTTTAGGTCTGAATTCAGGCAAAAATTCCAGATTCAACCCCGAAACAGAGAACAGCGACACACCGGACCCCTGCTGTGAGCCACATCTGTATTAAGTAGCGGCGACAGGTCCTCTTTACTGAGAGATAGGGCTCTATTAGACTCCAGATCTCTCCTCTGCCCTCAAATGTATATAATCAAACTGAGATCGGTTTGATCAGGTGCTTTACAATTTGGTAACAGTTTCTAAGGCATCGTGCTGCTGGTAAACGGACATTAGAAGCAGTTGGGCATTTTTTTCAACTGCTCCTGAACTCTCCTCTGTTATCTTACCAGTACATGTACACAGGGTCAGTTACAGTCGTTTCTAGGCAGTTGTGTTTAGAGGCTTTTTTTTTTTTTTTTTGGAACCCAACACATATAAACGCAGTAACTCACGTTTAGCCGCTTACAGGTGTTTTTCACTTCTGGCTATTTTGAAAAAAAATAAAAATGTTTTTTTTTTTCAAACGCTTCTAGACCTAAATGCGACTAAACGCTACCCATCAGAAAGCCGCTACCCAGCCTACTGCGCATGCGCAGCCGAAGTGACGTTGTTGCCTCACGGCCATCTTGGTACACCCACACTTGTCCACAGTAAGCCTAGAGTTAGATGTCAGCAAGCGGACATCTTTATACACCCACCAGAGCTTGCTTTTCACAGTTATTTTTAACAGTAAACTGAGCTTATATAGTGAAATGCAGTATTTAGAAGTTTGTAAACTGTTTTGATGTTGCATTTTAAAAGCAGCGGCAAGTCTGCTGATCTCACAGGTTTGCTAATGTGACCGAACACCGCTGCTTTTAAAATTAAACATCAAAACAGTGTTACGGACTTCTAAATGCTGCATTTCACTATATCTTTTTTTTGTCATATTCCTGAAGTTCCGTTTGAAAGCCTAACTTTGTTTGGGCTAAGCTAGCTGATGCTACGTACAGTTTATACAGCGCTGACAGCAATCACATTTCTTAGTAATGGAAATAGTTTGCGTGGGCCAAGCTGGCCCAGATGAACTATTTAAAGTGAAATGAAATCAGGAGTCCAACTGTAAAGCCAAATCAAACTCTCTTCATTTATTACATTAAAGCGGGACTGTACTGCGGAAAAAAATATTAAAAGCCAGCAGCTACAAATACTACAGCTGCTGACTTTTAATAAATGGACACTCACCTGTCCCGGGGTCCAGCGAGGCCGATCGATCGCTCAGCTCTCGGCTGCTGCCGCCACCATTCTAGGTGAGGGAAATCAGGAAGTCAAGCGAATCGGCTTCACTTCCCGGTTCCCTACTGCGCATGCGTGAGTCGCGCAGCGCAATAGGAATTGTCCGCGCTGTCTCTGGGACCCGTGTGTGTCCCAGCAGACAGCGCGGCAGGACAGGAAATGGCATAGACTCCCGTGGGAGTCTATGCCCGGAAGTGGGTGTAAATACCTGTCTTTGACAGGTATCTGCACTCCCCTCCCCCCTGAAAGGTGCCAATTGTGACACCGGAGGGGGGGAGGGTTCCGATCAGTGGAAGTTCCACTTTAGGGTGGAACCCCGCTTTAAGCCTAGGTTCACATTGGTCTGATTTTACATGTCAAATCGCATGGCAAACCGGTGGCTATTGCTGGCAATAGAACCATCCAAATTGGTGCGACACCAACTTTGCGCTTGCCACACCGATTCCCAAAAGTAGTTCCTGTGCTACTTTTGGCCACTTCGGGTGCGATTTCAATAGACATCAGTTCCTGCACAGATGTCTGTCAAATCAGCCCCGAAGTAGGACTGCATTGCTGGGTTGAAATTGTGCGAGTTCTACTGAACTTGCACGGTTTCTAACACGCAGTCAGAGTCCCACACTCCAAAAGCATGTCTTTTGGTACTAGGTTAATTGGGTCCTGCCTAAATTGGCCCCAGTATATGAATGTAAGTAAGGGACCTTAGATTGTAAGCTCCTTGAGGGTAGGGACCGATGTAAATGTACAATGTATATGTAAAGCGATGCATAAATTGACGACGCAATACCTTAAATAAAATACGTGGCTGCTTGCCGTTATGGCCCACCTGCCAAGCGGCCGGTGTCAAAAGGTTAAAAAAAAGCATGAAGAATGTTGCGGCTGTGTTCACACTATAACCTGCTGCGGATCGCTGTGCGTCCCTGTTCCCTGTTTTAGGGACTAATCTGGGCCGATTCTATGCCTGAATTTGGCCCTGAAACGGAGCCAAAGACGCACATCGTTTTTGTGCAGTGCGCTCCGCAGCCACAACGGAGATATGTGAACCAGCTCCATAGGGAGCCAGTCACATTCTCCTGCTATACGAATTGGATGCGGAGAAATCCACATCTAATTCGCATCGGTGTGAACCCGGCCTTACACGCCTGTATGCATTCGCGCAAATACTATACAGACCGTTGTCATATTTTTTTTTCTGCCAGGATGTATACATCAGTATTGTGTACCCAAAAGCACTGTTTTTTTTTGGTTTTGTTTTTTACATTTGCCCCAACATATAATTTCCAACGACCTGTAATAAAATGGACCTGCTTTTTAATTCCTGTGTATGAGGGGCCAACCAAGCCTGAAGTGCTCTGGTGCCCCCTCCCCCTTGTTATTTCGGTATTTTACGTGAGGAAAGTACACAACTGTGAAGCCTGCTGCCTGAGACTGTATCATTGTATTACAGCTCCAGTCAGTGAAGCAGTGTATCGGGATATAAATGCAGTTGTGTGAAACAGAACACAAGCTCAAGTCTCTCCCAAGCCTGAGGAGGTAGTGACCTGCTAGCAATGAACTGACAAAGCAGCTCTCCTCCTCCTCCTCCATGTGACAGTGTTTCCACATGGTGTAGGGGGAAGGCCTGGCTCAGGGCGTACTTCTCATGAGAAGGCAGGGCGGGCCTGGCTGCTAATGTGTATGTGTGAGCCTGAGAGCTGAAAGGACAGCCGGGGGACACCATGGTGTTCGAGTCTGTGGTGGTCGATGTCCTGAACCGCTTTCTTGGGGACTATGTGGTGAACCTGGATAGCTCTCAGCTGAAGTTGGGCATATGGGGAGGTGAGTGACGGTGGTCCTGTGTGTGTGTGTATGTATATATGTATATATGTGTATATATATATATATATATATATATATATATATATATATATATAATTATAGAGCACCAGTTGTGTATCCAAACTGCCTGAAAGGAAAATGACTGTTGTAATAATCTAAAGCCACATACACACTATTCTTTTTTCTTCAGATTTACAAAATCCATATAATATGGGGGTCAAACCTTGAGACCCCTTTCACACTGGGGCGTTTTTCAGGCACTTTAGCGTTAAAAAAAAAAAAATGACTGTAAAGAGCTTGAAAGAAGCCTCATCTGCCACCCCAATGTGAAAGCCCAAGTGCTTTAAGGCCCCTTTCACACTGGGGCGGTGCAGGTGTCATATTAGCAACGCTATTCGCCCGCTAGCGGTTTTAACTCAAGCTAGCGCCTGCAAAAGGGTTAAAACTGCCCGCTGCAGCGCCGCTTTGCCGGTGGTATAGCCACGCTTTCCCATTGATTTCAATGGGAAGGAGCGGTGAATTCACCGCTCCAAAGATGCTGCTAGCATCAATTTTTTTTTTTTTTAACCATCCTGCTGGCGCACCTCTCAAGTGTGAAAGCCCTCCAGCTTTCACATTGGAGTGAAAGGAGATGCTTTTTTCAGGCGCTATACAGGCACTATTTTTAGCACTGTAGCGCCTGAAAAATGCCTGCGTGAAAGGGGCCCAAGAGCCCTTTCACACTGCCATCGCCCGAAAAATGCTGGTAAAGTGCTGCTTAAACTAGCTTAACTACTTTACCAGCATTTTTGAGCACTCGTTAGTGGCTGACTAAAGGGTTAAAAATGCCCACAAAGCGCAGCTGGCAAAAGCGCTTTGCAGGCGTTTTGCAGGAGCTTACCATTAATTTCAATGGGAAGGGGCGCTTTAGGAGCTTTAAAAGCGCTCCAAGGAAGCTGCTTGCAGGACTTTTTTTTTATTTTTTTTTACGCCCTGCCAGTGCAGCGCCTCAGTGTGAAAGCACTCGGGCTTTCACATTGGGATTGCAGATGAGGCTTCTTTTAGGCGATTTACAGGCACTTTTTTTAACACTAAAGTGCCTGAAAAACGCCCCAGTATGAAAGGCACCACATGTTTTTGGTAAATCTGAAGACTAATAACTGCGGAAAATCGAATAGTGTGTATGGGGCTTTAAACCTTGTACACATGATGAGAATATCGGACAAATGAACTGTGAGACTAGCCAAAAAAAAAAAAAAAAAAACGAATATAACACCAATAGATGATTATAGTCCTGAAAATTATTGTATGACATCATAAAACCTTCCATGATTATGCAATGTATTCTTTCGTTTTTGAGCATAAATGGTCTTGGTCAATTTATTTTTATGGAAGAATATTGTACTGATTAAAAGAAAATCTTTGTTATGGTATTGTGCATGACATTTTTTTTTAATGAAGAATAATAATAAAAAAATTATGGATAATTTTGCATGAACTGTCGTGATCAGCTTTCAGAAGCTGTATACTAAGAATGAGCTGAGGCAAGTTCACAACTCCACGTGCCTGCCAGGAAGCTGACCCTGTGCAGCTCTAATCACAGGCAATGTGGCATTTCCCGATCTGGGCAGCCGCGGATCGGGATGTACCTCGCTGCCTGTGATTAGCGCTGCGCAGGGTCAGCTTCCTGGTGGGCTTGGGCACGTGGAGTTGCGAACTCGCCTCAGCTCATCCTTAGTACTAACAGATTATCAAACGGGCGCTCTGAAATCTGTATTTTTCATCTGATTTCTCATTGTGTGTACTAGGCAATAAGCTTTTCATACAAAAACACGTAGCACTATTAGCCCCCGGTAACACCAGTGCAACTTGCCATGCCATTTTGACCGTTTTCAAATCACATGACAGGTTGCACCTTATTGTCTGCATTGGAAGTGGTCGGCGTAGTTCCTACGCTACTTTTTACAAGTTCAGGTGCGACTTGCATATACCTCTGTCCATAAAGTAACACAGATGTCTTCCAAGTAGCACCTGAAGTGATTTCAATGTCGCGGTCGGTGTGACTGGGGGCTTATCTGTTTTTTTACATCCGCCAGCTAGAGTCCTTAAAAGGATAGTTCACCTTTACAAAAAACCTGGCTATGCAGGGAAGGGGTGTTTGTAGATTAAAACAAATTGTGCAGCTCTGACCAAGGATGAATTCTACCTTTTGCTATATGTGTAGGCCACTTGCACTTATGAAGCCTGACTGGAATACTCCCAGGATGTTGCTAAGTGAGGCCTAGTCATCACTGCTCCCCTCCACCATCACAGGAGTGTGCTCTTTCTCTGATTCAATCCCTCTCACCATTCTCCTTTTCTCCCCTGATGCAGTTGCTCTGAGCTCAGCATTTGAGAGCTCACTCCTGTGATGGTGAAGGTGAGCAGTGATGACTAGGCCTCACTTAGCAACGTCCTGGGAGTACTTAGCAACGTCCTAGGAGTATTGCAGTCAGGTTTCAAGGTACATAAATGGCCTACACCTATAGCAAGGGTTTTAGTCAGAGCTGCACAGTTTGTTTTTATCTACTGATGCCAGAGCCAGAGTTCCAGAGCCATTTTTATATACAAAAACAGACCATTTGTTTGTTTCCACCCGTGTTGTTTTTTTTCTTCTTAATGAAACAAAAATAGGGCTTTGATCCTTTTTAAAAAGCAAATGTTGATGGATGTGGATGTAAACGAATGATCATCCGTTTACATCTGTTTTTCCATAGAGATGCATCGATATATGTATTTCATCTATCAATGGAAAAACAGATAAATGGTCTGTATGTGTGAAAGGGGCCTAAACCCTAGTACACACAGGCCGAATGTCAGGCGGCATCGGGCAGGCCAATAGAAACTGGCTAACATTTGGCCCGTGTGTACGGCAGCAGATCCGACAGGCCGACCAGGCTTCTGTCGATGGGGCATGACTGAAAAAGGTCTGCTGATTAGTGCTCTCAGCCAATGGCTGAGAGCGTTGACTAGAGTGTTCTGGTTGGAGGACCGTCCCTCTGTCAGAACACAATAGAACAGCAGGGGAGATTGCTGTACTAACATCTGATTGTTAGTATAGCTTCCATGACTGGAGCTGTCAGTTTGTTTTCATTCAGCCCGCTGTGTTGAACGTAAAAAAAACACTAATAGTGTGTACAAGGCTTTAGGCTATAGTCATGCAAGCAGCCAGCGACTGATAGTTTGCTGTGTTTAGAAGTGGCTAAAACCTGCCTCTTAACACAGCAGCACTCTGTGCTATGGCTGTATACAAACTGGCTTAGTTGAGACGTGTGTGTGTGTGTGTGTGACCACAACTCCGCAGGAACGTCAAACCTGGGCGCATGCTGCCTCCATGGTTTGTTGGGGTTTCATTTACTTGTAACCTTTACATGCAAACAGCGGGGCACTGGCCATAGCTGCTACTGTTTGCAAGCAGTGTGAGCAGGCAGTGTTTACAGCCACCGGCAAGAATCTACTGATGACGTTAGCAGTATTTTCAAACATTTGAACTCTTTGGAGATTCACATTCCCCATTTGCAGTGTTTATTTCAACAATGCGGCATGTCCACTACACACCACTTGAACAAATGAGCTCTACTTATCTGTATAGTGCTATATTGCTCACTATTATGTAAATGGAAAACGTGATGCACAAAATGCTGTAACCTATAGCAAACAGATTTTAGGTCCATTCATTTAAATGGTTGTATACTTCAGACATGAAATATGAACATAGCATATCTCTCTATAGTGTGTACTTAAAATGGAAGTAAACCCTTCCAAACAACTTTGACCTACAGGTAAGCCTAGATTAAGGCTTACCTGTAGGTCCAAGTAATATCTCCTAAACCTATATGGTTTAGGAGATATTTGCCCGAAAATGGGCACCGCTGTCTACGGCGCATGCGCCGTAGACAGCGGCGCGCATGCGCACTAAATGCGGCAAGTCCAAGAATGGATTTGCCAAATTTGTCGACTCCCGTGCGCATGCGCGGGAGTGACGTCATCGCGGCCTCGCCGTATGACAGCGGCGGAGCTGCGAGGCGCGACTCCCGTGCGCATGCGCGGGAGTGACGGCTTCGCCGCTGTCATTGGTCGGAGCTGCGAGACGCCACCAGCAAGATGGACGCGGCGGACTACAGGGATCAGCGGCGACTTCGCTGGCTCCTGTGTCAGGTAAGTGACACATAATGAGCTACTATGCGATGCATAGTAGTCCATTATGCTTTACCTTTGCAGGGAAAAAAAGAGGAAGTAAACCCATCAGGGTTTACTTCCTCTTTAATTTAGGACAGTAAGCCCCCATTCACACTGGTGTGACTTGTCATGCAGTTTGACAGTTAAAAATCGCATGACAAGTCACGCCCCATTTCCGACAATGGAATAACTCATGTCACAGCGATTATGAAAAGGTTCCTGCACTACTTTGTACCCATTTTCATTGTGACTTGCATTGACTTCTGTTCATTTAAATTGGCAGTGCAAATTCGTGCTGATGCACGCCTTTGAAATCGTGCTAAAGTAGTGCAATTTCAAAGCTGCACCGGTGCGAATGGGGGCTTAGGGTCATTTCTGTCTGTTGCTTTGTTCATCTGCTATCGGCATGAGTCGCTTCTGACAAGTTTTCTTGACACCAAGAGAAAAAAGATGACAGAGGAGGGACCTCCAGCAGATTGATAGCCTCAGCTCTGTTGCTGTGTGAAAGTGGGTGTGTCCCTCCCCTCTAATCAGCTCACACATCAGTGCACTCAGCCACTGCCAGCTCCTTTTGTTGTTTTCCTCCGCTGTATGTATTCCAGAGGGAGGGGCTGAGCTCTCCGTCCAGGCGGTAACCTGACCTCCCTCTGTAATTCAAACATTGGAGGAAGACTGTGCCGGGGCGGTCACACGCCCCTTCCTCTGTAATACAAACTTAAGAGGAAGACCGTGCTGGGCGGTCACGTGACCGCAAGGCAGACATCAGTGGGAGAGCTCAGCCCCTCCCTCTGGAATAAATACAGTGGAGAAAGACAGCGCCAATCGGTCGCATGACCGCTGATCGGGGATAAGAAGAATTTTAGAAAATGGCATATAGTATATACATCATATAATCCTAGCAGAGGGACTGGCAGTGATTGGGAGCAGTAATGTATGCACTGCTCAGAACAGCGATAGAAGGGAAGGGGAGGGGTGACTCACACAGATGACAGGCTGAGAGGGGAGGGGGGAGGAGGGAGGAGGACACAGGAGCAGAGCAGAGAGCTGCGGATGATGGAGGCACGTAAATGATCGGTGTCAGGGCTCAGCAGCCATAATACACCGTGGTCAGTTTACATAGGGGAGGGGAGAAACTGTCAGGATTAGCCAGGTATTTCAGGTTTTACAGGGGGCCAAATTGCACAGCAAAAGTACTGTGCTGTATAACATGCTTTAAAGGAAAAAAACTAGCTAGCATGCACTGCATACTAGTTCATTATGAAATGCATACCTTTAGAACAAGGCGTCGGTAACTTGCCTGATCCATGCCGAGGGAGCTGACACGTTGCCTCGGCGTGTCTTCCGTGTATCACGGCTCCAGTGCTGTGAGCTGCTGGAGCCACGATGTCGTCACTCCCGTGCATGCGTATGGGAGACTCCTTTCCGGCAAGGTCCGGCGTCTGCCGGGCTTTCAGCTGAGAAACTTCAGCGGCTCATTGCAAGGGGAATATCTTCTAAACCATACAGGTTTAGGAGATATTCTTTTTACCTACATATAAGCCTTATTATAGGCTTACCTGTAGGTAAAAGTAATGAAATTGACTATGGGGTTTGGGGGTTAACAAACACTTTAAACTCTGACAAGCTTTAAAATTCTGCACTTTGAATGAATGTAGAGAAGACTGCAGATACAGCATTTGTAGGAGGATTTGTTAAATCTCTGTGTTATCTGAGGCCTTGGGTTTATGGAAGGGTTTACAGCCACTTTAGGATCTCAAACACTACCAGCTGGGAATGAGGCAATGAGAAACAATGCACTGCATTGTTAGCATGCGAAGCAATGTTTACTTTTTTTAAAAAAACTTTATTGACATATCACATGTTTCAATGTGGTGGCATGCAGTAAAGTGTAATGCTCTGTGTAAAAATGCAGCAAGTTCTGCATTTGTATGCAGTGCACCACAACCAACCCTCCTCAACACAGCTTTGTGGTATGATCAGTTGTTTTCTATATGCCCTTGTGTTGAGCCTGGGTTCATCTATGCCAGCCTTTCTCAACCTTTTTACCCTAAAGAAACCCTTGCAATCTTTTTCAGGTCCCAGAGATCCCCTACTTAAAGTAGTCCATTGGTGCTCTTTGGGAAATTGCCCCCTCCGTTGGTGGTGGACAGTAGGAAGAATTCTCCCTTAACAGACATGACTCTGGCTATGCCAAGTGGTGTTGAACCTGGAACTATGCAGGCACCATCACACGATAGGTAATTTAGCCACAGCTCAAGGAACCCTTTGCCACCTCTGGAGGAACCCTGATTGAGATTCTATGCAGATCAAGACAGCTTAAAGAAGATGGTGTAAATGAGCCCTAAGGACTCATTCACACTAGGTGCACTAGGGCTACATTGACTATTTCCAGTGCATATCCAACTTCTAGAGACCTAGACAAGACAAAATGGTGTCAGCTGAAAGAAGTACTGCATGCAAGCAGTAATGCCTTTATTACTTGTGTTATTCAACAGCAAAAAAAGACAGTTCATTGGGGGTAAACAATTGAAACCATTGGCCAGGTTAAGGCAAGGTACTGCATACACTCAGAAATGCTCACAAGCACCCCTTAACCTCATTTGCAGTTGGGGTGAGACAGTAAAAACATGGAGTTGCGCTGCATGTTTTCTACCACCCAACCACTCCCCCTTAAGCTGCAAAGACAGCGCAGGAGGTTGTACACTAGCCACAGCTACAGTGCTTTGCATCGTGGCACAGCAAAATATATCCCCGTTGCATTCTACAGCCAGTACTGCTGGACCCAATGTGACCCATTCAACTGAATAATTGGTTGTGATTTGGTGGTGCAGGTTTTTAGGGGTTAAAACAGGTGGTGAATAACAACCTAAGGCCTCTTGACTGCCTGTCAAACACCCTCTAAAATGCGACCTTCCGCACATTGTTCTTCAGAGGGTGACACAGACGTAAATGAGCCCTATTGCAGTCATCTATTGCTGCACGGAGATGATGGACAGACCTTGTATCTGCCCAAGCCTCCATTATAACTGGAAGTGCCATGACTGTTTCACTTTTGATGTAGACATGGTGCTGAAACATTGTTCCACAGTGTGTTTACATTGTCTTTTGCTGAACTATGGAGGGCTTGGTTGCAGAAGGGGCAGAAACCATGCAGCTGATTGATTCTATTTCTAGAATTATGCAGGCCATACATGGAGCAACTACGGGCTGCAGGAAAGAAATTTGCTTGATTCCCCCAGCAACACAGACAGTGTTAACTGGGGAATCCCTCCCACCAAACTATTGTGTTCTGGTAGGGGAGGGCGACCCCACCGGGTGAACGCCGTGATTATTGCTAACGGCTATATCAGCTGCTAGCGACAATCGCATGTAAAATCCAGCAGGTGGTGTACCCAAGTTAATAAAAAGGATGGAATGGCGTAAAGGCACTGCATAATGGGGCTAATAAAATTACATAAAAGAACATGTATTAATCAAAGGGCTATCTGCAAGATATAATATAATCAGTAGTAAAATAAATCAGCTTAATAGGAACAAAGTCCTGGTATAAAACAAAACAAAAATGCCCATAAAAAAATGGAGCAAAATGTCCATAAAAAAACAAAAAAAAAAAACAGTAGCACAGAGGGCAGCTCCCTTATGAGTGAAGCAAACTCTGGAAGACAAGATAAAGGAACAAAAAGAGGCGCCTTTAAGTGCAATATGTTTTAAAATATAGTTTAATGATAATATAATCAGCTAAGTGGCTACTAACATGACAGTTGTGAGATACAGGCATGGGTTTATCTCAAATATGGGGTGTGCAGTCACTCTGTTGTTCGAAGATGCATCCTAGGTGTTGTCTCAGTACTCTGAAAAGATCTTGGATGGAATGAAAGGATCCAAAGAGCGTTGTCAACCGAGCTGGATTGTGCTGAGCAAGGGCGTGCGCGTCTTGCGGTCTGCAATGGACTCTGCCGGTGTGTGTGTGTAACTCGGCGACGGCATGTCTGCCTGGAATGCACTAGGTGCAGTCTGTAACCCGAAGTGACGTCGGGGTGTGTCAGATGACGCGTTTCAAAGCTTCCTCTTTTACCACAGATCAAAAAAAATGGAAGCTTTGAAACGCGTCATCTGACATGCCACAATGTCACTTCCGGTTCCAGGCTGACACGCACGCCAACGCCGAGTTACACACAGACTGGGAGAGTCCATTGCAGACGCAAGACACACACGCCCCTGCTCAGCACAATCCAGCTCTGCTGACAACGCTCTTTGTATCCTTTCATTCCATCCAGGATCTTTTCAGAGTACTGGGACAACACTTAGGATGCATCCCCGAACAACAGAGTGACTGCATACCCCATACTGAGATAAACCCATGCTTGCATCTCACAACTGTCATGTGAGTATTCACCTGGCTGATTATATTATCATTAAATTATACTTTTAAAACATATTACACTTAGAGGTGCCTCTTTTTGTTCCTTTATGGTGTACCCAAGTTGACCAACTTGGGTACTTTTAGCCTGCCCATACATGGTTTGGATCTCGGCTGGTCTCTGCTGAACAGCCCAGATTTGAACCATCTATGGCTGGCCTTACAGCTGGACTGTAGCTGTCACTATCTCTGTTTTATATATATATATATATATATATATATATATATATATATATATATATATATATATTATAAAATATACTGGTTGCCTTGGACGGGGACAGGGAGGAGGTGGGACAAGCGCTGTACATACAGGTGAATTTCCTGTTTACACGGCAGCCTCTGTAATAGGAAGTCTCGTCTTCTGCGCTACCATTGGAAGACTGTTCTGGCAATCGTAGGAGGCGGGACTTTGTATTAAAGAGGCCATTGAGTAAACAGATTCTCGTGTATGTAATCTGTTTGCGCTCGCCCCCCTCCCTGCCCCCTCCGAGGTTGCAGATGGGCATAGATCAGGCTGCACTGATGGTATTGGGGGTGCTGCATTCTTGGCAATGGTGGGGCTGCATTCATGGGCACTGACCCTTATTTTACTTCACAGTTATATATTTAAAATGTAATTTTTTTTTTTTGGAAACTTCCCTCTTAAAGTGAAGGTGCATGTTATATGCCAATAAATACAGTATATCCAACTAACACACCTAAGCTCACCTCTTCACCACACACAGCCACAAAAGCAAGAGAATTCTTGTTGGGCTCGGACAAACACAGACCGAATTTTAATGGTTCAAAGAATGTCAGGTAAAATGGTCGGCCCTCACGTGTGTTCACTTCATCGAATCTGCCCCTCTTTCAAAAAAGTTTGGACACCCTTGGTCTTGAGCATCTGCCAGTCCATTAGCTTGAAGGAGGGAGGAGCAGGGGAGTGCGTTGCCATCTTAGGCTACAGGGCTATGTTGACACACACACACACAGCATAGGGAGACACAGCTGTAGTCTTGGCTGGAAATGCACACAAAATGGTGGCTCCATAGGACACTGCAAATGAAAAGAGCCACCCTAAAAGTAGATATCTGGGCCAGCACGCAGGCGACCAACTCATTCTACAGGAAAATTAAAGTTGAATACATCAAGGAGCAGCAAACTTTGTAAGTTATTTCACCAGCATTAGAATGAGGTTAAATAAATATAAGCTTTAATATCACTTTAACCTCTGGAGATATGGAAGCTGTCATTGCTCACTTGTTTTTCAAGGGTCATGTCATATCTAACCTTGCCTTTCCTTAGAGCCCATTCACACAGGGGCAACACGACTTGTAGGCGACTTGATCAGGCTACTTGGACACGACTTGACAGCGGCGACTTGGGACGACTTCAAAACGACTTGTGATGACTTCAAGCGCGACTTGGGACGACTTACAAGTCGCCCCAGGCCAGGCGACTTTTGCCGCGGCCAAGCAGAGAATGAGCTCAAGGGGAAACTCCACGGCAAATTTCTGAAAAAAAATTGGCGTGGGTTCCCCCTCCGAGAGCATACCAGGCCCTTAGGTCTGGTATGGATTCCAAGGGGAACCCCCTACGCCGAAAAAACGGCGTGGGGGTCCCCCCCAGATCCACACCAGACCCTTATCCGAGCACGCTACCCGGCCGGCCAGGAAAGGGGGTGGGGACGAGCGGGCGGCCCCCCCCCCTCCTGAGCCGTACCAGGCCGCGTGCCCTCAACATGGGGGGGTGCCTTGGGGGAGGGGGGGCGTGCGGCCCCCCCACCCCAAAGCACCTTGTCCCCATGTTGATGAGGACAAGGGCCTCTTCCCGACAACCCTGGCCGTTGGTTGTCGGGGTCTGCGGGCGGGGGGCTTATCGGAATCCGGGAGCCCCCTTTAATAAGGGGGCCCCCGGATACCGGCCCCCCACCCTATGTGAATGAGTATGGGGTACAATGTACCCCTACCCATTCACCTGTGAAATAAAGTACAATAAAACACACAACACAGAGAAAAAGTATTTTATTGCACAGCCGGGGGTCTTCCGTCTTCGGGGGTCTTCTCGCCGGACTCCTCCGCTATGTGTGTGTAGCTCTTTTGCCAGCGGAGGAGTCCGGCTTTCTTCCTCCCCGCCGCCGGCCTCTTCTCCCGACTTCGGGGGTCTTGTCCCCCTCTTCGGTTCTTCTGCCGGGCCACCGCGCCTGGTCCGGTGGCCCGGTCTTCTGTCGCCGTCTTCCGTTCCCTTCGGTTCTTCTGCCGGGCCACCGCGCCTTCTTATAGCTCTTTTACAGGCGGTGGCCCGGTCTTCCGTCGCCGCCGCCGCCTTCCGTTCTTCTCCTTCTTCTTCTCCTGGAGATGTTGACTCGACGAGCTCTCCGGCCACAATGCCAGGGACGCGCTCCGCTGCCTCTTATATAGGGACAATGGGGCGGTGTCACATGGGTTGATGTCACATGGGTTGGTCACATGGGTTGATGTCACATGGTAAGGGGGCGGGGTCACCATGTGACATCAACCCATGTGACCAACCCATGTGACATCAACCCATGTGACACCGCCCCATTGTCCCTATATAAGAGGCAGCGGAGCGCGTCCCTGGCATTGTGGCCGGAGAGCTCGTCGAGTCAACATCTCCAGGAGAAGAAGAAGGAGAAGAACGGAAGGCGGCGGCGGCGGCGACGGAAGACCGGGCCACCGCCTGTAAAAGAGCTATAAGAAGGCGCGGTGGCCCGGCAGAAGAACCGAAGGCGGCGACAGAAGAACGGAAGACGGCGACAGAAGACCGGGCCACCGGACCAGGCGCGGTGGCCCGGCAGAAGAACCGAAGAGGGGGACAAGACCCCCGAAGTCGGGAGAAGAGGCCGGCGGCGGGGAGGAAGAAAGCCGGACTCCTCCGCTGGCAAAAGAGCTACACACACATAGCGGAGGAGTCCGGCGAGAAGACCCCCGAAGACGGAAGACCCCCGGCTGTGCAATAAAATACTTTTTCTCTGTGTTGTGTGTTTTATTGTACTTTATTTCACAGGTGAATGGGTAGGGGTACATTGTACCCCATACTCATTCACATAGGGTGGGGGGCCGGTATCCGGGGGCCCCCTTATTAAAGGGGGCTCCCGGATTCCGATAAGCCCCCCGCCCGCAGACCCCGACAACCAACGGCCAGGGTTGTCAGGAAGAGGCCCTTGTCCTCATCAACATGGGGACAAGGTGCTTTGGGGTGGGGGGGGCCGCACGCCCCCCTCCCCCAAGGCACCCCCCATGTTGAGGGCACGCGGCCTGGTACGGCTCAGGAGGGGGGGGGCCGCCCGCTCGTCCCCACCCCCTTTCCTGGCCGGCCGGGTAGCGTGCTCGGATAAGGGTCTGGTGTGGATCTGGGGGGGACCCCCACGCCGTTTTTTCGGCGTAGGGGGTTCCCCTTGGAATCCATACCAGACCTAAGGGCCTGGTATGCTCTCGGAGGGGGAACCCACGCCAATTTTTTTTCAGAAATTTGCCGTGGAGTTCCCTCTTGAGAGCTGATAATTCTGTCAAAGTCGCCTCCGTATAGACGGAGATCCGACTTGGAGGCGACCTCCATTGAAATCAATGGGTACCGGTCGCCTACAAGTCGGATAGAAGTAGTACAGGAACCTTTTTTGAAGTCGGAGCGACTTCAGTAGCGTGCATTAACACGGCTCTCATTCACTTACATTGCTTTTTAAATGTTGTCCGACCTGAGGCGACCTGAGGCGACTAGGGGCGACCTGAAGTCGGATCAGGAGTTGCCCCTGTGTGAATGGGCTCTTAAGTGAGCTACTGCCCTGAAAAAAAAGCATGCACATGTCAGGATTTGGGATGCCTGATGTTTTTCAGGTCAGGTATGACCTAAATAATAATAAATAAGCAAGAATAGGAATCACAGCCCTGCGGTATACACCTCAAAAACAGGGAGCAGGGGCAGCTCTTATATTTCCCATCAGACAGGTTCTCTTTAAAGTTCTATAAATAGTGAGTGCTTTTTGGGAAATTCAGACATGTGAACCCTTTGCTTATTTATTTCAGTAAGTAGATTCTCTAAAGCTGATCTTGTTAAAATTGATTTTCCTCAGTACGGTAAGGTTTTTTTTTTTTTATTTTTTTTTTTACCCAGCATTCACTCTACCCAGGCTTCGTGCACATTGCCACTTTCTACATTTAATAATTGACTTGAGAGGACACTTTTTAGAGATCTATAATACTGTATAGATTAAAAAAAAAAGTAGCCTACCTAGAGGTCTGATTTATGATATATATATATATATATATATATATATATATATATATATATATATATATATATATATATATATATATATATATATAATATTATATTTTAGATTTCTGCTGTTTGTGGTGCAGAACTGCCGATGAAATGGGTTTAACACAGCGGGCTCTGCTATAGGAGCAAGAGGCATGAGAAAGTGAAAGTATAATCTGTAACTGCCATTCAGATGTTGTCCTTCTGTACTACTTTCACTTTCTTGTATTCGTATAACAAATCTGGAATTTCAGCAGTTCTATAGGTCCCATTCACACTTGCGGATGGGACCGTTTTTGATTATCTGTGGGGAGAGTCAGCAGGGTTCTCTGCTATTAGCTGTCTGAGTCCAGGGCCAATCATCCACACGTAATTGCTGTGTGAATGTTTACATGCGAACACCTAAAAATAACTGTGTACGCTGTCATCCTTTCATTGCTTTGCCTACAGCTATTTGCAGGTAACACCAATAACTTTCCCACAGATAAATGAAAACAGCCCCATTCACAAGAATCAGTAGGGCCTTAGACAACACCCATGCTCTTTATTAAAGTGGTTGTAAACCTCAGACATGAAATATGAACAAAGCATATCCCTCTATTATGTACTTGTTTCAATCCAGAATACTAAGGGGTTGATTAGTGGCTCAAGAAGAAGCACATTAAGATAATGGAGTGGCCTAGTCAGTCCCCAGACCTTAATCCCATAGAAAATTTATGGAGGGAGCTGAAACTTTGAGTTGCCAAGAAACCATAAAATGTAAGTTCATCTTTACAGAAAAATCTGTAAGGTGAACTTACACAGAACCTCCACCTCGCCCCCCCCCCCCCGGTCCTGCTGACCTGAATGGCGGTAATTGCCCATTCTGAGCCCCAGTATAGCCGCCTCATGGCTCTGGGGCTTAGAAATCCTCTCAGCTCTCTCCTCTTCCTCCCCGCTGAGAGGACGGGCTACGAGGCTTCTGATTGTTCCACGCCACCCATGTGATGGCACTGACCAATTGGAATGCTCCTAAACGTACCTCCTGACTGTGTACTGTTTAGGCGATTAAGCTCCAAGGATTTCTAAGCCCCGGAGCCATTAGGCGGCTATAACGGGGCTCAGAACAGGCGATTACCACCATTCTGGTCAGTGGGAGTGGGGGGGGAGGTCCTGTGTAAGTTCACCTTACAGATTTTTCTGTAAAGGTGAACTTACCCTTTTAAGAATTTAGAGAAGATCTGAAAAGAGTGGACCAAAATCTCTCATGAGATGTGTGCAAATCTGGTCACCAACTACAAGAAATGTCTTGCCTCTGTTTGCCAACAAGGGTTTCTCCACCAAGTCCTAAGTAATGTTTTGCTTGGGGATCAAATACTTATTTTACTCACTGAACTGCAACTTAAAGAGGTTGTAAACATCAGAAAAATAACCCCTGCAAGACAAAGGCATAATGAGCTAGCAGGGGCGTAACTATAGGGGGTGCAGCAGTTGCGACTGCAACCGGGCCCTGTGATGCAGGGGGCCCATTCAGCCCCCTCTACATATGGCTGGCAGCAACATAGGCAGCTAGGGGTACCAGTGCACCATGCACACGGGTGGCTGGAGGTGGAGGGTGACTAGCAGAGCTCCATGCTCGACTATCGCACTGGCTGCTCTTTAGTTGTGCATTCCCGCATGACCTGTGTCCTCAGAGTACCCCTCTCCTGCTCCATGCATTGCCGCTCAGTCCAATGGACAGGGACCCCTTCTCACGTGGGCACAGGGACCCCCACCTCCCCAGGGGACAGGGACCCCTTCTCACCTGGGGGCAGTAACTTCATCTGCCCTGGAGAAAAGGACCTAATCTCTTCTGGGGACGGGGACCCCATCCTGCCTAGGGACAGTCCCCCAATGGGGCACCTAAAAATTTAAAAATACTGATACCAGTGGTGGAACTACAGGGCTCACAAAGGTCATACCTGTGACCACACCCTGGAGTTCCACCGCCGGACTCGGAGAAAAGGGCCCTGGCTGGGGTTCAGGGGGGCCCTTCATGATTTCTTGCATCGGGGCCCTGAAGGTTCTAGTTACGCCACTGTGAGCTAGTATGCATCGCATACTCGCTCATTATGAAACACTTACCTTAGATCGAAGCTGTTGCAGTGGTCCCTGCACACCACTGAGACGGCTGACGTTTTACCTGGAGTTTCTTGAGGGGTTTGCGAACTTCAGCGCTGTGATCGGCTGGAGCCGCGGTGATGTCACTCCTGCGCATGGGCCGTTCCTTCAGAGCACATGTGCCAGTGATGGCAATGTAAATAATATCTCCTAAACTGTACATGTTTAACCACTTCCCTCCTGGCCTATAGCAGAATGACAGCTGGGAAATGGTTCAGTTACCCTGACTGGGCATCATATGACATCCAGCAGGATAACTGCCGGCTAGCGCCCTTGAGGGGCGCGCATTGCGGCAAGTGTTGCGGCTTGTCAGTCTGACACACCACAACTCCAATCTAGGTAAAGAGTCTCTGAGACTCTTTCCCACATGATCAGCCGTGTCCAATCACGGCTGACCACGATGGACACAGGACGAGCTGTTTATCGGCTGTTCCTCACTTGTGTCTGACAGACTCGAGTAGAGGAGAGCCGATCGGCTGCTCTCCTGACGGGTGACAGGGGGGGGGGGGTCTGCGCTGATTGTTTATCAGCGCAGCCCCCCCCCCCGCTTGGATGCTCGTCCAGGACCACCAGGTTTGCCACCCTAGCCCACCAGCGATATGCCAATCAGTGCCAATGAAAAATGCATGCCAGTGATGCCTATCAGTGAAATCAGTGCCAACCATCAGTGCCATCTCATTTGTGCCGCCTTATCAGTGCAGCTTGTCAGTGCCCATTTACAAAATTTTATAACAAAAACAAACTATTTTTTTTCTAACTTTTTTTCATTTTTTTTTTATTAATTTAGAAAAAAATAAAAACCGTGGAGGTGATCAAATGCCACCAAAAGAAAGCGCTATTTGTGGGAACAAAATGATAAACATTTAGTTTGGGTACAGCGTAGCATGACCGGGCAATTGTCATTTAAAAAGTGAGCACTGAAAATTGTCTTAGGAAGGTGCGAAAGTGTCCGTGATTGAAGTGGTTAAGAGATATTTTCACTACCTATAGGTAAGCCTTATTATAGACTTGCCTATTAGGTAAATGTAAGCAGAGGGAGTTTACTTCCTCTTTAATTTATAGTATTTTGTTTTATGTGTTTTTGTTTTTCTGGATTTTTTGGTTGCTATTCTGCCTCTATTATTAAAAATAAACCTATGATAAAAATTATAGACCCTTCAT
Source organism: Lithobates pipiens (assembly GCF_037356315.1). Classification (NCBI taxonomy): domain Eukaryota; kingdom Metazoa; phylum Chordata; class Amphibia; order Anura; family Ranidae; genus Lithobates; species Lithobates pipiens. Next base: position 21,193,510 of record NW_027507718.1, on the reverse strand, counting down.
TTCTTTGTAAGTGGGGATCAAATAATTATTTTCCCCACTGTAACGCCACGGACACATTTTCTCACCAAAGAGGTCTGCTGTGGCAGTTTGGTCTGTTAAAGTGGAGGGCCACCCTGAAAAAAAAAAAATATAAAAAATTGCAAAAAAATATAAAAAAAAAAAAAGAGAATTTTTTTTTTTTTTTTTACTTACCAGAAATGCCTGTTGCTAGGCACATAATCCTAATCTTCATCTTCCTCCTCTGCAGAGATTTTCTTTCTTCTCTCCTCGTCGTGTTGTCTTCTGGGTAATGGGTCGCGCTGTGTTCTGGGAACTGTGTGTCCCAGAACACAGCGCGTCCCATTCACAAAGCGCTGCACGACTCGCGCATGTGCAGTAGGAAACGGGCAGTGAAGCCGCAAGGCTCCACTGCCTGTTTCCCTTAGAAGGAATGGCGGCGCTGGAAGCCGAGGGACGGGTCGGCCTCGGGCGGCCGACATCGCGGGTGCCCTGGACAGGTAAGTCGGCTTATTAAGTCAGCAGCTGCAGTGTTTGCAGCTGCTGACTTTTATTTTTATTTTTATTTTTTAAAAGGCCCTCCTCTTTAAGAAGTGGATCTGATGACTGGGGATGTAGATAAAGAGTTTAAAAATCATCTGAAGTTTACACAGTTAACTGATTATGATTGTCAGGCTCTGTAGAAGCCTTCACTGTGAAGCCTTTAGAGAGATAAGTAAACAGTAGCAGCAGAATGAGGTTTTAAACTGACAACAAGATTGCTATCCCTTACTGAACGTAATATTTCCATCCTAGCAAAATGGCATGAAAGCAAGCCTGGGTTCTCTTTCTTGTCACTACTTATATTTGCTACTAACTAGCAGAAGGTTTGTTTTAAAATGCAACATCAAAATGATACATAAATGAAGAAAATGCGAAAGTAGTAAAATACTTTTTGTACAGTTGATAACTTGGCCAGGAAATGTTGTTCTTGACATATCTGCATATTCAAGAACCTTCAGCAACTTAGATTTTAGGGGTTTCAAAAGTGACATCCAGCTCCTCTAACCTAGGGGTCTCCAAACTTTTCTAAACAAAGAGTCAGTTTACTGTCCTTCAGAATTTAGGAAGGGCCAGACTGTGACCAGTGGGAGCAAAAAAAACGATGTCCTGGCATCAGTAGGAGTAAATGGTGCCCCATCGTTGGTGTCGGTAGGAGTAAGAGTGGCCGGATAAAGACAAGAAAATGGCTGCAGTTTGGAGATCCCTGCTCTCATCTATTGCACATTCAGAATTTTACACTGCTTGGGGGGGGGAATGAAGGAACAGTAGTGGTGTGCTATACTACAAATACAGTTTGTTATAAACAATATGTGACACATGTTTGCAGAGTGTAAGGAGTGGTTTGACTGTGTATTCTTGCATCTATTGAGGATGTGTGGGAATTATTAACGCTCTGCGTCGGCATATTTCAGGGAAAGTCAGTATTGATAACTAGGAAAATCAAACTCAATTGGCTTTCGACCAAAATAGGCTTGGCCGCAAAAATGTCTTTCGGGGTTGGAGGGTTATAAAGATATATAACTTCCAACTCTAACCAGCCAGATCAGTCAAAGGTTCTCTTTTGTTTGAAGCCTCACATTATATAGGCCAAGATGCAGTGTGAAACCACTGACTGTCAGTTCTGTTGATAGAACCCATTAGTAAGATGCTAGAGGGGAAGAATAAGGCACAACCACTAAAGTAATACATTCTACACTTACTGAGTAAATGTGGTTTACTGCTGACTGCTAATCATTCTTTAAAGTACTCGGCAATGTACCAGGTTGCAGCATTGCTGAACTGTCACTGTTGTAGATGCTTTTAATTGCAGCACCAGTGTGATCGCTATGTGTCAGTAATTAAAGGGATGACTTGGCAACCATGAATGTGATAAAGGGGCTTAAGGGATTTACTGTAAATCCAGATATAAAAATTAAACAAGAGGAAATGGCCCAAAATCTCACCAAGATACATATCTTAACAGGTCAGTCTTTAGATTTCTGACACTATGGCTGTTTAAGTTGGCCTGTGTCTAATTCATGAAAGCCTTACACCAGTTTCAGTACAAGTGCCTGTACCAGATTCAAGTAATTTTTACTACCACCGCTATTAGAATCTGTCATTATGGCTGTGATAGATTCTAAAAGATTTACCGCAAATTTGCAGATAAGCAAACTGGGGGTAATTAGGACCATCTCAAAGTTGACATGAAGGAATGGGAATGTTGTGCGCTCATTATTTTTATTTGTTTAAATGTGTTTTTTATATTGGTTGCTAGGACAAAGCTCACCCATGGCCACTGTGCCTGTAGGGTGATCAAAACCTGATCGGGAACTCTGTGACTAATTCCCCATCAGGTTCGCCTTGTTTGTGATTGACAGCTCGTTGAAGCAGGTGAATTCAAAAGCTGCTATTGGACTGGATAGCAACTATGGATCCGCGCACTGCTGTGCACTGTCAATCAAAAGTAAAGCAGATGTTATGGGGAACTAGTCTATCCGTTCCCCATCAGGCTCTGCCGACCTCTAGTTTACAATAGCTAAGGCCATGCGCCTGTCAGCATGACAGCTCAGAGGCTGGGGAGGGAGGAGAGTGCACTAAAGAAGGAGCTTCCAGTAGGCACACTACAATCTCTTTGCAGAGACCTACAGATACATTTACCTGTCTGTGACAGGTACGTGAATTGGGTGCAAGGTGCTCTTAGCCCTTGTACACACGGTCGGATATTCAGACGGAAAATGTCCGATCGGTTCGTGTTGTCGGATAATCCAACCGACAAAGTGCCACGCATGCTCAGATCAAATTCCTAGACCAAAGCTATTGGCTACTAGCCTGAACATAGTCCCGTTGTAATGAAATAACATCATCACGCTCTGAACGATCGGATTTTCCGACAACTTTGTCCGACCGTGTGTATGCAACACCAGTTTCGGCTGATTTGGTTGTCAGAATGTCCGACCGTGTGTACAAGGGCTTAGACAAAATTCTAAAGGGTGTGTACAAAATCCTTTATGAATTCCTCAGATTGTAATGTATGACATGGGGTTGTATCCAGTGTATGCACTGATTCTTATACTATTACACTATAATATTCAAAATGAATGTTGTTCATTTGAACATGCATTATATTTCCGCACTGGTTATTTATTTGATTTGTAATGCAAGTAGCCACAAATACATTTTATTTCATATCATTGCTGCAGTTACTTTGTATTTTTGTGTGTATGTATGTGTGTGTGTGTGTGTGTGTGTGTGTGTATATGTATATATATATATATATATATATATATATATATATATATATATATATATATATATATATATATATATATATATATATATATATATATATATATATATAATATTAGTATATGTAAACGGAAAGTATTCAGACCCCCTTAAATTTTTTTCACTCTGTTATATCGCAGACATTTGCTTAAATCATTTAAGTTCATTTTTTTCCTCATTAATGTACACACAGCTTCCCATATTGACAGAAAAAACACAGAATTGTTGATATTTTTGCAGATTTATTGAAAAAAAAAAAACTGAAATATCACATGGTCCTAAGTATTCAGACCCTTTGCTGTGACACTCATATATTTAACTCGGGTGCTGTCCATTTCTTCTAAACATCCTTGAGATGGTTCTACACCTTTGAGTCCAGCTGTGTTTGATTATACTGATTGGACTTGATTAGGAAAGCCACACACCTGTCTATATAAGACCTTACAGCTCACAGTGCATGTCAGCGCAAACGAGAATCATGAGGTCAAAGGAACTGCCTGAAGAGCTGAGACAGAATTGTGGCAAGGCACAGATCTGGCCAAGGTTACAAAAAAAATCTGCTGCACTTAAGGTTGCTAAGAGCACAGTGGCCTCCATAATCCTTAAATGGAAGATGTTTGGAACGACCAGAACCCTTCCTAGAGCTGGCCGTCCGGCCAAACTGAGCTATCGGAGGAGGTAAAGAAGAACCCAAAGATCACACTACAGCCCTCCACCAGTCAGAGCTTTATGGCAGAGAGACCTGACGGAAGCCTCTCCTCAGTGCAAGACACATGAAAGCCTGCATAGAGTTTGCTAAAAAAAAAAAAAAAACACCTGAAGGACTCCAAGATGGTGAGAAATAAGATTCTCTGGTCTGATGAGAGCAAGATAGAACTTTTTGGCCTTAATTCTAAGTGGTATGTATGGAGAAAACCAGTCAGTGCTCATCACCTGTCCAATACAGTCCCAACAGTGAAGCATGGTGGTGGCAGCATTATGGTGTGTTTTTCAGCTGCAGGGACAGGACGACTAGTTGCAATTGAGGGAAAGATGAAAGCGGCCAAGTACAGGGATATCCTGGACAAAAAACCTTCTCAGAGTGCTTAGGACCTCAGACTGGGCCGAAGGTTTACCTTCCAACAAGACAATGACCCTAAGCACACAGCTAAAATAATAACGTGGCTTCACAACAACTCCGTGACTGTTCTTGAATGGCCCAGCCAGAGCCCTGACTTAAACCCAATTGAACATCTCTGGAGAGACCTAAAAATGGCTGTCCACCAACATTTACCATCCAACCTGACAGAACTGGAGAAGATCTGCAAGGAGGAATGGCAGAGGATACCCAAATCCAGGTGTCAAAAACTTGATGCATCTTTCCCAAAAACAGTCATGGCTGTATTAGATCAAAAGGGGGCTTCTATTAAATACTGAGCAAAGGGTCTGAATACTTATGACCATGTGATATTTCAGTTTTTCTTTTTTTAATGACTCTGCAAAAATGTCAACAATTCTGTGTTTTTCTGTCAATATTGGGTGCTGTGTGTACATTAATGATGAAAAAAATTAACTTAAATGATTTTAGCAAATGGCTGCAATATAACAGAGTGAAATATTTAAGGGTGTCTGAATACTTTCCGTCCCCACTGTGTGTGTGTGTGTGTGTGTGTGTATGTATATGTATTGATATTTCTTTTTTGTAAAGAAGAAGAATACTGTTTTTGCTTTCTTTAGAGGGAAAAAATAAATAAAAAATTTATCTATTGTTCCTGGCACTGAAGTGTCTAGCAAGTCATGCTCCCAGTTCTTCTCTGTCCACTTTTTCTCCTGGTTCTTCTCCCTCTGCCGATGGCTCCTTTCTTCGCTGACCTGGTCCCCCTCCGATGCTGGTTCCCGCTGTTGTCAGGTCCAGTGTCTGCCAGCTCTTATATAGCCATGGGGCGTGACCATCCGGGGGGGGGGGGGGTAAGGTGCTTTGGTGTAGGGGAGCGCAGAGCACCCAACCCTCCCCCCTCCCATGTTGAGGGCATGGGGTCTGTCGTAGTCCAGGAGTGGAGGGGGTGCTCGCTCCCCCCCCCCTTCCTGACCTGCGGGTGCATGCTCGGATAAGGATCTGGTATGGATTTTTGAGGAGACCTCATGCCGTGTTGTGTTATTTATTTATTTTATTTTTTTGACCTGGGGTTTCCCCTCAGGATCCATAGACTCAAAGGGCCTGGTATGGATGTGGTGGGGACTCCATGACGTTTTTTGCTTTCGATTTTTGGCGTGGGGTTCCCCCTCCAAGATTCATACTAGATTGAAAGAGCCTGGTATAGTTGTATCCCATTCATTGAAGTCGCATGGAAGTTTGGACATGAAGTCACAGTACAAAGATCAGAAGTCGTATGACTTTCGTGTCGGGGTTTTTTTTTTTTTTTTTTTTTTTTTATACAAGTGTCTGTTCTGGTGACTGTTTTGGACAACTGTTCCTGGCACTTTCAACAATTTTTTTTTTGTATGCCCCCTATGCAGACCTGTGTGTGTGTGTGTGTGTGTGTGTGTGTGTGTTTTGTGGGTTTTATGTATTTATTTTTTTAATGCACAAAGTGTGAATGTGCCTCAAATTAGCCATAAGTAGAAGTTTATAATAAACAGGAAGGGTATGAAAAGAAAATTGAAGTACATTGACTTCCAGAGTATAGAGTATGAATTGCTACATTTCTAATGTCATGGGACCACATGGAATAAAGGGGGGCCACATGGACAGGTGGCCCCTATAATTGGTTGTGCTTTTTATAGACCTGCCTAGCAACTTCACGTTGATTATTAATGGCTCAAACGAAAACGAATGAGCTGATATCCTCCGCATGCTTATCTAGGATTTACTCTATATAGTCTCAATCTTTCTTTCTCTCTTTGGTGTCATGTTTTTTGCATTGCAAATGGTCAGAAATGTATCTCCATTAAAAATGTCAATAAACAAAACGCGTTTAAACATGAGTTACCGCGTTTACATGCATTTACAAGCAGAATTTGGCATTTTCAAATACCCACATCCGTCCTGAACGCATCTTTCTGCTTTCCAAAAAATGCTTCTAACCAACTGCCTGGTAACAACTATAATGACTCAATGTACATGTCCTGATATGATAACATAGAGGAGACTTTAGGGGCAGCTGAAGAAACACCCAACTGCTCCTAAACATCCATTTACCAGCAGCCGTGTACATGAGGCCTGTCTCACTCACTTTCTTACATAATATTATTATTAAAAATCCCACTGCACTAAACCCACACAGGACCCTTTGTAAAATCACATTAGATTCACACTAGATATATGTGAATGGCCTCCACAAAAATTCATGCTATTTCACATGTCATGTGATTCCATGCATTCTGGAATGCATCAGAAATCAATGTGAACCAGGGCTAAAGGTTTTTGTGAAGTCAGATTAGGACTACATAACCATTCACCCTTTTGCTTTCCATTGCACCCAGTACCCTAAAGCAGGGTTGTCCAGTCAGTAAGCATGGGTGTCGCATTGTATATTTTGCGACTGATTATAGTTGCTATCTTGTAGGATGCTTTACCACAACCATTTTTCCAGGGGATACTTCCTGAAAGAGGCATTCTGTCTATTAATTGGTGTACTCTGATATGGGCCGCCTCTGCTGATTCTGTAAATCTTCATTTGTCTTGGTCTGCCTGGATTATATTCAGATTGTTTGTTTATATGGGATACTCCTGATGGACATCTCTCCCTTTCTGCTCCGCCAGGATCCATGGTGGGCTGTCAGACATTGGTTTTGTGAGCAGGCTGACTATACACTTTATGTATGCAATACATCCTTGCTATGATACGCACTATCACTTTACCCCTGAAGGAGATCCCAATGATTGAAACACATTGCCTCATACAGTTCTTAATTTGGTGTCTGATTTGATAATATAGTTATGGATAGAGAAATATATAGCCATTGATGTCTATGCAGTGGGCACACATAAAGCCCTATTGTTCTAAGCCCTTGTACACACGGTCGGAGAATCCTTCGGAATGTGTCCTTTCGGACCGTATTGTCGGATAATCCAACTGTGTGTGGTATGCATCGGACTGATTCCGTCGGAATATCCGTCGGACCCAATTTTCCAACTTGTTGGAAATATTTCCCGACCAACTGGTTCGATCGGACATACTCCGATCACGTGTAGCGAATTTTGATCGGACCAAGTGCCGCGCATGCTCAGATCAAATTCCTACATCAAAGCTATTGGCTACTAGCCTGAATGTAGTCCCATCGTAATGAAATTCCGTCATCACGTTCTGAAAGATCGGATTTTTCGACAATTTATGCCGCGTACACACGAGCAGATTGTATGGCGTACTTAGTCCGTCATACAATCCGACAGACAATCCGTCGTAGTTTCCACTGAACGGACTTGACCACACACGGATGCACAAACAGTCCGTCGAAAGCTTGCACGATGACGTGTACAGCACGTACGACGGGACTAGAAATAGGAAGTCCAAGACACAGCAAAGCACCCTTCCGCCGTGTAAATCCTTTCTGGGCATGCGCCATTCTTAGTCCGTCGAACTAGCATACTGACGACCGTATTGTCCGCTGAAACCAAAGTACGATGGACAGAATTTCGAAAAAACCGAAATTCTTAGTACTCCGGACTGCATGCTGAAAAAGTCCGCTGAAGCCCACACACGAGTGGATTGTCCGCTGAAATGTGTTTCGACGGACTAAGTACGCCATACAATCCGCTCGTGTGTACGCGGCATTAGTCCAACCGTGTGTATGCAACAGTTTCGGACAAGATCCAACGGACAAGATCCGACGGATTTGGTTGTCGAAATCTCCGACCGTGTGTACAGGGGCTAAGAAATCTGTATGTTCTAAAGGTGAATTTTTTTGCCTTCAATAAATATATGGCAGTTGATCAGAAGTCTTAAGGAATTGGGCCCCTGGTACTCAAGTAAATTTGAATCAAAATGGTATGTGTAGGCTTCTAAAATACTTAATATGACTGACAAATTTAAGCAAACCAAGATATAAGAAGACCTATAAATTACACAAAAGAGCAATTTTTTTCTCTTGCCACCTGCGCAGGATGTTTGGTGACTACAATTTATTTGTTCACAGAGAATGATAAACCTTATGGACAGATTCCAGATACTATTCATTTACACCGACCACATTAAACAGGTGTGGCTCTGTTGTGCTGCTACAACCCAACAAAAGGGTTCTCTACAGAAATAAATAAATGCAAAGCATGAGCGTGTTATGTGTGTGAAGATAAAATCTATTTACTGGTGATTTAATGAATTAATAGGAATGGCCTACATAATGGTTTTGTTCTGTGTGCTGTACTTTCAAATTCAAAAGTCACTGTTCAAATGAGGACGCCATCTGTATCATAATGTTATCTGGTGTGGATGCACTCATTACATTACCGCTATAAAAACCTTTCCATAACAATCAGCTGAAATTCAATTTCTGCCATTGCATTATATTTTGGTCTGCTTGTACTTGACAGGTAATGCTGCACACAAGTTGCATTAAGGTGAAAAAACACAACACTGTGGATTTGCACAGAGCAGCCCAGAGCCTCCTCTTCTCGGGTCCCTCTTCAGTCCTCCTGGCCCCTCCCTCCTGTTGAGTGCCCCCACAGCAAGCAGCTTGGTATGGGGGAACTTGAGCTTTGCCACAGCTCCTTGTGTCCATTCAAACGTGGAGCTGTATCTCGGTCTGGCCCGGCCCCCTTTCTTTTCTCATTGGTTGACTAAATTTGACAGCAGCGAGAGCCAATGGCGCCGCACCACTGTCTCAGCCAATGAGGAGTGGAGTCCCGGGTAGCCAGGATACTCCTGCAACATCGCTGGATCTAGATGGACCTCAGGTAAGTATTAGGGGGTGCTGGGGAGGCTGTTGCACACAGAAGGCTTTTTATCTTAAAGCATAGAATGCATATTCTGTATTGAAAGCTGGCACATTCATTTTGTTAATTGGGTGCAGTTTTTATTTGACTCTGAAGTAGTGCAAAGAGACCAGAAATGGGCCTGTTGGCTTAATTAATGTGGTATACACTGGTTTCCTGCACCATTATGATGGTGCAAACCGCTTAATGCCCCTGACTGCATCATAATAAACACAGCCTAGGCTGAGCTATGAGATTAATACTACTTCTAAGTCAAGTGACCACATACTGAGGTGCCAGAATTACACTCTTTAAATTCTTGGTTCTTGAGCGGTATGAAAGGAATGTGGAACAGAAGAATGGAATATAGCCAGGTCTTAAATTTGTAGAGCGAAAAATAAGCACAATTGATGAATTTATGTAAAAAGGAAAGGTAAATTTAAAATATATGTAAAAAGTAACCATGTAGCTGACTATCGTACCTGCCCACTCCACCACTGATCATCACTGTACTTGCGTGCCTCTCCACCAAATATTGCACATATAATGGCACAACACATACCACAAACTGCAGCACTGTGTACACTGTGCTACACTTTACTTTCCAAATTTTCTGTATAATGTATTTTAATAATATATTATTAAATAATCTATTTTCATACTGTTAGGAATTGTTTTAATTTATTTAACGCTTTATCCTGTTCAACAAACAGGTCGACAATTGCTAGTTTATTAATAAAGGAATAGTCTCAGGAACATTTCTGTTGCATAGACTGTGGTTATGTTTCCAGATATTTATTATTATACAGACTATTTTTAAAGGAAGAAACTTTTTTACATCTGTATTTTGTTAAATTATTACATTTATTCTGGTTGAGCATACTTTGGTAGAGACCAGACAATGAAATCTGATTTAGTCTATATCAGACCTTATACTTTTTTTTAAAAGCAAACAGTATGTAATAAACCAATTAAATAATGTTCTATTGGATGATTTTCTGTATTAACATATAGAAATGTAGAAGAAATAAAGATATTATCAAAAAGTTTAGAAAATGATGTTAAAGCGGAGGTCCACCCTAAAGTGGACCTTCCGCTCATCGGAACCCTCCCCCCCTCCGGTGCCACAATCGGCACCTTTCAGGGGGGAGGGGGTGCAGATACCTGTACAGTACAGGTATTCTGCACCTACTTCCGGGACAGCTCTCTGCGGAAAGGGGCGTAAATTACGCCCCTTTCCGCAAGTGCCCGCCCCTTCCCGCAAGTGCCCCGCTGCCTGCTGGGAAACACACAGCTCCCAGAGGCAGCGGGGAGCGTACTTATTGCGCAGCGCAATTCGCGCATGCGCAGTAGGGAACCGGGAAATGAAGCCGAAAGGCTCCATTTCCTGATTCCCATACCCAAGATGGCGGCGGCAGGACCCGACAGACGACCTAGCGTTCGGCTTCGGGTGCCGACATCGCGGGTGCGCTGGACAGGTAAGTGTCACTATTTTAAAAGTCAGCAGCTGCAGTATTTGTAGCTGCTGGCTTTAAAAAAAAAAAAAAAAACGCGGAGTCCCGGTGGACTCCCGCTTTAATGTTCTGCACAAATAAATGACCTTATTCTACTTTGTTAGCAAAATATATTTAGTAACAATGTAACCATTTAGTCTCTCTTAAACTTTTGTATGATGTGATTTGGAAATATTTTTTATACCTATATGTGGGATTTATATCCTTAAGCCTCTTTCACACGAACTGCCCATTCAGGTCCGCCTGTCAGTTTTTTAGGCGGACCTGAACGGATGCTCCATAGACCTCTATGGAGTGTCGGATGTCAGCGGTGACATGTCCATTGACAGCCGACCCACTCTGATCCGAAAAAGTGTGACGAAAACCCTATTTTTTTTTCTCTTTCAATAATTTTTATTGAAGTTAAATCTTTGATAAATACATCATGTATCGTCAAAAAATAGGTGTAAAGCAAAAACATAACAGAAAAGACATGAAGTTTAAATAAGGCAGGATTCATCAATCAGTAAAAGACAAGTTATACAAGGTATCTTATACAATTATATCTGGGACTATTATATGACATGAAAGACTTGGAAAGTAAGGATGCACTTCTTTTAGAACCCTATTTTTTTTCATCCGTCAGTGGATCGAAACGGATGAAAACGGACTCTATGCATATATTTTTTGCTCTTATTTGTAACATTCTTTATATTCCTAGGAAATGGTACTTGCATGTAAGTGTCCTTTTTCAAGAGAGTGATTTTCCTTGAAAAATCACCTTTTAAAATAATAATAACATGCCCCTGCACTTATGTTTAAAGTATAGGTGGGCTTTAAATATTGGTATTTAGTTAGTATTATGGGCCTGAAATTTACCATGGTTTAGATTTGTGTTCCTGCCAACAAACTGATTTATTATTTTATTTACTTTTAAAATAAACCTTTAACCCTTTTAAAATTCAAAACATTTTTTTCCCCGGTAAAACTCTATTGCCCCCCCATGCAAAATCACTGGATCCTCTTCCCAGTGTCTTGTAAGAAATCATGAAATACGATAGCTGACATTTTTCTACTCGCCGCCCCCCCCCCCCCCCCCCCCAGTCATTCAGCCCATGTGCTGGTAACCTAGAAATGGCCTTGGAAGGCTAATTAATTTGCCTGAAGGCAGACCTCAAGCTAATAATTGAAAAACTTCGGAATGCAGTGAGACTTAATGGCCGCATGTAAACAATCAAGTACTTTGCCATATCTTTCACTACACATGTGTGACATCTGGCATGCATGTTCTTGAGGTATGGAGGGGACAGCTGCAGGCTGTGGGAACAAGAGGTACTGCAACAGAATGAAGTGGTGTGAACTAGAGTGACCTGGAATGCATTGATTTTACTGTGCATGCATCCAGGATGTGTTTAAAAAAATAAAATAAAAAAAACTGATGTGAACAAGCCCTGTCTAAGTTTCCTTCAAATAAATGTAATTCATTTGATGCCTTAACTATAGTTCTCATTAGTTGTTCAAGGTGCAGTAATTGCAACAACAGATTATTTAAAACATGCTTATGCTCTAGGCAGCATTAATATTTTATACTGTATTGTATGACCAACCCCATTAAAATCCATTTCTGCTCTTAACACATTCTTCACGTTGAATAATGCTTTATAAGATGACAATAAGTGCACATTAGCTTGTGTGTGTTTATAATGGGTTTTCCTGGAGCCAGTGTCTTGGGCAACAGATTTTAGATCACCTCTGTGAAAACAAAGTTGCCAAGTCGCTGGATCAGTAAAAAGTGTCAGACTTTATTGCACACAAAATATCCAAACATACATTTAGGCAAATGGAAAGCAGCACCAAGGTATAGAGTGGTAATTCATAGTACAGCTGGGACCGACAGAATAGGACCACAAATGGTGTCTGTGCCGGTGTTTTGTCGAGAAATGCCCCCCATCGGATAGTGCCAGGCCTCAACTGCGCATGTGTCGTACGTAACAGCAGAACAACTGATTTTAACATCAGCTGTTCTTACGGCATGGCGGCGCAGGCCCAGAATAGTCAATGTATTTTCTCTTTTGTGTCAGATTGTGTCCCTGTGCTCCGCCGCACTACCGTGGCGAGTTCATGTGCGTGATGGGCGGTTTTCTACACTTTGTGGGCAGAATTAGATGGCCAGTGCAGCAAAAAAATATAACTTTGTGATAGGCACATTTTTACATTTCTTGTGAGCGGATTTATGGGCACTTTGGGGCGGAATTAGATGGCCGGTGCTGCAAAATATAAAAACTTTGTGATGGGCGGAATTTCTACTCTTCTTGTGGGCGTCATTTGTGCCCGGGCCACTTCTCGGCAGAACACCGGCCTCCCTCCTGCCCATTTCCTCCTTGCCATCGGTTACTGTCTTGAGTGTTAGAGAGGGAGGCCGTTACAGACACCATTCCTGGTCCTGAACTGGTCACCATCATCTAGCTAATCGATCCCTCTCTTGGTCTGTGTTGCTGTGCTATGGATTACCACCCTCTACCTCAGTGCTGCTCTCCCTTTGTCAAAATGTAAGTTTGGATGTTTTGTGTAAAATACATTCTGACAGTTTACTGATCCAACACCTTGGCACCTACGTGTTTGGATGTTTGGAGGTATAACTTATTAGATTCATAGTTAGTTACATAGTAAGGTTGAATAAAGACACCAGTCCATCCAGTTCAACCTGAGTGAGTGTCTACAATTGTCCCTATCCCTGTACATTGCACACTCACATCGGCCCCTACCCTCAAGGAGCCCACAATCCAAGGTCCCCATTCATATACTAGGGCCAATTTGGGACAGAAGCCAATTAACCTACCTGCATGTCTTTGGAGTGTGGGAGGAAACCAGAGTACCTGCAGGAAACCCACACAGGCACAGGGAGAACATGCAAACTCCAGGCAGGTAGTGTCATGGTTGGGATTCAAACCAGCGACCCTTCTTACTGCTAGGTGAGAGTGCTAACCACTACACCACTGTGCCACCCTTGTACATTTCAGAATGGGGTGACTTAAAGATTTGTGCATACTTTTGAAGGGCGCCTTGACTGAAAAAGGGTTGAGAAACACTTGCCAAGGCTTGTTTAGCACCATAAGGGCCATAAGTGCATGGTTGTTTTTATTCCTTATAAGGATGATAGGAGCTTGACTGTAAAAACAAGGGCTTTTATTACATACACACGGTTTGCTGATTGGTGATATGTCAAAGTAGAACTTTAGGCAAAAAAAATTTTCTCTTATATTCACCGACCGGCACAGCTCCTCTGTAACAAAATGGGTTGTCAGCCCTATCACTGGAGATTACTAGGCAAGTTGTAATACAACACTTCAGAACTTTTAGTTCTACCCAGGGGGCGGTCCCTAGGCTACAACCCCACAGCCTGTTCTAGCAGAACTCAGTTTTTTCTTGCCTAGTGAGGAGATAAGACCTAGGAACCCTGTGGGCCCATAGGTCCATGTTTTTTTTTTGGTGCAGAAGCTTGGCTTTTTGCGCAAGATGAATGATGCTGTGATCTTCTATCAACAGCCGGCTGGGTGACAGGCTGGTTCACTTATCCTTGTAGTCTCCCCAGTCCAGCCATCGAGCGCGTGCAGTTCACAGCTACGGCTCAGCAAACCATGACATACCTCGGCTCCAGAGGTGGTCTGGGAGCTTTATGCTCCGGGGCGTACATAAGACCAGGCTACTGATGTCTGCGTCACAGTATACCGAGGCCTTTTAGTTATACATTGGAATTTTACCTGTGCATCCTCCTTGTTGTTTTTGTAAAGTTTCTGTAGTCTTAGCTGTTGTTACTGGTCTATCAACTGGGGTACAACCAGCACGTTGAGGTTTACCTGCGATTATCGCTGGTGGCTGCTATTTCTGCTAGCAATTACTGTCTTCTTCCAGCGTGGACTGCTTCCCCTGGTAGGAGGGCTGACCAATCATCCAGCACATTTTTTTGTTTCTAGAAAAGAATCAAAGATCGTTCCGGAATTTGTCCTTTGTGCACCACACCATAGTACACAGACACTGGTTAGGCACACATTTAATACTTTGATTGCCCTAGATGTTCAACCCCTTCCCAGCCAGTGTCTTTAGTACAGTGACGGTGCATACAGTATTTCTAACACTGATCGCTGTATTAATGTCACTGGTTCCCAAAAAGTGTCGGCGTCAGAATGTCCGCCACAATATGGCAGTTCCACTATAAGTTGCTGATCGTCGCCATTACTAGTATAAAAGAAAAAAAAATCCAGTATTTATCTTATAGTATGTAAACTCTAACTGTTGCACAGACTAATGAATATACGCTTGTTGGGTTTTTTTTTTTTTTTACCAAAAACACTTAACAGAATTAAGGATGAGCTCCGACGTGTTTGCATGGTCCACGTGCAGAGCCTGCCAGGAAGTCGGCGCAGCGCTGTGCTAATCATAGGCAGTGAGACATTGCCCCAATGTGTGGCTGCAGAGATCGGGCAATGTCTCACTGCCTATGATCAGCGCAGTGCTACGCCGACTTCCTGGCAGGCTCTGCACGTGGACCATGCAAACACGCCTGAGCTCATCCCTAAACAGAATACATATTGGCCTAAATTAATGAAGAAAATTAGATTTTTTTTTTTTATTTAATTGGATACGTTTTATAACAGAAAGTAAAAAAGATTGCTTTTTGTTTTTTAATTGTCTCTTTTTTGCTTTATATCGCAAAAAAGAAAAAATGCAGTGGAGATCAAATGCCACCAAAAGAAAGCTCTATTTGGGTACAGCATTGCATGACCGAGCAATTTTCAGTTAAAATAACACCGTGCTATAACACAAAAAATGGCCTGGTTATAAGGGGGTAAATCTTCCAGAGGGCAAATAGATATGTAAATGAACTATACAGTTACAAGTATACCTGTGGGAGAGTGTTTTCATTTCTAAGCAAAACTGTTTAGGCCTTTATCACAATCAGCTGTTTGCAAAATATGTAATTTGAGTAAAGTTGTGGCATCATCATTTTAGCGGTATACCTCTCTTTCATTGTTCTCCAGAGTCCTGACCAAGAAAATGGCAGAGAATTTTGAAAACTGCAGTCTGTATATTTTTGTTCGTTTGTTTCTAAAGGGGGGCCTCTCAAGGGTGCAAGAAACAGATGCAAATATTGAATTTAGAGCTGTAGGAAGAAACATTCATTTTAATTAGCACATTGTAAAGGTTGAAAGTGCTAACATGTTTGAAGCAGTTATTTTCTTGGAGAGATGCTGTAAAAGATGTCATAAAAACATTTTGGAATTGTTTAAATTATGTTTTTAGAGGGAGCTAAATCTTTTCAGAATTATCTTAAAGTGATACTAAGCGCACACTCTTTAATTTGCATTATCCCTTCTCTTTCTGTATGTGGACGATGGTACTTTAATTTTAATAAAAAAAACATCCAAGTTTATTTTTTCAATTTTATACAGCTGTCAGATGACCCAGATCTTTCCCAACCCATCTACAGGGAAGCAGTGGCAGGAGGAGTGTCTAATCCTCTGCTGCTGGTCACATGTTCGCAATAAAAAAAAAACAGCCTTCGGGATACAGAGTAAAAATAATTAATATCAATAAACTGTTTTAAATTGTCATACAAATATATATATTTTAAATGAAATCTTTATTATTTTTTGGCACTAACATGGCATGGGCAGATTTCTGCCCGTCACTGGCTGTGTCATGCGCCTTCAACCTGTGTCGTAGAACAAGGAGGGGGGGTGAAGCCTCCATTAATCTACATGTAATATCACGCTTGGTTAGTGAGCTCTGGGGAGGAGGGAGGGAGTAGGCTGTCATTTACCACTGTGTATATGCCCACATGTGTGACTCTATAGTAACATGGGCTGCTCAGATGTGATGGGGAGGAAATGCTTGTGGTACTGAGCATGTGCACTAGCTGCCATCACTGGCCTGCAAAATCCCCAACTGCAGTGAGGATATATTTTCATAGTTAGTAAGGTTGAATAAAGACACCAGTCCATCCAGTTCAACCTGAGTGTCTACAATTGTCCCTATACATTGCACACTCTCGTTGGTCCCTACCCTCAAGGAGCCCACAATCCAAGGTCCCCATTCATATACTAGGGCCAAATTTTTTGGACAGAAGCCAATTAACCTACCTGCATGTGTTTGGATTGTGGGAGGAAACCGGAGTACCCAAAGGAACCCCATGCAAGCACAGGGAGAACATGCAAACTCCAGGCAGGTAGTGTTGTGGTTGGGATTCGAACCAGCGACCCTTCTTACTGTTAGGCGAGAGTGCTAACCACTACACCACTGTGCCGCCCTGGGATATGAACAGAAGGATCAGCCAGATTTTTTTGGAGAATACAGAAAACCAATCCTGAAGTAACTGAGTATGAACAACATGTAATACACCACTTATTGACAGTTTTTAACCACTTGGTGCCCATGCTGTACCCAAAATACGGCTACAGCACAGGCTTAAAATGCTGGGTGAGGGCGTACATGAATGTCCTCCCTTGCTCGTGCTGTCCACGATCCCCACTCTGTGATCGCCGAGTCCTTGGGACTCGGCTGATTGGAGTAAAGGGCTGATTATGGCCCTTTACCATGCGATCAGCTGTAAGCCAATAACAGCTGATCACATGACATAAACAGAAGTCCGTAATTGGCTTTTTTTTCCCCCCCCTCACGCTGACAGCCCATCTGTACTGCTAACCAGTGCCCACCATTGCAACCTAACAGTGCCGGTCAGTGCAGCTTATCAGTACAGCATCATCACTGCACATCAGTGAAGGAGAAAAATTACGGTTTGAAAAAAATGTTAACAAACGAAGGAAAAAAAAAATTGTGTGGAAAAAATGATAAAAATTTTACATGGGTACAGTGTAGCATGGCCACACAATTGTCATTCAAAGTGTGACAGCGCTGAAAGCTGAAAATTGCCCTGGGCAGGAAGGGGGTATATATGCCCAGTAGGCAAGTGGTTAATGATGTGGGTTTAATTACATTTTAAAGCCCATTTGAACTTTTCAGTTTACTTTCCAGGGGAATCAAAACAAAAGATGTTCAATGTCCTACAGTTCATTTTCTTCAGAAAGCAACCATAACCTGAGTAGAGAAGCCTGTCCCCCCGCCAGCAGCTGCAAAGTCGGACTCTTGTTCTTTATGTGATCTGTCTGCAGTTTTGACATGCCTCCTGCTGAGTCAGACCTATCATTCTACAATAAGCAAAGCTCTTGCTCCATGCTGACTGGAGAGCTCTGTACTCCGCAGGAAGTGTCAAGCCTCTGAAAACTGTTCACCATTTCCCCACAGAGAGCAAGGATTTCACTTTGCATTTGCTGGCAGAACACAAGCTTTTCTGTTTGGAATGTGGATGATTAAAAACCATACTCTAAGACTTTGCACACATTTTTGTTTTGACACACCTAGCTGATTTAAAAAAAGGAAAAATATAACCCCATTGCTAATTTTTTGTATGAAAGAACAGACAGGTGTGCAACCATGTACCCATGCAAGCACTATAAATACCTGTATTTACAAGAGTGTGAGAGGATGAAGCTGAATAAGGCGTTCATGTGCTGATGAGGAACATGGTGAGATGAGCTTGTCATTGTTTTCTGGCTTTTTCACTGCCCATTCACAGACTCAGGGTGGGTCCATTACAGTTTGGGCTCAGAGGAAGTGAGTTGATTTGCAGTGGCTGTCATTCAAACTGGAATATTGAGGACATCTGGTGGTGGAAATGAAGTATTGAAATGGGCAGCTCCAGACTGATGGTGAAGATTTATATAAAAAGACAGTGCAGCGCTAATAAGTCCATATGTCAAAGGTCCAACAATGTGTGATATTGGTGCTACAACATGGTAAACATGCAGGTGACTTTGTGGGTAAACCTCCACCAAAGGAATAAATGGCCGCTCACCTCACAGAATGGACCCTTTAATTACAGAGGGTCATATACACTTTCCCTCATAGGGTGTAATAACGTGTCAAACTTTTATTTTATTTTAAAAAACTGAATAAAACCTGGTATGCCAGTGCATGTGCAAAAAGTCAGCAATGACCGCGGGTGGCTTCACGTGACTTCCGTCTGCGTTACATCCCAGTGTCCCCATATGTCTCAATGAAGCTGAAAATGCCCACTGCCAAACGGCATGAGGAAATAGTTCGCTAAGCAATTCAATTAATTAGAAATGAAAATAAATAACCGGATTTCCCTTTGTTCACAGAACAACAAGAATCCAGTTTTAATAAAAAATTTAATTAATAATAAAAAAAATGGTTTATTAATAAAAATATATTAATAACACAACATGTATAGTTATGATTATAAATATAAAAATTATGCATGGCGTAATCCGCAGTCATCCTATACAATCAAATGATGTCAAAATCATCAGCGGTCAGAAATAAAACAATTGATGTCGAAATCAACATTCAATCCAGCTGGAATTTAAAACCTTTTGTCTCATGTATCCAGTACGATTCCCTATGACTCAGCTGGCATTTTTTTTTTTCATACAAATAGAGCTTTCTTTTAGTGGTATTTAATCACCTTTTTTAGGTTTTTATTTTTTGCTAAACATTAAAAAAAAAAAAAAAAAAATTCGTAGTTTGTTATAAACTTTTGCAAACAGGTAATTTTTCTCCTTCATTGATATTCGCTGATGAGGCTGCACTGATAGGCACAGATAAGGCGACACTGATGGGCACTGGTAGGTGGCATTAATAGGCAGCACTGGTGATGAGGCACTGATTGCTGACATTTATAGGTTACACTGTGTTCTCCTCATGCCATCAACGTGAGGAGAAAAAATAGCCGATTACCGACTCTGTTTACATCACATGATCAGCTGTCATTGGCTAACAGCTGATCACGTGGTAAGGGGTTGGGAATGACCCCTTACTCCGATCTGTGATCAGTCTATGAGACTCGGCTGATCACAGATCACAGCTCAAGCACAGGAGGACGTCTGTTGACGTCATCTCCGCAAAGTAGGTCCGCGCTGTAGCCGTCATTAGGCTATAGCGCAAACGTGAAGAGGTTAACCGATTAAGCCCCGGAACATTTGGCCAAAGACCAGACCACTTTTTGCAATTTGGCACTGTGCCACTTTAACTGACAATTGCGCGGCCGTGCGACGTGGCTCCCAAACAAAATTTACTTTTTTTTCCCCCACAAATAGAGCTTTGTTTTGGTGGTATGTGATCACCTCTGCGGTTTTTATTTTTTGCACTATAAAGAAAAAAAGAGTGACAATTTTGAAAAAAATGCATTATTTTTTACTTTTAAAAATGTAAACGCAAACAAATTGTCATACGTCCAGCAGACAAAGGTGGAGGTTTGGTTGTTCCAAGTAAAGAATATTACCAAGCAGAAATTAACCGTCCATTAAGTGACGGTGATACCTATAAATTATTGAATAAAGACCCCATGTTGCAATTTAAGGATGAATTATTATATGAATTATTGCAGATGGGAAGGATCAAAGGATTCTCATGAAGGAGGCAGCATACTCGGACCCCCTTTTTTTGTAGACTATAATGTCCAATATAATTATTATTTTTTTTTTTAAATTGGTCCATTCTTAAACAAGACAAAGTGTTGAGCCTGGTGTTACTGGTACTGCCCCAATTCAAATATAAGGGAGCTCAATCCTTATGGTGTTTTAAATCCTCCCATTCTTTCAGAAAATAGATTATTTTCATTTCTTGGTGGCTTTTATGCCTGCAGATGATGCACTGTCTGCAAGCACTCCAAAGTTGATATTAAGAAGCGGAAAGTGTTTTTAGTGTCAGCCACCAACAAAGAGTACACCATCCAACAGTTGATCACATGTGATACTGTTGGAGTGGTTTACATGCTGGAGGGCGACTGTGGATTGCAGCAGGACCTTGAGACCTTTACATGTTCGCATAGGCGAACATGTTAACAATATTAAAAAAAAGGTTTAAAAACCCATAATGTTTCTCGATATTTAAAATTGTTTCACAAGCAGAACCCCAAGGGCCTAAGATTTTGGGGCATTGAGAGGGTTACCAAACATTGGAGGGGGGAAATTTTATTTACCAGTTGAGTCATAGGGAATCGTACTGGATACATGGGACTAAGGCCCCTTTCACACCGTCGGATCGTTCAGGTCCGCCTGTCAGTTTTGACGGCGGACCTGAACCGGCACTCAATGCTGGTCTATAGAGTGACGGATGTCAGTGGTGACATGTCCGCTGACATCCGACCCGGTCCGATCCGCCAAAATCAGACGGATGGCCCTACATCCGGATCCGTCGCTATCGGATCGGGTGAGATCTGATGAAAACTGACATTCTGTCTGTTTTCATCTGATCTCTCCATAGAATCCAGCGGCGCTTGACAAGCCGCTCCCCACTCAGTGAGCAGAGAGGGACCTGTCATCCGCTGGCTCAGCGGAGATCAACGGAGAGCTCTCCCTCTGAGGTGATGGACTCGGTGCAAGCGGATTCGCTTCATCTGAATGAGGCCTAAGGTTTTAATTCCAGCTAGATTGAATGTTGATCCTCCTCTTCTTTTTTTTTTTTTTTTTTTAACTGTGTTTCTGTTCTGTGAACAAAGGGAAATCCGGGTGTTTTAATTTAATTTCTAATTATTAATTGAATTGCTAAGCGAGCGGTTTCCTCATGCCGTTTGGCAGTAGGCATTTTCAGCTTCATTGAGACATATGGACTTATTAGCGCTGCACTGTCTTTTTATATTTTACTGTATGGCATTTGAATGACCCTAAGTGTTTAGCCGCTTCAAAAGGGGTTACTATTATTGTGCTGGTTGTTTTTCTTTATATTCATATGATGGTGAAGAGTGCAGAAAAAATATGCTTTTTTGTTTAAATTTGCTATATTGTTTTTACTTGAGTTCTACCTTCATGCTGTTCCTTTTTATGTGTGAGATTTACATATGCTAAAAAGTATTTTTGTCTTCTAGGCGCTGTAGCACTGAAGAATCTGGAGATTAAAGAAAATGCATTGGTATGGCTAATTTATTTTTATGTTAGGCACAGCTTAAAGTAGATGTTAACCCTCACATATACCCAGTGAAGATAATAGCCTCAGATGATGCACAGAGATGAAACAAATCTCCCTACTTAAGTTTTACTTGTATATCTGCTGTCTTCCCCTCTCTAAACCCTTTCAAAAGTGCAGATCTTGTTAAAAATCCTTCATCTTTCAGCAGTACATAGGGGTGGGTGGGGAGACTGGGTTTACACTGTGTGAGAGCTGATTGGAGGAAAGGGGCACCCACCCCCCTTTCACATAGGCAGAGGAACAAATGAACATGCATTCTGAATAGACAAGCTCAGTGCTTATTTCCCTCTAAGCTCCCTCCCCGACACAAATTTTCAGCTCATGTTACCTCATATGTGGGAGATCTAGTGACTCATGCTGATGAGAGGAATGAAGCACCAGACAGAAACAACACTTAGAGCTTTGGAGAGAGACAAGTAAACACTACAGATATACGTGCTTAGTTCAAATTTCATGAATGCGGTTTACAACCACTTTAAGTGTCAAAAGAAATCATTGATATACTTTGTATTATATTTATGTAACTATTGTAAGCCTCCTTTAAAAGCCTAGCTATAGCATAGAAAGTAAAATTGTACTTGTATGTTTTAATCGGTGTAACGTTACTGTTTATTTGTCAGGGAACAGCAGAAGAGATTTATTTGGTTTGGATTCTTTTTATTACTTTTCGACTCATTACCATTTCATATTTGTAGAAGATGGTTCCACAAATCCCAACCTGGAACCAC
This sequence comes from Lithobates pipiens, assembly GCF_037356315.1. Classification (NCBI taxonomy): domain Eukaryota; kingdom Metazoa; phylum Chordata; class Amphibia; order Anura; family Ranidae; genus Lithobates; species Lithobates pipiens. The sequence continues at coordinate 21,171,047 of NW_027507718.1, read as the reverse complement.
TGCCTGTACATTTGTAGTGACTCACTGTAAAACCGGAAATTTTTTGCTGATAAATCTAGTTCTAGAAAAGATTAGGTTACATGCCCACATATTGTTAAAGTTGTTGTAAACCTCAGACATGAAATATGAACAAAGCATATCTCTATAGTGTGTACTTATCTCCAATTAGGAGCACCAAGTGTAATTTCTGTCCGACGCCTTGTTTCTCTGCTATCAGCATGAATCACTTCTGACAAGTGTTCTTGACACCAAGAGAAAAAAAGGTGACAGGTGAAAGGTGAGCTCTAGCATATTGACAACCCTCAGCTCTATTCCTGTGTGCTGTGTGAAGGGGGGTGTGCCCCTTCCCTCCAATCAGCTCTGAGAGCTCTCACTGATGTAACTTCTGCTCTCTGCCCTCTGCTTTTCAGAACTGAGAGATCATGTGTAAATTCTGCACTTTGAACGGATGTAGAGAAGAGAAGACTTCCGAGGGTTTTTAGGGTTTTGAAATTGGCTGCTTTTTTCATGAGGACAGTGTTACGCCCTCATCCAGACTTTTTGCCAAAAGTGGTTTCGGGTTTTCACCTGAACCAAGATATTGTCCTACCATTGTTTTTTCCAAAACCATGTTCCAGGGAAGAAAGGTCACTACATTGTCTTGATGTGGTTAGAGCAGTGAAAATCTATTTAAAGGCAACTGCTCAGATTCGTAAGACTGATGTCTAATTTATTCTGCCAAAAGGGCCTAAGAAAGGACAGGCTGCATTGAAATCTACTGTCGATAAGTGGATTCGGCAAGTTATAATTCAAACTTATAATTTTAAGGGGAAAGATTCCCCCTTTTCAAGTTAAGGCGCACTCTACCAGGGCGGTTAGTGCTTCTTGGGCAGTGCGTCATCAGGTCTCCATGGCTCAGATCTGTAAGGCCACAACTTATTCTTCAGTGCATACATTCACAAAATTTTATCAGGTGGATGTAAGGAGCTATAAGGATATTGCCTTCAGGCGCAGTGTGCTGCAGGCAGCAGTATAGGTCCTCAAGTCTGGGGGTACCCTCTGGGTTGTGTCTCCCTCCCCTCAAGTAGCATTGCTATGGGACTTCCCGTTAAGTAATTACTTAAGGCTCTGTGTCCCATGATGTACGATAAATAAAATAGGATTTTTATAAGATTACCTGTAAAATCCTTTTTTTGTTCCCCTAGATATAAACAACCAATCAACCCTTGCAGTATATGTGGAGTCCCACTGCAAGGGAACATCTTTTAGTTGCCCGAAGTTGGGCTTTAAGCTGAAGTAATGGTTATCGTTTTTTTTGCAGAGTCAACTGGATGTGCCTTTTAAAGTGAAAGCCGGGCATATTGGTGAGTTGAAGAAGACTGCCCTATTTTTATTACAAGGACTAGAATGAAATATTGAATTTCACATCAGTTAGTGAGAGTCTCTTGTTTTGCACGTGACAAAGTAAATTCAATCCTTAGTTTTCTTTGAATAACATTGCAATTTATTAAATAGATTAGCAAAAGCATGTCTAATTCTTTAATAAGATGGAATTGGGATGTCCCAGTGGTAAAAATAATTTACATTTTGTTGAAATGGAAATACTGTTATAATGAAAAAATATGGGGGCAAAAATCTCATAGGGGTTTTTATAAGCTGGAGGGCAGTATTTAAAGCAGAGTTCCACCCAAAAGGGGAAGCTCTGTTTGTTCACACCCTCCCCCCCCCCCCCTCCACTGCCACATTTTGACACTTTTTGGGGAGGAGAGGGGAGCAGGTTTTGACAGGTACCCACTCTCACTTCTGGCTAAGATGATCAGCAATCTACGACATTTCCGGGTATTCCTGGCCCCAACAACCCCCCCCCCCCCCCCCCCGCACGCGCTTCCTCTTGGGAAACACACAGGTCCCAGAAGACTTCGGGGCCATTCAGAAAGTGCAGCATAGCTAGAGCATGCGCCGTAGGAAACCGGATTAGCTATGCTTTCCCTTACTTAAAATGCCATTGCCTGCACCTGAAGCTGACATTGCGGGATCCCTGGACAGGTAAGTATCCTTTTATATTAAAAGTCAGCAGCTACGGTATTTTTTTTTTTTTTTACAGACTCTGGCTCCTCTTTAAAGTGGTGTAGGATATAATGTATGGCACAATTAACACAAAGGACCTCCCACCTATTTCCTACAGTTTCTCTGCTCCTCCCAAATATACGATAACTACATTATAAAGCTTTACTTGTAATGCAGTGCACATATTTATGACTTCCAAAGTGGGGTGACGCACAAAGTGTTGCTATTTTCCAAACGCATGTTTTTTTTGTTTTGTTTTTTACCTTGTTTTGATTTTATTAACTGATGGGTGAGTTTTAAATGATTCAGTTTTGGCTAACAAGTGTTTCCCAGTGCAGTCATTTGGATTCTTGCTTCCTTTTCCAACTTTTCTTTTAAAATGTTTTACATTTATGACATCCACTATATCCAGAACTGAAGTATTGAAAACTCAGTCTTCTTTACCAGTGTTTGGCCCATTGTTAATTGTATCTGCTGCGCACAATTCCCTTGTATTGATGGCAAATAATTTTGCTTTTTAAAGTCCCATGCATTTGTGTAGAAAGCAGGTCCAGGTGTAAAGATTTTTCCAATAGTTGATGGTTAATGGAAAATTAATGAGTTCAGCACTGTAAAGAAAGAAGCTTTTTTTTTTTTTTTTTTTTTTTTTTTTTCTCCCCCCTCTTTTACTCCCCCTTCTCTCTTTTCTAAGCTCCTCAAGTCTCCTATGGCAAATAAAATTAGCAGTTTCCTCTCATGTCATATTCCAGTTTATGCTACTCAGTTCCGCACTGATTTCATAATCATCGATCGATCTCTTGTATTCTTCTATATTGTTTAATTGGTGCTTGTTATTTGGTGTGGCCAACTTGGTCACCTGATAGACAATTTTGTATTTATGGCTGTACATGTTATGTTTATTTCATTGTGTGGTTTTGTGGTAACTGCTGTTGATAAATAAACAAAAAAGAAGAAAAAAAAGAAGAGCCAAGGGTCTCTACTAGTAAGATGTTTCTATATGATAGCTAGCTTTTGAAAGAAAACATGTTAGAATAATAATTCTGCATTATTAGAACATTTTATTGTTTCAGTAATCAAACTAGCTTTTGTCTTCTGCAGGAAAACTCGATCTTAAAATCCCTTGGAAAAATCTTTATACGCAACCAGTGGAGGCTGTTCTGGATGGAGTTTACTTATTAATAGTGCCTATTGCTAGTAGGTTTATGGTTTTCATTCTTTGTATGCTTACCAGTAAAAGGTGTGTGGGCTGGTCAAAAAGGCAGTATTCATATATAAATACTGAATATTAAATAGTTTCAGCGTTATTAGGCGACACAGTTAAAAAAAACAAAAAAAACTCCAGTCTAAATGATAATCTGCATGTTGGTGGAGGATCTAATATGTGTTGAAATATAATTTTTTATTAATTGTTTATGGTTACTAGCGAAAACTCCCAAAACCCTGATATGTTTAGCTCCCATTCACACCGGTGCGGCTTTGAAATTGCGCTACTATAGTGCAATTTCAAAGCCACACAGTGCGATTTTTCACTGCTGGTATCATTGTGGTTTGCGACTTCATTTAACAGAAGTCTATGGAAGTCTCAGTGAAATTGGTAAAAAGTAGTACAGGAACCCTTTTCATAATCGCTGCAACTTGAACGGTTCCATTGCCAGCAATGGGGTGTGACTTATAATTCGATTTGGAACTGTCAAAGTTGCACCAGTTTGAATGGGGACTTAGTGTCCATGCTTTATTTAACCGCTTAACCCAAATCACCGTGCCTGTACGTCGATACTTTGATGCTAAATACCGTTGTGGCAACAGCCTAGCTGCCATAAAACAGGTATTTTCAGGAACAGCTTGTGGTTCTCTTTAACATAAAAGTGGTCTCTGCGCGGATTTGCCACAAGATCACTTTTATCGGGGGAGGGAGAGGGCCCCCCGCCGTGCTCCGGTAGACTCCGCCGCTTATCGGAGCCGATGGCTGTGGCCTTTGCCCTCTGAGTCTGGATGCCGAGTGAGGGAAAGATGGTCCCCACTCGGCTCCATAACATTAGAGGGTGGAAGCGACCTCAAACGTATCTTCCACCCAAATGGTCTTAAAGAGGATTTTTTTTTTAATTATTATTACATTTTAGTGTAAATGTGAGATCGGATATCTTTTTGACCCCAAATCTCACATTTTAAGAGGTCCTGTCATGCTTTTTTTCTATTACAAAGGATGTTTACATTCCTTGTAATAGGAATAAAAGTGACCCATTTTTTATTTTTATTTTTTTAAACGGATAGTGTAAAAAAATAAAAAGTAAAATAAAAAAAATATTTCTTTTAAAGTGCCATGTCCCGCCGAGCTGGTGCGCAGAAGCGAAAGTAGTAGCGCCCACATATGAAAACAGTGTTCAAACCACACATGTGAAGTATCGCCACAATCGGTAAAGTGAGAGAAATGAGATGATGGGTATCAATTTACTCGGCGTAACATTATCTTTCACAATATAGAAAAAAATTGAGCTAACTTTACTGTTGTCATCCTCTATTTTCCAATTAAAAAAAGTTTTTTTTTCCCAAAAAAATTGCGGTTGTAATACCGCTGCACAGATACGGTGTGATCTAAAGCATTGCAATGACCGCCATTTTATTCTCTAGGGTGTCTGAAAAAAAAATCTAATGTTTGGGGGTTCCAAGAACTTTTTTTGCAAAAAAAAATGATTTTAAACTTGTAAACAAGTGGTTAAGGTTATATTCCTTATATTTCTCAGCACATTCACATTTTTGATTCAAGTGCACTGTATATGACTGACCGTTAAAGCCAGGACCATTTTATTACATATACTTAAGCCAGGGGTGTATGTACAGGGATCACAAATGCAGCCTGGCCCCATGCTCTATGTGCCCCTGGATAGGAGGGGTGACGGGGGCAACATATAGAGGAACCAATTACCTCCATTTTCCTCCTGCAGCCTTTTAGCAGCTGCAGCAGGAAAACAAAAGGATTGGTTCCTCTCTATGCCCCCCTCCTATCCACCTTCTGCTACAGCGGTTCCTGTGTACTCCCTTGACCCCCCACTTCACCCCTGCTGGGTTTCCCCCTCCCCTCTTCCACCAGCTGCTATGGGGGACCTGTTAGGATGGAGAGCGGGAAAGGGGCCAGTATATGTACAGTTTACGACCCCCTTCCTTGTCTTAGACCCGTTTTCACACTGGGGCGTTGTGGGTGTTAGCAGTAAAGCGCCGCTAGTTTTAGGCATCCCATGTGTGTGCAGATCACCCTCAGAGAAGCAAAGTTTGACACTTTAAAGTAGTAGTTGTATGCTCTAAATTATGTATGTGTGTTTATACCTACTGTCAGTCCTCAATTGGTGCATATTTCTTTTCAGGTATTAAATATGATGCTGAAAAAGAAGAAAAACAGTTTTTGGAAGCAAAGCAACGGGAGCTTCAACGCATTGAAGAGGCCAAACAGAAAGTGGCGGACCAGGGTATGTAAATGTCTTCTGTGTTCAGATGGTATTTTTATACATCGGTGAGATGTTTCCCTTTTATGTCATGTTGTACTGTGCTGATTGATCTGTTTCTTGTTTTTTGTTTACATGAAGAAAAGCCAAAGGAAGAAAAACAGGATACATTTGTAGAGAAATTAGTAACGCAGGTTATCAAAAACCTTCAAGTGAAGATCTCCAATATTCATGTCCGCTATGAAGATGATGTGAGTAAACAAAGTTGAAGCGGGGGATAAGTAGAAAAGGTTACTTTTGATTGATTTGTATGCAGTACGTACATCAATATTGCATTTTATTTATTATAATATAGATATCAGCTTATATCTAGCAAAAACGGGGACAGGGAAGTGGGACTTTAAATGAAGCACATAGATACTAATTGAAGGTTTTAATATGTATAAAAATTGAATGTCAATAACAAGGTACATAATGGTAATTATGGTACATGTAAAATCTCCAATACAATTTTATATATATATATATATATATATATATATATATATATATATATATATATATATATATATATATATATATATATATATATATACATGCATGCATACGCATATGGTAGAGTCAAGTATTCACATGGTTTCAAACAATTGATATAGTATAGCACAGTGTTTCTCAACTCCAGTCCTCAAGGCGCCCTAACAGGTCATGTTTTCAGGCTTTCCATTATTTTGCACAGGTGATTTGATCAGTTTGACTTCCTTAGTAATTACCACAGCCGTTTCATCTGAGGGAAATCCTGAAGACATGACCTGCTGGGGTGCCTTGAGGGCTGGAGTTGAGAAACACTGGTATAGCATATAAAAAGTAGCTGGTAGTCGCCAACACATGCCCATCAATGTCACACTGACTTGCAAAAGGGGAGGATGGTGCCATCAATTGGGTGGTCAAGTCGTCCAATATTGGCACCAGAACCAACCCTCCATCCAGCTGCAGGTGAAAGCAACGGCGTCAGTGAGGTGGCGCCGCACGATTGTGACGCTGCACCTCCGGCGCAAAACCAAATGTAGCATAGAAACACATACACACAAACCCCCAGCAAGAAAGTAAAAAATTATAGCAGATCCAGGGAAAAATATTAACCCTATAAAAATTCATTTACTTTATTATCACAGCCTCAGTGTTAAAAGGAAAACAAATTTAAAAATCTTGAATTGGAATTGTTCAGAAATACAATAGTGTTTTCTATACTTCAGCAGTGGCAGTTTCCTTTTTGTTCCCTATATACAGATAAATAAATAAAACAAGTTGTGGCTGTTTAGCTATGCATGGATTCTTGCTCTTAGTACAGAAATCTGCTTTGGGTTGGTTGAGAAGCCCTTAGAGCTCAGCTACACATGAGATTTTAGTAGCAAGAACTTAACCGCTTGCTGACGGATCCGGCCCTTGCAACACAATAAAATCTATGGGTAGCTATCAGCAAATACGTTATTTTTATGCTTCTAGGCAGTTAGAAGTAAGTATTAAGTGTAGCTGAACACTGCTCACTTTATATCTACATCACTAGGAACTTGGGAGTTAAAATGTTTGGAAGCCGTTGAATAATCCAGTCATCTTGTCACTTTTTTTTCTGCTGTCTGTGTTTGAGCTTTTACATAAACAGTTCTTGGTTGGGAAATTACATTTGCAAAGATGATCTATGGGATGCAATATAAATCTTTTGCAAGCCAGAAAAATTACATTCTCCTGTTACACTTCTTACAGCACAGATACTTTTTTCAGATACCCAATTGTTTACTAAATTTACCTAACACTAGTAGCTTACTGAGGGGCACTACATATATAACTTGGGATCATTTATATAATCTTTGCTGTCCACCCAAAACTGAGTTTATTAAAACTAGAGTTGCAATTTGGTGCCGAATCTGAAAATGCAGGATGCGCGAAAACAGAAAATGACAGTTTTTAAAAAAAAATTATATTTTTATTTATAATTGTATTCAACTTTTTAATTATTATCAATTTAAATGAATATGAATTTATTGTTGCCCATTATTGCCATCTTTAGTGCAAGAAAAGCTCAAGAAAAATTCAGTCTGCAGTCTCTGACCATCTCTTGTATCATGTCTGCAATCTCTTATTTAACTGCTTCCAGGCCGTCGTATGATGTCCTTGGATTTGAGCGGTGATATCTGAATGATGTCTGTAACTGCAGACATCATTCAGATATCATCTTTTTCAGGCGGCGATTCCCTACACTATAAGAGAGATGGTAGCAGTTGTTCAGCCACCTGATTGTTCTTACGGGCGGCAAGAGGAGACGTCCCGATGCTTTTCTGGGCTCGCTGCTGCCATCGGCAAACCGGAGAAGGGATCTGCTGGCCCCCGGATGTTAACCATAGAGCTTTCCGGTGGACCAGATGGGCCCCAGAGTCTCTATGATCGTTCGGAGGCCGGGTGTGATGTTATGTGTCAGGCCCAGCCTCTGCATTCGAAAAAATGGTTCCGCCTTTTTTAATTTCAGGCTTTCCAGACTAGAGGTGAGATGTGGGGACTTATTGACCCCAGATCTCACTGTAAAGAGGACCTGTCATGCTAATTCCTATTACAAGATAGGTTTTTTTTTTTTTTAAATGCTAAAAAAGTGTTAAACTAGAAAACTAAAAGTAAAATTAACAATAAGAAAAAAAATTATAATGCGCCCCTGTCCCCATGTGCTTGCACGCAGAAGCAAACGCATACGTAAGTTGCGCCCACATATGTAAACTGTGTTCAAATCGCATGTGAGGTATCGACACAAACGTTAGAGCAAGAGCAATAATTATAGCCCTAAACCTTCTCTGTAACTCAAAACATGTAACCAGTATAAGCGTTGCCTATGGGGATTTTTACATACTTTTTCATGTTTAAAAAAATAATAATTACTGCGCAAATACCATGCGAGATAAAAAGCTACAATGACTGACATTTTATTCTCTAGGGCCTCTGCTAAAAATGTTTTATAATGTTTGGGGGTTCTATGTAATTTTTTAGCAAAAAAAAAAAATGATGATTTTTGCATGCAGGAGAAAAATTTCAGAATTGGCCTGGTAGGCAAGTGGTTAAACTTAAACACACTGCTAATAATAATAGCAATCACCAGTGACTGTCTGATGCAGCTTTACCAGTGCCCAGATCATAGTGGCGATCTCCCACTGTGTAATGGAACTGGATTTGAATTTCCCCGTACTGGGCAGCTGCAGTAACAAAATCCCGTCTCCTATGATGTACTTCACACTGATTCAGTTTCCCGGCATTGGATCTGTGTACCGTCTATCACAGGAGGCAGGACATTGTTACAGTCTGGGAGAAACAATTCAACTCCATGACTCGGGGAGATCACATCTCTGCGAGAGGGGGAGGAGGAGGAGGAGGAGAGAGGGGAGGACTCTGAATGAGCCGCCAGGATGACACCCCTGCAATGTGTGGCACCTGGGGAGGCCCGCCTCATTTTCGGTGCCATTATCGGCATCTTTTCTTCTTTTGGCCGCATGGCGATAAGTTTTCGGCCAATATATTTTGGCGGCGGAAATTTCGGTGTGCGCTTCTAATTAAAAGCAGTGTGTAGCTGTGGCAAATGCTATTCTCAGAAGTCTCTGATGCAAGTGGCAATTGTCAGATTCCAAGCCAACATAGTAGTTCCAGGACATGGGCTTAATTCTCAGTGAAGCCAAAAAGTTTCTGCCTCATTGCCCCGGAAATTGAATGTGGTCCAGATTAAAAAAAAAAAAAAGCTAGTAATTTGTACATTATGAAGTCATTTAATATCGGTTTAGTAAATGTACCCATATTACATGACCCAATGTTGTATGTTTCGAGCAGCGCAGATTTATAATGTATAATATTCAATTTTTTTTTTTTTTGTAGATCACAAATCCTCAGTGTCCGCTCTCATTTGGTGTTTCACTTCAAAACCTCAGTTTGCAGGTAAGACCAGAAAACACATTGCATGCTAAACAGAAAAGCTTGCTATCTTTTGGTCTGTGTCTCATTTCCTATTTAAACATTTGATAAGATAAGGCACTATATGCATCTATCGTCATTTTATTGACTATCTATCAACAAAATGTAATAATGGTTGGCATTTGTGGCAAACTGTGAGCTACATATCTTTTCTATAACTGTGTAAGCTTTCATGAAAGAAGAATAGCTTTCTACTGAACCACACGTTTATTTTGTACGTTTTTTTTTTCTCTAAAAAATGTGTTCCTGAAACAAATTAGGTGTTTGACTTGCTTATCAGGTACCAGTGTTTACGATCTATCAAAACTGGATGCAATATTAGTCTTGTTTTAATCTGATTTAAATTGGCATTGCATGTTGCCCGTGATGCATTTAAGGAAAGTATCCATTTTTTTTCTGAATGTGGTTGATTGGAATGAAGCCCTTACTTGACAGACGGCAAGTTTAACTCCCAGAATAGTGGCAAATAGGTATTCTGCAAACAGTGTCTATCTCTACAGGATATATGCTGTACTTGGGAAAACTTTAAATTGCTTTTACATGGTATTTTAAAAGCATTCTAGACAATGAATATAATCCAGCAATATGCTTGCAATGCTAATATACGTAAGTTGTGTCTGTAATTTTCTTTTTGTCAGAATATGTATTATTCAGATTTTTTAATAGTATAGCCAAATTCCTTTTCCAATACCATCTAGATTGTGTTTATTTTGGATACATCCACTTATTGTCAACAATTGAGTTTGACTGAGAAATGACTTTGGGGTTGAATTACTAAAACTGAAGAGTGCAAAATCTGGTGCAGAAACCAGTCGGCTTCCAGGTTTTTTGCCAAAACCTGAAGTGGTTTCATGAAATTTTGACCTAAGCACATATATCTTTAGTGTTTACTTGTCTCTCTCCAAAGCTGTTGTTCCTCTGTTATCAGCATGAGTCACTTCTGACAAGTTTTCCGACACTTGCGATAACAGCAGTTGAAAATTTGTGTTGGGGAGGAAGCTTAGAAGGATATTAGTTGGGAGCTTGTCTATTCAGTTTACAGGTCTGTATGTTCCTTGGTTCCTCTGCCTATGTGGAGGGGGGTGTGTGCCTTTCCTCCAATCAGCTCTCACAGTGTAAGCCCAGACTCCCCACCCACTGCTGAAAGAGGAAGAAAGATTTGTAACAGGATCTGCACTTTACAAAGAGTGTAGAAAGGGTTAGACAGCAGATATACAAGTAAAACTTGGGTAGCAGGATTTGTTAAATCTCTGTGTATCATGTGACGGTTTAAAACCACTTTAATTGAACAAGCTGAAGTTAAAAGTTGATTGGCTACCATTCACAGATAAACCAGATTTTTCACTCTCTAGCTTTAATAAAATCAATCGCTTTGGGGCAAAATTAAATATATGCACTTGCTTAGGCTTCATGTACACATTTTTCAACCTCTCCTGAACGATTTAACTTGACAGCTACAAACCAGTGTCCATTTAGCCAAGTATACATGCCGTGTTTAGTCACACTTAGCCGCGTTTACGTCTAGAAGCGTTTGAAAAAAAAATATATATATATTTTTTTTTGTTAACATGAAAAACGTCTGTAAACAAAATGTTGCTAAATGTGAGTTACCGCATTTAGCAGCATTTACAAGCTGTTATAGGCATCTGACATTTCAGATGCCTCTGAACATTCGTCTGAACACATTTTTTGCGTTCCACAAAAAAGCTTCTAAACCAACTGCCTAGAAACTACTATAAATGACCCTGTGTAAATGTACTGATAAGATAACATAGAGGAGAGTTCAGGGCCAGCTGAAAAAAATGCCCAACTGCTCCTAAACCTTACCAGCCGCCGTGTACATGAGGCCTTGGAGGTATCATAATCATTTCAATTTTACAATTGTAATATTTCTGCAGTATTTTGGAAACTATATTCAAATTGTGATGGTGTTGTGGTAGAGGTCACTTTTTTATTAAATGAAAAAGTTCTCAACCCATAGCACTTACATTTTGAGAAGTCACTGTTTTCTAACACACACACACACACACACACACACACACACACACCATGAAAAGCAGACAGATGGACCGCAAACATAGATGATAGCCACTGGCTTTCTAAACACAAAGGAAGTGGGGTGCAAAAACCAGTTAGAATTTGCCACCCTAGTGCACAGATCTCACTTTCCACTATCGGTAGCATCAGTGACATCTTCACTCCCATGCCCACAACACACAGCTAGATAGTGAGATCTGAAACCCATCACATAACTCCCAGCCCAATATCTATGACACCAGCTGAATGACTGGTCAGGCCATACACTTGTGTGGTTGTCTAGCTCTGTACCTCCTCCCCACTCATGTGTCTGTGTCTCTAGTGATTAAGAGGTTAATCTTTCATTCTCTTTCATGCAGAGCCTGTTACCTCTCTTACACAAAATGGTTTTATATAAATCGTATTAAAGTGGCTCTCCACAAAGTGCTGTGATGCATTTATACTCTAAAGTGATGTCCAAATAGACGTCCATAAATCAAATGTGAATCATAAATCAGTCTCTTGGCACATGCGAAATGAGATTCTTCTATAATCAGATATCTTCTAAATGTGTGTTTGTCACTCACCAGGAGAAATTGACACCTAAAATTATAAGGAGGTCAAATATCTCCATTCACTTTATGGACAACACCATCCAGATGTAATGCAACTGTCAACTCTCTCTCTCTGGTCAAATGACAGATCCTCTTCATGCTGGAGCATCAATCTGAAATGCTCATTCACCAGATACAAATTGCATAAAGTTGTGTTCAAATCACATCAACATAGATGAGGATTCGACTTTGGAGGTGACTTCCATTAAAGTCTATGGGCACAAGTTGGATAATTTGCTTTGAAAGTAGTACAGGAACCTTTTTTAAAGTCTGAGCGACTTCAGTAGTGCTAATTAAAACAACTCTCATTGACTAACTTAGGATTGCACATGTCATGCAAGAGGGGGGTCTCACAAGTCGGATCTCAAGTCCCGACAGTGTGACCCGGTGGTGTGAGAAATGTTTACATTAGCCTAACCCTGTGATAAGAGTTCTTGAAGCATGGGGAAATTGAAGGCAGATAAAATGTGTTCGTTTTTTTTTTGCTAACATAAATTAAATCCCTGTTAATGTTCAGGGCTCATGCACACTGAACGTTATAAAAACGCCAGTAGCTTTGCAGTGAGTTTTTCCAACGCTTTTGCAATAGTGTTTTTAATGCCGCGTACACACGATCAAACAATCGGGTGGAAAAGTCCGGCAAACTCAAGTCTGCCGGACAATCCCCCCGTGTGTAGCCTCCGGCGGACTTTTTTTTACCCAAAAGTACGGCTGACTTAGAAAGTATTTTTGCACTCCAATCTTCCCGCCGGACTCGCATTTCGGCGGACAATCCGACCGTTAGTATGCCAGTCCGCCGTGTGTTTGAAATGAGCGGACTTTTCCCGCGCGGAGAAAAGTCCACTCATCTTGAGTGCGTCTCTAGGTAGACCGGGCCAGCGAAGAAGGCGTCGCTGGCCCCATCACCTGGTATGGACTTAAAGGGGAACCACAACGCCGAAAAAATCAGCGTGGGGGTCCCCCCCAGGTCTACATCAGACCCTTGTCCGAGCACGCTACCCGGCCGGCCAGGAAAGGGGGGGACGAGCGAGCGCCCCCTCCTGAGCCGTACCAGGCCGCGTGCCCTCAACATGGGGGGGTGCCTTGGGGAAGGGGGGGGCGCGCGGCCCCCCCACCCCAAAGCACCTTGTCCCCATGTTGATGAGGACAAGGGCCTCTTCCCGACAACCCTGGCCGTTGGTTGTCGGGGTCTGCGGGCGGGGGCTTATCGGATACCGGCCCCCCACCCTATGTGAATGAGTATGGGGTACAATGTACCCCTACCCATTCACCTGTAAAAAAAAAAAAAGTAAAAAAAAACACAACACACAAGGGTTAAAATAGTTTATTGCACAGCTCCGGGGGTCTTCTTCCGTCTGCGGGGGTCTTCTCACCGGACTCCTCCGCTATCTTCTGCTAGCTCTTTTACTAGCAGAGGAGCCCGGCTTTCTTCTTCGCCGCCGCCCTCTTCTTCCGACTTCGGGGGTCTTGTCCCCCTCTTCGGTTCTTCTTGCCGGGCCACCGCGCCTTCTTCTAGCTCTTTTACAGGCGGTGGCCCGGTCTTCTGTCGCCGCTTTCGCCGTCTTCTGTTCTTCTCTTCAGATGTTGCCTCGTCGCATCCTCTGCTCACAATGGCACGGACGCGACACGCGGCTACTTATTTAGGGACATCACCGGATGATGTCCCCGCCCATTATGGTGTCAAAGTCCCAGAGGATGCTGGGACTGCGACGTCATAATAAGCGGGGACATCATCCAGCGATGTCCCTATATAAGTCGCCGCGCGCCTTGTCCCCACCATTGTGAGCAGAGAGAGTGACGAGGCAACATCTGAAGAGAAGAACAGAAGGCGGCGACAGAAGATCGGGCCACCGCCTGTAAAAGAGCTAGAAGAAGGCGCGGTGGCCCGGCAAGAAGAACTGAAGAGGGGGACAAGACCCTCGAAGAGGGGGACAAGACCCCCGAAGTCGGAAGAAGAGGGCAGCGGCGAGGAAGAAAGCCAGGCTCCTCCGCTAGCAAAGCGCTAGAAGAAGATAGCGGAGGAGTCCGGCGAGAAGACCCCCGAAGACGCAAGGCACCCCCCCATGTTGAGGGCAGGCAGCCTGGTACGGCTCAGGAGGGGAGGGGGGCGCTCGCTCGTCCCCCCTTTTCTGGCCGGCCGGGTAGCGTGCTCGGATAAGGGTCTGATGTGGACCTGGGGGGGGGGGGGGCCCACGCCGATTTTTTTCGGTGTTCGGGTTCCCCTTTAAGTCCATACCAGGTGGCGGGGCCAGAGACGTCTCCTTCGCGGGCCCCGCCTACCTGGAGACGCTCTCAAAATGAGCGGACTTTCCTCTGCGTGTGTGGGCGAGTCCGTTCATTTCAAAAGTACGGCGGATAGTCCGGCGGACTTAGTACGCTGTATTAGTCCGCTGAAAAAGTGCCGTGTGTGGGCAAGTAGCCCGTTCGGAAAGTCCGGCGGGAAGTCCGCTACGTGTGTACGCGGCATTAGCTTTTTTTTTTTTCAATTAGTCAAAAATGTTAATTGCTCGTAAGCCATGTTTTTTAACGTTTATCAGCGGTTACCAAAACAGCCAAAAACATTTGATAACAGCCTATGTGTGCGTGGACACATAGAATAACATGCTGGAGAGTTTGACTGTAGGAAAATAAAAGTCTTGAAGCTGAAAACAGCAACTGTAAAAACATCCCGTGTGCATGAAGTACAGTTATCAATTTTTTATATGCAGGTGATATTTATTTTTACTCTGCTTAGTATTTTTAAAATTCAGTACATGTATAATATGTGTGTGACTGGAAGTGCAAACTTTTTTTTTTTTTTTTATTTTTTTTTTTTTTTAAATGAGGAAAATCTGAATATTTGCTTTGCTTTTCAGGTATTATAATATTTCAAATAAAAATTCCCAGAATATTTTGAATATTTTTCACTCACGAATAAACTTTTCTTAACAGACATCTGATAAAAATTGGAATCCATGTCTTCATGATGAATCCGCCAAGCTGTTTTACAAGGTAATTTAAACTGTAAGCCATGACCATTATGCCCTTGTCATTTTTCTTATTAAATTATATTGTAGTAGTTATTCTATCGTCAGCTCATTTTGAGCCGTCCTTGATGAGACTGCAATTTCTGATATCTCCTTCTGAAAATGCTAGTTTCTTGGCTGTTATGCTGATGGTGTAAAAATGGGATGCAACCTGGATTAGTTATAAATTCATTGACTTTAGTCTGACCTTTGTTTGCTTCGTGCTTATTCGGGGTCTGTGGCTTAGACTTATTAAAACTGAACACAGTTAGCAAAAAGCACTTTTTGGTAGGAGGCTAGCATTTGCTAGCTATAATGCTCTCATGGCAGTGCCCTGTCTCTGACGAGTCTCTAGCTATCAGTTATTGGAACGTTGTAGACATTTCAAGAGTGCCTACACTTGTACCAATTAAAGCAAGTGATGTTGACTCATCAGTCAGTGAGAGTAATGACCGCAGCTATTGGGCATCAGGAGTGGTTGTTATCCCTTTCCAGATGAAAGAAATTACCTGAAAGTTGGAGATTAGATTGAATTGGTTTTGAGCAGGAGCAGCAGTTCTTGACTAGATGGACAGAGATGTTAGAGATGCTGCATTTGAATGGTATTCATTGAAGCACAATAGAATTCTTAGAACCATAATTGTAGAAACCAGCTTTTTTGCTTTTTTAGTTCACTGCTGTGATCACAATAATTGCCATTCAACTGCCATTAGCTTATTAACCAGTTGGGGACACTAGACATTTTAAACATGCGCCAAAAAAGTAATCAAAGTACACAGGATGTGTGTAGCACATCCAGTGCTTCTGCCCCTCTTCCATGTCCCCCAGTGGCTGGCTATTCTTGGCTCTTAAACTGAAGCTGGGAGGTGCCATGGGAATAAAGCAGCTGTTGCTGAAAAAAAAGAAAATACTTGAATGTGAAATAGAGATACAAAGTAACATTATTACTTTTGTATCTACTCTGGTTTCATTCATATTAAGATCAAAGGCACAGGCTTCATCTGCAGACACTGTCAGATAAAGCAACCTGGAAAGTGTACATTTTCTTTTCTTTTTTTTTTCTTTTGTATTTTTTTATTTTATTTACCCCCTGATTAATCCTTACTTTTACCTTAATCCACTCTACTTAAATCTTTCGTGCCCTTTCTCCCTTCAACTATTGTTTTCCTGCTCTGCTCCCTTACTTTTGTTTTAATTTTGTTTTATTTGGTAATTTTTGTGTCAAATTTTAAAAGGCATTAAAAAAAACAAAAAAAAAACTTTACAAATGAATAGTTTTTCAGTGCTTTGTATCAAAATCCTAATTGTAGTGTTATTTTATACAGGATAAATTCTATAATAAAATGTATATTTTTAGTCCACAATAACACTACTTTTTTTAATGAACATTGGCTAAAAAAGAAATGCTTTTTTCATTCTGTTTATTTTTGTCTAAGGATTGCATTTAAAAAAAAAAAAAAAAAAAAATTGCTGCAAGACAGTATTGCAAACATAGAGCTTTGTCTGCATTCATTAAAACAC
Source organism: Lithobates pipiens (assembly GCF_037356315.1). Taxonomy (NCBI): domain Eukaryota; kingdom Metazoa; phylum Chordata; class Amphibia; order Anura; family Ranidae; genus Lithobates; species Lithobates pipiens. The sequence goes on along the minus strand of NW_027507718.1, from coordinate 21,154,409 downwards.
TATGGTGATATATATTTATATGTAATTACTTTCTGAATGTCTCATCATTCGTACAAGTGTAATAACACCTGTAATTTTTGTAATAGTTTGCTTGATGTCATTTATAGAAAAATGACTATACTGTAGAAGCATTCGACCATGAGCGTTAATAATTATCAATAAAGAAAATAGCCTAACACTGTAGGTTAAGAACATTCAATCACAAGGGGAAATCGTATGATGGAGATTTCTGCACTGTTTACAGTCTATGGAGAATCTTATGTGAACATTCAGATGAATGGGTGTTCAGCCAAACATACTTTCAAACATACTTTTCAGTAAAAAAAACCCTTTAGCATTGTTGGTATTACCACTGCAAAATTTGACAGCTTCTTCATGGTGGTTAGGGAGCTGGCACCCACTACTGTGTTCTATCAAACATTGACTCAATTGACTTTCACAAGCTTTCACTAAATGTTTGCTTCCTTTTACGCCCTAATTACTTACCTAAGTCCAGTATCCATTCAGCACTGTGCCCATCTTCAGCAGCGCTGCTCTTTCTTCGTTGTCCAACAGAACAAGTTGGATAGAAGTCGGGGGCCATTTGCTCCTGCTGCTGTCAGTCAAGTCCAAGGGAGCAGGGGTGGGGCTGAGTCATGCTGTGTATCTATGGGTGCTGGTGGGGGACCCCAGAAAAGGATGTTTGGGGCTGCCCTGTGCAAGTAAGGGGTAAGTAGTAAATCTTTTTATTGTAGGTTAAAAAAAAGGCAAGCATTTAGAATCACTTTGAGGAACCTGACAATAATAAAAAAGAAAAAGCATGAGATCCCTCCTCCAAAATCGAATACATTAACCTTATCTGAGCATGCAGCAAGGAAGTCCAGAGTGCCAGAAAGATGTCATATAGAAGCCGTAGGTTTTCCCTAATGAAATAATTTACTGCAATCATAACTGTGATAAGTCGGTGCTGAATCAGAAAGATATACCGGTAAATGCAACAAACTAAAAACATTAAATAAAAGTGAGGAGTGAGACTCGCCTCAAAAGCAATTTACAACTAACCAGACTAGACCTCAGGAAGTCAGCGGCCAACATGTACATATATAAGAATAATCCAAATAACTGTAATGCTGCACAAGGAGTGAGCCTCCACCAAAATGTGAATTAAGCCAGCACCAACAAATGTGAATGGCCGCTCTACTAAATCCCATTTCAGCTTATCAAAAAAATGTGAAATGCAAATCAATAGTTGTCATCCATTGGGCTTCCCAATTAGATTAAAATGGTATAAGATAATCCTCAATCCTGTCCCCCCCCCCCCCCCCCCCAAAAAAAAGAGAGAGAAAAAGCCAATGGTACAAATAGTATTGAACATCCAGTTTATTAACACTTAAAATGCTGGCTTGATATAAAACCAAACATTTCAACTTTCATAAACTTTAATTTATTGCAATCGATATGGCAGTGAGTACAATATATTTATATTACATTGTGTTGTCAGTATGTTTAATTTTGACTTATGTTTGAGGATTGATTGATCTTGTTTTTCAAATATTTAATTCTAGATTGTGCGCCTTGACAACCTGTTTGCCTATTGGAATGTGAAATCTGAGATGTATTACCATCGAAGTTACAATGAAGCATTGGTATGGTATTTGATTCTTTTTTTTTTTTTTTCTTTTTTTTTTGGTCCTTTTAAAATTTCTGTTGAAATTGGTGTGATAATTGCAAAAAAGCTATGGTAGATATTAAAGAAAAAATGGGGTCCATAATTTTTACCCACTAAGTCAGGTATATTACCAACACAAGAGGCATAAACAGACATCGGTGTGAAGACCCAAGTGGTTGGAAAGGCATAAAGATTTTTTACCTTAATGCACTCCCTAGCGCTGTGCCGATCCAGCGCTGCTTTCTCCTTCTCTCCTTACAGGACTCAGAGCAGCAGGAACTATTGGATCCTTCTGCTATTAGTCAAATCCTGCAAGGAAGTAGCATGGGGGGGGGGGGGGGGGCAGCATCACCATGTGTGTCTATGGATGCACACAGCCCAGCTCGAGAGTAAGCCCCTCAGGTGTGCCACCATAGAAAGCAACTTTCTATGGTGGCACATGGAGGAGCCAAGAGTGCCAGTGGGGAACCCCAGGAGGAGGTTTAGTGCCTTTCTATGCAATACCAAGTATAACATGTTTGTTATTTTAAAAAAATAAGCTTTTACATTCACTTTAATGCGTTCTGCAAATAACCATGTACTTGTATACACAGTAAGCTCTTTACTTGCCTAGACCTTATAAGTGTGCACTTTAACTTTAAGGTTTGTGCCTCTTGAGATGTTAATAAACCTATGATAGACCAAATGAGCAATGTGGCTCCTGTTTTTCTTGGATATTTATTTTGTGCTGTGGGTCCAGGCAAGGTCCAGGAGTACTGCTAAGATGGAAGGTTCCTGCTGCTCTCTCTTGTGTGTGATGAAGTTATGGTAACTTGAATCTCATGCTCTGCTACTGTCATTTGATTGGTTATTAGTGTCACTAAACCCACATCCTAAAAAAAAAAAAAAAAAAAAACTGCTGTATTTAATGCTGCTCATAATCACTCAGTCACTGAGATTCATTTTCTGTATACTGCAAAAAACCCAGTTGATCGTGCTGCTCCCTATCTCCATCTTCTGTTCATGCACCCAATTCAGCTAGGGATTTTGCAGCTGTGGTAGCAATTTGGCACATGCTCAGTTTTGAGTGAGTTTCTATGATGAGCATTTCCTCCCTATCACATCTGAGCAGTCACACATATGGGCTATACACAGCGGTAAATTACAGTCCACTCCCTCCCTCCTCCATGCCCATTAACCAGCTTAACAACAATGATGATAGGTTATTACATGTAGATTGATATAGGCTTTACCTCCCTCTTATAATAGTTTTAAGTATATCTAAAATTTAAACTAATACTATTATTATATACTATTTGTATGCCAATTTAAAACTGTTTATTGATATTTACTGATATGACTATATTTACAGATATGACTGCTTTATATCAATAAAAAAAGGCACCTAGATGTTGTTTTTTTTATTAAAATAATTAGTGCCATCATCCACATACAGAAATAGAAGGAACAACATACTGTAAATTAAAATAGTGTGTATCACTTTAAACGGTATCGCGTTAAGTAAAATAAAAATAAATCCTTGAGCTATCAGTTTCTATAAATAATTGCACAAATTTGAAATATAGCTTTAACCCCTCACGCAGATATACGTTGGCAGAATGGCACGGCTGGGCAAAACAACATATGGGTGCATTGTTCCCTTTAACTGGACCTGATGCGTGTGGCCAGAGAGCGCTATCCCCTGACTCAATGAGTGTTCTCTCTATTACGGTGCCGACAATTCATAATAGCTGCGAGTGATTTTAAAGGACTTTTTTTCCTGCATAAATGACACTTTGTGCAGGGACAGTTCTAAGCACCAGAAACATGGCATACTTCACAGGCATACAACTTCACAGGCATACTATAGACAACCCCCCCCCCCTACGAAATTTAAAGGAATATTACACTTTTATTGTTTCACTTTAATCATTATTAAAATCGCTGCTCCTGAAAAAACGGCCGTTTTTAAAACTTTTTTTTGCATTGATACATGTTCCCTGGGGCAGGACCCGGGTCCCCAAACACTTTTTAGGACAGTAACTTGCAAATTAGTCTTTAAAATTAGCACTTTAGATTTTGAATGTTGGAGTCCCATAGACTTTAACAGGGGTTCTAAAGTATGCTATATACTAGCTCCGTCGAATCTTCTTTATACATTCGACAGACACCATAAGCCTTCAAAGACAGATTCGACCGTAATTCATGTGGATTTTCGGACTAATGCAATTTTTGAACGAAAAACGAAATAAATAAAAACGAATTTCGGGAGTAACTAAATAAATTAAGTTTTCGGACGAAAACTAAATTCCGAAACTAAATATTTTACTCTGCACATGTCTAGTATTTACTGGCATTTTATTTAATCGGTTTTTCAAAGGATGTAGATTGGTAATTTTGTTTAAAAGTATCATCCATTAACCTTCATTTTCACTTGCAGGGCGTTTTGAAATATGGAGTTGCTTCTAACAACATGATCCCGGAAGGTTATGATTTTGGTATGGTTTTTACATAGCTACTCCTTTTGGATATGCACATGCAATTTTATGCCCAAGGATTTACATATACCGTATATACTCGAGTATAGGCCGACCCGAATATAAGCCGAGGCCCCCAATTTACCCCCAAAAAAACTGGCAAACTTATTGACTCGTGTATAAGCCGAGGGTAAGACATGCCTGTCCATCCCTGTGTGTGTGTCCGTCCATCCCTGTGTGTCCGTCCATCCCTGTGTGTCCGTCCATCCCTGTGTGTCCGTCCATCCATCCCTGTGTGTGTGTGTGTCCATCCATCCATCCATCCCTGTGTGTGTGTGTCTCCATCCATCCATCCATCCATCCCTGTGTGTGTGTGTCTCCATCCATCCATCCATCCCTGTGTGTGTGTGTATCCATCCGTGTGTGTGTGTGTGTGTGTGTGTGTGTGTGTGTGTCCAGCCTACCTGTGTCCCGAGCCTTTGTCCCGAGCCTCCGTCCCGTGCCGAGCCTCCTTGCCTCCGTGCCTCGCCGCCGTGCCTTGCCTCCGTCCCGTCCCGTCCCGTCCCGTGCCGTGCCTTGCCTTGCCTCCGTCCCGTGCCCTCTTCGTTCGTCGGCGCCTCGGCGGCCATTGTAAAATTCAAAAGCTGCGCCGCCGCCTTCGCCTGTGATAGGCGGAACACTGAATTTCCCAGCAGCCTGTGTTCCGCCTATCACGTACATCGTATCATCCTCGTCCGTAGTACGAGGATGATACGATGTCCGTGATAGGCGGAACACAGGCTGCTGGGAAATTCAGTGTTCCGCCTATCACAGGCGAAGGCGGAGCCGGAGGCGCGGCTTTTGAACTATAGAATGGCCGCTGTCTGTCTGCTCGACACGCTGATCGAGCGGGCAGACAGCGATGACTCGAGTATAAGCCGAGGGGGGCACTTTCAGCCTCAAAAAAGAGGCTGAAAATCTCGGCTTATACTCGAGTATATACGGTAGTCAGCAGAAGTTTGTCCCAATATATGCATTCCCTTTTCTACTAATTTATTCCTCACCCTTGCACAACTGATTTTATTGCATTCAGTTTTTCAGAATATATACAATTAACTGTGCATTTGTAGAAAAAAAGGGTTACTTTTCTTATTCTAATATATATTACATCAGTAATCAACCAATGTCATCTGTGTTGGTTTGAGTCTATAATTTTTGCAATGTAGCAATACTAGCCAAAGTGGCAGAAACCTTCTAACAATACCACTGCATGGCAGTTCATTGTAATTCCGGATAGAAACCATCACTGCATTGTTGAGAATGCCGATTTGATATTTCAGTTGACAACGTATGTTACTGTCCTTCACTACAAGTTATCTACTATATTATTTATTTATTTTGTTTGTTTATTTTTATTATCTAGTCTTCCGTCCAATCTCAGGGAGAGCAAAACTCCGTATGAATCCACGTTCAGAGTTTGACTTTTCTTCACCAAAAATTGATCTTGATGTCAATCTTCAGGACATAGCAGTTGATTTTAATAAGCCTCAGGTGAGAATTAAGGGTGTGTTCCACCAGTCCCATGCTAAAACGTTCCGTTTTAGCCCGTGACAGCAGTGGTGAGTGGTGCATGTTACAACACAAGGCACTCTGCCTTTCTTTTCTTTTTTTTTTTTTTTTACTTTAACAGAAGTATACAAAATGTCCATTCAAGTCTCCACGTAACAATGCGGCGCCATCCAGGGCACCACAGAAAAATGCAGTATGTCTGCATTTTAATCACTGCACATCACATTAGCATTGTGGTGTGACCTGAGGCATATAGAAAACAATCATAGTTACATAGTTAGTAAGGTTGAATAAAGACACCAGTCCATCCCGTTCAACCTGAGTGAGTATCTACAATTGTCCCTAACCCTGTACATTGCTCACTCACATTGCTCACCACCCTGAAAGAGCCCACAATCCAAGGTCCCATTCATATACTAGTGCCAATTTTGGACAGAAGCCAATTAACCTACCTGCATGTCTTTGGAGTACCCGGAGGAAACCCTTGCAGGCACAGGGAGAACATGCAAACTCCAGGCAGATAGTGTTGTGGTTGGGATTTGAACCCTTTTTACTGCTAGACGAGAGTGCTAACCACTACACCACTGTGCTGCCCTTGACTGCTGTGCTAACCACTACACCACTGTGCCACCCATACATTTTTCTAGGTACCATCACAGCGATCTGCATTGATCCAGTGCAGAAAAACACAGGTCATCAAAGGCTGTAACATGGAAGGCAATTGATTTACTTACATCCTATGCATATAAGATATGTTTACCCAGAACTAATAGTCTAGTTTTAGATATATTATACTTTAACGCTTGTATACAGTATGTGATGCCACATTTAATGTACATAATGTTTACACTATCTGGTAGCTATCAGTATTTGAGACACTGTAATCATTTTATTTTTATGAAGGACAATGCAAAAAACAATATTCATTGTTAATACATTTTATTCTATTCTGCAGTACCATAGTGTCATGGAGCTTCTTGAATCTATTGACATGATGTCCAGGAATCTTCCATACAGAAAGTACAGACCAGATGTTCCTGTTCATAATAACACTAGAAAATGGTATGTTAGACCTATCATGATAAATTTACTTTTGCTTGTTATAACTGTACAGTTCCCATGACGCAACAAATGTCTGACAATAATGTACCATAGGTAGTAGCAGTCAAAGGTTATGTGTTGTAGTTTACTTCAGCTTAGTTTCTTTCTATTTCTAGCTTTCTATTTTTATAAATGTATTAATTGCATTCATGCCCCTTCAAAAACATAAATTTATTTTATTGGGATTTTATGTTCTAACCAACATAAAGTGGCACATAATTGTGAAGTGGAAGGAAAAATTATAAATGGTTTTCAACATTTTTTACAAATATCTGAAAAAAAGTGGCGTGCATTTGTATTTAGCCCCCCTACTTAGTAGAACCACCTTTTGCTGCAATTACAGCTGCAAGTCTTTTTAGGTATGTCCCTATCAGCCTTGCACATCTTGAGTAAAATTTTTGCCCATTCTTCTTTGCAAAATAGTTCAAGCTCTGTCAGATTAGATGGAGAGTGTCTGTGAACAGCGACAGATTCTCAATTGGGTTTAGGTCTGGACTTTGACTGGGCCATTCTAACACATGCATATGCTCTGATCTAAACCATTGCATTGTAGTTCTGGCTGTATGTTTAGGGTTGTTGTCCTGCTGGAAGATGAACCTCTACCCCAGTTTCAAGTCTTATGCAGACTCTAACAGGTTTTCTTCTAAGATTGCCCTGTATTTGGCTCCATCCATCTTCCCATCAACTAAAGAAAAGCATCCCCACAACATGATGCTGCCACCAGCATGTTTCACGATGGGGGTGGTGTGTTTAGGGTGATGTGCAGTGTTAGTTTTCCACCACACATAGCATTTTACTTAGGCCAAAAAGTTAAATTTTTGTCTCGTCTGACTAGAGCACCTTCTTCCACATGTTTGCTGTGTCCCCCACATGGCTTCTCACAAACTGAAAATGGGACTTCTTATGGCTTTCTTTCAACAATAACTTTCTTTTTTACCACACTTCCATAAAGGCCAGATTTGTGGAGTGCGTGACTTGTGGGAGGAAACCGGAGTACCCGGAGGAAACCCACGCAGGCACAGGGAGAACACGCAAACTCCAGGCAGATGGTGTCGTGGTCGGGATTTGAACCAGTGACCCTATTGCTGCTAGGTGAAAGTGCTCACCACTACACCACTGTGCTGCCCAAGTGCATGATTAATAGTTGTCCTGTGGACAGATTCTTCCACCAGAGCTGTGGATCTCTGCAGCTCCTCCAGAGTTACCTTGGATGATTCTGATTTAATGCCTTCCTTGCTCGGCCTGTCCGTTTAGGTGGACGGCCATGTCTTGGTAGGTTTGCAGTTGTGCCATACTCTTTCCATTTTCCGATGATTGATTGAACAGTGCTCCGTGAGATGTTCAAAGCTTGGGATATTTTTCGGATTTTTTTTAGAACCTAACTCTGCTTTAAACTTCTCCAAAACTTTATCCCTGACCTGTCTGGTTTGTTCCTTGGCCTTCATGATGCTGTTTGTTCACTAAGGTTCTCTAGCAAACCTCTGAGGGCTTCAAGGAAGAGCTGTATTTATACTGCGATTTACTAATTAGGGGACTTCTGAAGGCAATTGGTTCCACTAGATTTTAGTTAGGAGTAAAGGGGGCTGAATACAAATGCTCGCCACACTTTTTTCAGATATTATTATTTCAGTTATTTTTAAAAAAACTTTGAAAACCATTTATCTTTTTCCTTCCACTTCACAATTATGTGCCACTTTGTGTTGATTTATCACATAAAATTCCAACAAAATACATTTACGTTTTTGGTTGTATCATGACAAAATGTGGAAAATTTCAAGGGGTATGAATACTTTAATGCACTGTATAATCATCACATGTAATATATTTTTTTGCTAGCTAATCATCTGCAGACCACCAAGCTTTTGTTAATTTTTTTATTTTTTTGTATGTAACCTGTATAGAAGGTTGCCCCATTCTATTCATGAAGGTAAAAAAAACTATTAGTGTGCAGATCCCCCAATACTTACCAAAGCTCGATCCAGCAATGACCACGAGAGCAGCGGCTCTTCCAGGTCATTGGCTGAGACACAGCAGGGAGACATTGGCTTCCGATGCTGTCAATTACAGCCATTGAGTAGGGAGTGAGGGGCAGGACTGAGCCACACTCTGTGTGTCCCATAGAGCTGGCTCGGGAGCGAGCAAGCACGAGCTGCTTTCTCTGGGGGCACTAGGCAAGGGGTGAAGGACCAGAAACACCGGCGGGGGACCTGAGAAAAACAGGATTGGGGCTGCTCTGTGCAAAACGGATGAGGTAGGTATGATTGCTTAGTATTTAAAAAAAGGAAAAAATTTACCTTTTTATAGCTTTGTTTCTCAATCACTTGTATACAAATGGCTCTTGTGAAAAAATAGTAAAAGGTGGTGACTGAACCCACACACGTGCATTGCAGAGTAAAAGTACTGTAGACAAAAGTAATTGTATAATTTTTGTTCAGTGTTGTACTGTATATGATTATTTCATGCCTATGTGTAGGATTTGTAAACAAGAACAATTTACCAAGAACGGTGAAGTTTTAGAGATTTTGTCAGTTACTTGTACTAGGAGGCCGGCATATTGTGTATGGTCAGATTTCTTATGCTGCGTACACACGACCGGACTTTCTGTCGGAATGAACTCTGACGGACTTTTTAACGGATTTCCGCTGAAACGGACTTTCCTACAGACGGTCACACCAAAGTCCGATTTGTTTAACGTGATGACGTACGACGGGACTAGAAGAAGGAAGTTCAATAGCCAGTAGCCAATGGCTGCCCTTGCATCGTCATTGGTCCATCGGACCTGCATACAGACGAGTGGTTTTCTCGATAGGAACTGGTGGCGGAAAGATTTGAAACATGTTCTATTTCTAAAGTCTGTCAGATTTTTCAACAGAAAAGATGAAGTCCACACACGATTGAATTGTCTGACGGATTTGTTCCGTCTGAACTTTGCTGTCAAAGTCCGGTCGTATGTACATGGCATTAGAGAAGCTCAGTTTGAGGCAGGGGAGCCTCCATTTTATTTCTTTATAAAACTTGTATTGAGGGAAATCTATAAGCTAACATTGCCTTTTGTAATTGTTAGCTACTTTCTTTCATGCTGTTGAAGACCAATAAAGGTAGCCTTTATATTTCCACAGTCCAGGTTTTCTTTAAAGGAAGGGTGTGCTCTTGAAATGGGTTTCACAAAGCAGTATGAGTTTCCTAAAAAATATTTTTTTATTAAAAACTGTATATGCAGCTATAGAGGTGGACTATTTAGACACTTTGTATATTTCACCTTAAACTATTGAGTTCCGGGAAGATCTTTTTTCAATGAGTTCTCAGAACCATTTATTATTGCAAAACTTTGTGGGAATTCCCCTTCCCTCCGAGACATTGTTCTCATAGAGTCAGTCTATCAGGCATGTAATCTGTCAGCTGACTGGCACAAGGAATAGAAACAGCAGATTCCTAATACTAGAGGAGTAATTTTTAGGGATGCTCTTGCCCATCTAGGCCTATTTGCCTGAGCTAACTGCAGTAGAAGTGTACAATGCAAATAAAAATTGACATTTCTCCCATTGCAGAAGATTAAAAGGCCTTAATAATCTTACCAAGGTAAATTTGTCTTCCTAATTGCACAACTGCTTACACTGCAAGCCTATTTACATGACTGCCATTTGCCCAGTCGCTTACATATTTTATTATATTAAATCAATTTGGGATGGTGAATTAGTTATTGTAGGAGGTTTTGTTTGATGGACTGTTGTGGAATTGTTGAGTAATATACTGCTGCTTTGAGACAGTATTCAGTTGTACCCCATCTGGGGGTATTGATTTGACTATAATGCTTTAGAGTACAGTTTAGGTATCTTTGGCTGCCTAGTATATTTGACTAATAAATCTCAGAAGCCAAATTATCAAAGCCAAGAGAAAGAGAAGTGTCTTGATTTAATTTTAGATATTTAGTACAACAAGTAACAAAGCCCGATTGGTTGTTTGTAGGCAAAATTAAAGCATGTATAGTTTTTTTATATACATTTTTCTTCTTTTATTATTCTCAGTTTAAAAAAATAAATTTTTTGTTAGGTAGGTATGAAATATTGGGCATGAATTTGTTGCATTCTCATTTCAGCCAACATGTAAAGATTTATGCTGCTTTTCCCATATTTCCCAGTTTCTTTCTCTCCTGTTGGATTAGAACTTAATATCACAAGCTAATATCAACACATGTAAATGACTAATTTCTGTGCAACTTTTTTTTTTTTTTAATAGATCAGTACTTAGTGCCTGAAATGGTGCAAGACTGGTGACGCTAGTATGCAGAATTGGTCCATGTAGTGTTAATAATTTACTTAAGGCTAAATCTCACGATAGGGTTCGGAATTAGGGGAATTTGTAAACATCTATGAATAAGGTACAATGTTAGGGTATTACTTAAGCATTGAGGAGGTGCTATGGTATTAGTCTAGGTGTTTGGTTGAGTTTTAGATTCAGGTTAAGTGTTGGGTGGGTTACAATTAAAATGATTAGTTAGAGATTGGGTGTGCTTGGTTGTTAAGGACACCCAATTGTTGGGAATGCTTGATTGTTAGGGACACTCTTTAGCTCAGTGAAGTAGGAAGACCTTGGGTTCTAAATTTTGTTTTTGTGCTGAATGCCCTGTCCTGAAAACAGCAGGACCATTTTTTTTTTTTTTTTTTGTAGTGGACCTATAGTCTGGCTATGACATGGAGCCTTGAAGTGTTACTGTCTTTGCTTTTTTCTAGGTTTTAATTATGTAACACCCCAATAGAGGGTCAGAGGGCGCTGGTCACCCCTGATGTATATGAAAAAAAAAACAAAGAAATATCCCCTGGGTGGGGTTTTTAAACAGCATATATTACCTGTAAGGGCTGATGTATATGCACAGTAGAAATAACTACTGAAATGAAGCGGATAGTTTGTAATACAAGTATTTATTAATAAAAAAGATTAAATGGGTGACACAATGGTCAAGAATTGAACTCCACTTGGTGAATAAAATGTATAATAGTACATGTATAGACAGAAAAATTACATCATATAACCCTTTTAAATCTGTATACACAGTAAAACATAGATAAAAATAGCCCTTTACGCGTTTTGACCCCATCGGGGGTCTTCTTCAGAAGGTTTATCTATTGTAAAAAAGAGGACAAACATGAATATATATCCATACATTGTACATTATGATATACTAGAGATAACCTGCTGTATGCAGAGTATATATCTGATATAATGACATTATACAAATATCGGTTAATATACATCACAGGTAAATACCTGTATAATCCACAGTGGAGATCCTCTTTAAAAGACAGGAATACACTCAAACCCCGCTATAATTAAAACCTAATCTAATGCTTGAAGGCGAAGGGACAATATTTTAAGTAGCATTTACTGTTTTGGTTTTTCTGAAGGACCAATATGAAATCCGTGTAAAATTTGGTATTATGCCTGTAGAATCTTACCTTTTTTTTTTTTTTTTTTTTTTTATGCTGTAAAATTGTAACATTCATGTAGGTGTTTTTTAATGTTATTTTGATTTCATAAGGTGGAATTACGCTATAACTAGTATCCTTGATGTCAATGTAAAGCCCCGCCTCCGTATGTGGTCCTGGAAATATATTCGAAAGCACCGACAGCAAGTGAAGCGGTACAAAGAAGTGTACAAAGTCAAGATAACATCAAAGAAACCGACAGAGGAAGTTCTGAGCACAGCGGAAGTACTGGATTGTCTTTTTTTGTTGTGTTTTTTTTGTTTTGTTTTTTAAATAATTACATTTACCACATGCATACTGCTTTCCTGGCACAATTGAAACATTTGATTTTAATTCTTGACAGGAGCATGAAAAAACACTGGATATTTTTTGTATCACTCTTGCAAGACAACAAGCTGAAATGGAGGTAAGAAATTATTTTGAAAGTGATATTTAAATCGAGGCTGGGCAATTTCTGGTCAACACGGCAGCCAAGATTTGCATCTTGGTGACTGGGTCATACAATTCCATACATTGCCTGCAGTGATTTCAAAATCTTCCTTCTATTTATGATGATATTATTATTCACGATTTATATAGCGCCTACAGTTTACGCAGCACTTTACAATGTATAGGGGGACAACACAATTACAGTACAGTTCAATACAAAAGGTACAGGAGGGCCCTGCTGGTAGAGCTTACATTTTAATGGGAGGGGGAGGATATGTAAATAGGAACTGCATTAAAATTTATCACAATGCTTCCAAATTAAATTGGTGTAGTTTTATCCTAAATGTTCCTCAAGCATGTTCTGCATTTGTAGTGAATACACACGGTCTGTGTAAGAACTGCCGATGAAGGGATGAGATAGAAGCAGTGGTGACAGGGTCTCTTTAAAAGCAAAAGCTTGAAATGAGCTGGACCAAGCAGAAGGTTGTCTATTTAGGCTTTGTGACACACAGAAATTGCCTATCCCAAGAAGCTCTCTAAGCTTAATGACTGTATTTTGAGGCTTCATACCTGAGCTTTTTCTCTGACCAGTTATGTGGTAGGTGTGCAGTGGGGTTTACAGAGCAGAATGACAGAGAAAAGGTAGAGCAGATATCCTCTATGCTGTTGCTTGAGAATGCTGACGTGAGGCTTAAATTGGCATAACTTCTGGGGAATGTGAGATCTGATCTGGGGCACTGGGTGGGCCCCTCTGGAGCTGCAGAGAGGGCCATCATTTTTAATTGACTACTTAGGGAATCTGACTGCTAAGGGTGCTCATAGCCCCGCTCATTGGTTTATAGGGCACATTTTCCCTGTAGGTCAACTGGAGCCCATTGGGGGATCATCTAGTTCTTAGGCGGTCCAGTCTGCCAGGCTTTTAAAGCTGTCTGTCCTGGTAAGGTTTATTTTTCTGGGTATATGCTTTCTTATTAACTGGTAAATGTAAAAGTGTAGGTGCAGAAACCCCAGTCTTTATATACAGAAAAAGAAAATGGTGTTACCTGTAACAGTTTCCTTGAGTATTTAAAGAGTAACTTCAAACAAAAACATTCCCTTCTGGGTGATCTATGTACATTGCGGGGGATTTTAACAAACCTTTTTGCAAATTCCTACCTTTTATTTGGAAGAATACCTGTTTGTGTGAATGTGTATGGGAGTTCTATAATTATCAATCAGCTGCAGGGATCTGAGGAAAGTTGCAGGGTCTGCATCCCCTTTAGATGTGATTTCTCTTTGAGTATCTTACCAAAACGGACATTTTTGCAGGGCATTCTCAAAATATGATTTGTATCTTAGTGCAGACTTCTGGGAAAATCAGTAAGCCAATCACACAATCAGGAAATTTGATTTTTGGGGGGCGTTCTGTACATCATCTGTGTACAGAACTCCTCCAGGTAGCCATATTGCATTTTACAGAAAACTACAGCAGCTGCAGATTAACCACTTGGGATCCGCGCTATTGCAAAATGACGGCAATAGCGCGGACCCACATTTTCGGGACTACGTCTATTGACGTAGTCCCGGTTACGAGCGGCCTGCGCGCCCCCTGAGGGGCGCGCGCGGCGCGCTCTGTGATCGGCGAGTCCGTGAGACTCGCCTGATCACCGATCCGTGTAAGGGGTCGATCCCGACCCCTTATCACGTGATCAGCTGTCAGCCAATGACAGCTGATCATGTGATAAAACGGAGCCGGTAATCGGCTAGTATTCCTCCTCGCGCTGACAGCGCGAGGAGAAAAAAAAAAAGCCGATCGCCGGCGGCCGTGTTCGGGACATCAGTCCCGATCACGGCCAGCAATTTAAAAGGACACCTGCCCCCTGCCAGTGCCCACCTGCCACCCGCAGTGCCATCCTGAAATAAAGTAAGTGCCCCCCTGTCAGTGCCACCCAGCAGTGCCCATAGTGCCCACAGTGCCACCCAGCAGTGCCCACAGTGCCACCCAGCAGTGCCCACAGTGCCACCCACAGTGCCACCCAGCAGTGCCACCCACAGTGCCACCCAAAATCTGCCTCAGGTGCTGCACCCCAGTGCCGCCCATCAGTGCCCAGCAGTGCCGCCCATCAGTGCCCAGCAGTGCCGCCCATCAGTGCCCAGCAGTGCCACCTATCAGAGCCACCTATCAGTGCCACCTATCAGTGCCCATCAGTCCCATCTATCTGTGGTACCTATCAGTGCCCATCCGTGCCACCCATCCGTGCCACTTATCCGTGCCACCCATCCGTGCCATCTTATCTGTGCCCATCTTTGCCCATCAGTGCCGCCTTATCTGTGCCCATCGGTGCCGCCTTATCTGTGCCTATTAGTGCCGCCTTAACTATGCCTATCAGTGCCCACCAGTGCAGCCTATCAGTGCCCACCAATGCAGCCCATCAGTGCCCACCAATGCAGCCCATCAGTGCCCACCAATGCAGCCTATCAGTGCCGCCTAATCAGCGCACTTCAATGAAGGAGAAAAATGACCCGTTTGCAAAATTTTATAACAAACTATTAAAACATGATTTTTTTTTTTTTTTTTTTTGCATCTTTTTTTTGTTTGTTTAGCAAAAAATAAAACTCCGAGCTGTAACTAAATACCACCAAAAGAAAGCTCTATTTGTGGGAAAAAAAATGATAAAAAATTCATTTGGGTACAGTGTTGTATGACCGCGTAATTGTCACTCAAAGTGCATCAGCGCTGAAAGCTGAAAATTGGTCTGGGACTGAGGGGGGTTTAAGTGCCCAGTAAGCAAGTGGTTAAAAAGCAAAGGCCATTTTTAACAACATTCAATTACAATATGACTTGTGTTGCAATTGTATATGCAATATTACCTTTCTTTTTTATTTTACATTTTTTTTCCAACAATTAATTTAGTTACCCTTTAAATAGTTTAACCCTTTGGCTACCAGGCCATGTGCTCCATTTTGTACACTCAGTTGGCAGACCTTTTTTGCAATTTTTTTCTTTGTTTTTTTATTTTTCACTTCTAGCTTTCAGAATTTGTGACCCCCAAACCATATATTTTCTGATGATTGATATATGAGCACATGATCAGTAGAATAAAAAGAAGGTGCTACTGATTTTTTTTTTTTTTTTTTTTTTTTTAGACCCAGCGGTATTTGTGCAAATGTTTATCAAACCAATATATTTGCAAAAAATACACTAAAACCATTATTAGCAGATGAAAACACAGCTTATTTTACAAAATTCCTACCAGATATAAAAGCTTAATTTGTATTGAGTTAATAAATAACAATAAAGAACAAATATTTGTAGCTTTTAACCACTTGGCATCCGCGCTATGGCCGAACGACGGCCACAGCATGGATGTGAATTCCCGGGAGGCCCGCGCGGAGCGCGCTGTGATCACAGAGTCACTGAGACTCAGGGGATCACTGATCTGAGTAAGGGGCCGGTCCAGTCAAGTTGTATAAACATCTCAAGGATGATCAGTGGAAACAGGATGCACCTGAGCTCAATTTTGAGTGTCATGGGAAAGGCTGTGAATACTTATGTGCATGTGATATTTTTTTTTTTATGTATCTTACATTGTACAGATTTATTCCATTTCCCCCTTTCAGGTGCAATAATCTAATGCAGACCTTTCTGGTTGTTGCAAACCATCCTTCTCTAAGCCTACCAGAGCTGCCAACAATCCTTTCTCACACTGAAGGCTACCCCCCCCCCCCCCCCCCCCCACCTCCCTCTTATGGATGCGATGGGATACTCTGTCAACACTTACCCCAACTTAACAAAAAAATAAAACTTTTCTCTTTGCCTTTTACATGAGATGCACAATTTATTCTTAGTTACTGTCCTCTGTTTTCAAGCATACAGGCATTTTTATTTCACTGATCTAAAAGCAGCCCATTGTTTTCAATGTGGCTGTACACACAGGCCTGTAAACATGCACTGCGTATGGATCAGTAAAAAAAATGTATATACAGAAATCTGAGTGCTGATCAGTATTTTTGCGTGTGTGAGCGGTCTTTAAAAAATCTCTGCACTTTTATATATATATATATATATATATATATATATATATATATATATATATATATATATATATATATATATATATATATATATATATATATATATATATATAATATATGTGTGTATATGTTAAAGTGCGTAAACTTTATGTCCAAACGCATGCATGTGGTATGCATCCTTCATTAAAAATTAGTTAGAAGTATTTTTGTACATGCAATTATGCACTGGTGCTATACTTCCCAACCTTGTGTTTTTTTCTGCCTTGAATGTTTAAAGCTCATACATCAGAACATGTGCAAGAGGCCTTTTTTTTCCCTATTCAAAGACCGATCACAAATTTATCTCTGAAATTATCCTTATTCTACTTACTATTCTAAAATCTTGTAAGCTGAAAGCTTATGTGCCAAACTGCTAATCACCATTTCTCAATGAGCAAACTAACCACAGTCTGATTCTTCAGCAAGTGTGTGGAGTATAGTTTATTTGCAATAGTTTTTTTTAATCACTGTGGGAAAAGGGGCCACGAATGTTCGTAGATAATGTGGGGGAAAGGATAGATAATACACAGGGAAATGTAATAAGCACATGTGGTTATGTGCAGTCAGTAATAGCAGTGAAAGATGGTTCAGTATGATTGCATTGCTTTTAAAATGTTTGGAGGTTAAGTATCACAGTTTTCTAAAAGGTATTTAGACATTGCGACTAAAACGTTTTAACAGCTCTTACTTTAAAGTGGAAGTCCATGCAAAAACTAAAATCCCTGCATCTATAGACACCAGGCATCTAACACTAACCTCTCTATCCCTGTAAAGAAAAAATGAGTATACATACCTTTTTGGAAGCCGATCTGACCCGCTTCGACTGGATCCCACGCTGAGCTGTCATCTGCGGCTTCACTGTAGAGGCGAGTGCAGAGGAGACGGGTGACAACAGAATCCACATAATAACTCTATGGGTGACGTCACTTCCCATTCATTTCAGTCGTTTTCGTCCGTGTCCTGTGCAGAGCTTCCGCCACTGGAGATTGGGTCAGATCGATTTATAAAAATGTATGTATAGCACTCATTTATTCTTTACAGGGATAGAGAGGATAGTATTATATCCCTGGTGTCTATAGATACAGGGATTTTAGTTTTTGCATGGACTTCCACATTAACATTACAAAATATGCTGCTTGCCTATGCACCACTTTCTATTTAAAAACAAAGTGCATTTCATGCAGTCCTGTATGACAGGGGGGTATTATTTATGCAATAATACAAATATGAGAATGTTGCCAAATATGAAATTGTTGAACCTATTATTTTACTGTCCAGGCAAGCAAAGCCGGCCTTAAAATATACAGGCCAGGAGCAAAAGATGAGGACAGCAACTCTAAGGGATGGTTTGGCTGGATGTGGGGCTGGTCTGGAGATGGCACAGAAAAGAAGGAAGCAGCAAAGACTGGAAGTATGAGCTTTTTATTGTTTGCATTATTCTTATTATTTAAATTTTACATTTAGTAATTGTATTGCACTGCATAGTACAGTTTTTCTTTTAAAGCTGAACTCCAAGTATGGTTTTTATTGCATAGGTACATTAGTTCAGCTTGTACCAGTGTAAGTATACATATTCCATAACTGTAGGACCCAGTCCTGGGACAGCCATGAACATTGCTGGATCAGAGGGAGCTCAGGTAATGCCTCGTACACACGTTCCGATTATCGGACCACAAAAGTCACTTTCGGACAGATCGTGCGATAATCTGATCGTTAGTACGCAGCTTTCGACAGCCGATCGCGACAGTCCGTCCAACCAAATCCGAAGGGACAAACAGGAAAACTTTGGTCGGATGACAGCCCGTCGTACGACAATCGTATAGCCAGTACAGTATGCGTCCGATAAATGTCATTTGACAAACACCACGCATGATCGGTAACACGAAAATAAACCAGAAGGACACACAGGTCACACGTATTTGACATCATTTAAAATACGTAGCTACGCACGACGGAAGATTGTTCCAGAATCGTACGACAAAAATCTTACACACATTTTGCACTGTTGTATTCGATCTTAGTTGTATGCAACAAAATGTGAACGATCGGTCGTACGATAATCGGAACGTGTGTACGAGGCATAAGTATGGGGGGGAGGGGGGGGAAGAGCTGCACACACAAGGTTTTTACCGTCATGCATAGAATGCATGAAGGTAAAAACCTTCAGCCTTTAGAACCACTGTAAGTATAAACACACAAACATTTTGAATGGTCCACTACCTCTTCCCTAAGCCTCGGACTTTCAGTTCCAGCGATCTTTAGTTCTTAAGCATGTTTATTTTAATTTGTGTGCACAGCATGTTCCTTTCAATCAATGCTATCTTTTAAAATGTTTTTAGTAAGCATGATTTTTTTTTACTATTTACGTTGTTAAATCTAACAACCTTTTTTTTTAATCATAGTGATATAGTTAACTATAGAAAAGCAAGAATATTAAATGATTACTAGTGATGATTCACTAGTTTTATGGATTGTAATACAGATTTGCTCTCTAAAGGTCTGGAAGAACTGATGACTCTTGAAGAGAAAGCAAAGTTGTGTGCAGCAATAGGATACAGCGAAACAGCAGTTGACCCAACTATACCAAAAACAGTGAGCACAATTTACCAGCTACTCTAATATAATTATTAGAAGTCATTTGTGCTTAATTTCAAGCAAAATTTGAACTGTAAAGGCTAAGTAAAAATGATTGTTTTTTCATAAAGAATATGCATGGCATAATAATAACCATCCTTGATAAAGTAGCATGTCCTAATAATTGCATCCAGTATTGCTCCGTGTATGGCTGCCTCAAGTAGGGAGAGCTTGCAGCAGCAAAATTACTGTTCTGTCTGCCTCTGTATGCGTCATATTTTTTAATATATGAAATCTATGTGATAGCACTGCTTATGAAACTAAATGTGACTAAACAACCCTAAAATTAAAGTGTCAGTGCCAATATATAATGTGCCGAACAGTCAGTAAGTACACATAGTTCATATAGAGTCCATATGTCATATGAGGAGTAAAAATCTTCTTATATAAAGGTGTACACAAAATGTTTCCGTAAGAAACATGCTTCGCAAATATCTCCACTCCATGACTTGTGCTCCGCCCCTATAATAGTGGTAAAGTGCTGCTACAACTAGCGTTGCTTTACCGCTAATGCCGCACTGCCCCAGTGTGAAAGGGATCTAAATGTATGTGAAGACTGAGGTGTAGCTGTGTATTTAGGCTCAGCAAGAGTGGGATTTTGCCTACTGAGATGCCACGCAGTCCTGGGATGCTGGATCATTTTAGACCGCTTGCAGCTCAAAGAGGAAGGAGAGAAAAGCAGCAAATAAATTATTAAAATGTATTAGCTTGATAGAGGTACAGCCAAAGCTTTTTGGCCATGCTTCTCTTGTGGGTCTGGGGAGTGCACTTACTTTTGCTTTCCTGTGTCCCCAAATCAGCTGACTGTGGGCTCAAGCTTGCTGTCATCTGACTTCACTGGGCCTCTGCAAGCTCTGGAAGGCTCCTGACCATATTGTCAGGTTTCACCCAGCTGTCGGTTTAACAGCTGGGCTCTGGCTCTCCGCATGTGGCTGAGAACTGAAGCCAGCTGCACCTGCACCCTCCCCAGCCTGGTGCTCCAGTGAGTGCTGGAGGAGCAGAGCAGGGAGCGAAGACTACAGTCACTGCTGGCGGCTCAGAGAAGACCGAGAGCTGAGTAATCCATGGTCATGTGATCGCTCAGTTCTTGGACTTCGAGCTGGCAGGGGACAGCCGCAGCTTCAGACCGATGTTGCAGCACAGAAGTGAATATGTATGTATGTTACATCTCTCACCTATTTTGCCAACTTCTCCCCTGGCAGCAAAGTGTGTCTTATCTCTCAGTTTTTTCTTCTTCTCCCTACTCTGAAATCCCTGTTCATAGACCATGTATCATTCCATAGTCCAGATTTTTCCTCCACCCACTTGGCAGTAGCACCCTTTCAATAGAGCAAGCTTACACCAGTCTTATTCATTCGTCTGCTAAAACAAAGTATCATGGCATGGGATTTTTGTGGAGAAAAGAAGTGAGCTGTAGGTGTATGGGTGCAGCAGAACCTTTAACATTTCTCTCATGACACTTTAAGGAAAATATTAACTAGATTTACTATGAATAACCATTTAAAAATGGAATAACACCAGAAATGGCTACTAAAAAAACCAGTGACACATTGCTTTGGGCACCCAAGCTTGATTGTCCTTGTCTGAAACATCTGAGACTCATTAATATAATCACAAACTAAATAGTCCCTTTAAAATAATATGAACTGACATATATACCTGCCTTTCTTAATGTACAATAGTGCACAATTCGGGAAGAATAGTATATTAACACACATATATTAATATTTGTATTACATGTATATGTATGTGAGATATATATCTCACATTTGCCTTACAGACCTTAATATTTTTGGACAGTTAGAAAAGAAAGAAGACACGTTGCAAAGAAATACAGTATGCCCCAATCTATACTTGATTTGGCTTTTCAATTAACCTATATACACTATTGTCACGTACCTTAGAGCAGAGCCTGACGAGCAGAGGAAGAACTCTCTTACAGCTCTGGTTCAAGGACCACTGAGGTTTCAACAGCGGGTGCGAGAGCACGGTGGGATAAGCGTGCCTGCGATGTTCTCCGTTGGCCGGTAAGCGGGAGAGCCAGGTGGCAGCAGTGGTGGTTGCTGCTGGTTGGCTGTGGATGCAGGTACTTTGCGAATGCAGGTGTACTGTGGAGACTGGTGCAGAGTCAGACAAGCCAGGTCATACACAGAAGATCAGGTGCAACAGAGACATCAAGCAGAGAATGGTCAAAGTTCATGCAGAGGTTTGGCAACAGAATCAAGCAGATACAGATGAGATAGTGGTCAAGGCAAGCTGGGGTCAGGGTTGGAGAATATCAGGGTGGTCAGGAAACCGAGTCAGAATTCGATCAAGGGTAGACACAGAAGCAGGATACAGGGGAAAGCTGCAGATCAGACAGCAAGGCCCTAGTGCATCTGTCATCCTTTTTATATGGCATTTGGCACCAATGCTAAGGGGCACGCACATGCATTCGCTGGCGCGCACGTTTGCACATAGGTGATCGCGCGGACGTGCCTGCTAGGAAGGTTGTCCCTGGAATTGTGCCCACACATGCACCTTGGCCTCTGCCTCCACCTATCTACTGCATCATGGCCAGCATCTCTCTAACAACTATATTACCAAAAGTATTGGAACACCTGCCTTTACACACACATGACCTTTAATGGCATCACAGTCTTATTGAGTTGCCCCACCCATTGCAGCTATAACAGCTTCAGCTCTTCTGAGAAGGCTGTCCACAAGGTTTTGGAGTGTGTCTATAAGGAATGTTTGATCATTCTTCCAGAAGTGTATTTGTGAGGTAAGGACGAGTTGGACGAGAAGGCGTATTTCACAATCTCTGCTCCAATTCATCCCAAAGGTGTTCTATCGGATTGAGATCAGGACTCTGTGCAGGCCAGTCAAGTTCCTCAACTCCAATCTCGCTCACCCATGTCTTTAAAGAGGAGAGAGAAGCTAATGATACTCGGCAATTGAAATATGTTTTCACTCTAATTGTGTTTTTCTGTATCTGTTTTTTATTTATTTTTTTAGTATGAAGCAGTGGTTTTATGTGTAAAGTTATTAAGTATGTCAATTCAGTTGCGAGAAGATAAAGGAAAGCCTGAACTGATTAATCTGGCTATAACTGACTTAAGCTCCATGTTAAAACAACGCCCAGGAGCACAAGCAGTTAGGTGAGTCAGCTGAACAATGTTCCATTCAATAATATATTCCATTTTCTTTATGCTGCATATAAGTGATATTGATTGTGACCATGAGTGTTTTTTTTTTTTTTTTTTTTTTATGGGATCATTTTTCTGTGCTGATGTTTGTATCTCCCATATTCCACATACAGGTTTGAAGCTCAAATTGGCACATTTGAGATAACTGGCATGTCACAGACCAAGTCTGTTCCCTGTCTGTTGTCTTCCCGGAATATTGTAACAGACAATGACATTTCATTGTTGAGCCTTATGTTTGAAACCAATCCTTTGGATGAGTGCGCAGACCAGAGACTTCTAGTGGACTCCCAACCTCTAGAAATAATTTATGATGCTGTAAGAACCATTCAGATAATTTTTACATATCTTAGTGATTAACTTTTTAGATTCACTTTTTCACAATTTTTTTTATTGTTCTAAATATGTGTATTTTGCCATATTTAGAAAACCATCAACAGTTTAGCAGATTTTTTCCGGCCTCCACAAGACGTCCATCTTGAACAACTGACTTCAGCCACTTTAACCAAGTTAGAAGAGTTTCGAGATAAAACTTCAACAGGCAAGCATGTTTTTTTGTATCATTTTATTCTACATTGCACAATTCGTTTTTTGTATTTTTGTTATACATTACTTTTTCAGATGCTTGGTTATACATTATAGTTATACAGTATAATACTTTATGAATGAATTATCCTGGGCTCATTGAATTCTTGGGTATAGTTGTTGTAACTAGGTAACTCACGTCAGTGTACCTTACAATGATATCTATAAGCATTTCAAATTATATGTATGGAATGGATTTCTTGCCCAGAGGGTATCTAAAAATTCTAATTTGAAGTTATTTTAATTTGCAGATAATGTAAGCATGTGCTTTTTTGAGCAGTTATTTTATTGATTTGGACTACCATGAAAGCACACATATGTAAACTGGAAAAAAAATATTCAAAACCGGTACCCCCAGTGAATTGTAGGCATCTAAAAGATGCAGTGGCCATGAGTTAACATATAGGACCTTAAATATGCGATCCTTTCCTGGGGTCTTTGTAACACAAATTGTGACCAACTTCACAAAATGCTAGTTTTGGAGCTTTCCCCCTCCTCTTCATTGGATGATTTACTTTCACCTCTTGCTGTGGTGACATCTTGAAAATGTTGGATTTCATCTTACTTTCTGTCTCAGTGAAAATGGTTCTTCAACAGAAAGTTCTTCAACAGAGAAGTGAATCTTCCCAACGGGGACACAGACAGCAACAAAAACATAAGAGGCTCTAACCCTTCCCAACTCTATAAGAAAAAAAGTTTTTTGCCTTTATACACACTCTAATAGAGACCTGCAATTTCTCAGCAAAATTAAAAAATATCTAAAATATTAAAAATAGTCAAAACAACATTTCTTTATCGTCTATATGCTACGGCCAACATGAGGGTTGAGGAATGTATAGAATAGGGCGCTTTGGATAACAAGGAGTCTTTAATAAACAGTACATGACTGGCTCTTAAAATGTGATTAATGCACCACAGCAGGACTTCAGAAGAGGGAAGCACACACACTATAGGAAAAACAAAGCAGAGAAGAAGGTGCTTCTAAGTGCAGTAATAAAACACTTTAATGACAAGAAAGGGTTAAAACACTTACAAGAATCCATGATGTATAGGGGAATGCCTCCTGGAAGTAAAGACAGCTGCAGGTGTAATTTCCAGCCGACCAGCGGTGGGAAGCACAGTGTCTCTGATCCAGGATGTCAGGGCCAACGTGGAAAGCAGGCAACCAAAAAGTGACGTCAGAGTGGGCGGAACATGTTTCGGAGCATGCCCAGCCACTTCTTCAAACCAATGGAGTAGGAAGTGGTTTATATGAGAGGCAGGGGTGGGTGGGACTGATGACGACTTCCAGATCATTACATGGCAGTATGCAATAGAATAAAATACAGTAAAATAAAGTGAAAAACTCGCTGCAGTAAAGGTAAGAATACAGGTAAGGTAAGGATACACAAGACATAAACACTGACTGGGACAGAACTGCAACAATTAGAACATAGATTAATTAAATGCTGATATTTATGGGGTAAATAGGTGAAATCTAGACCTCTAGCCATCTACTAACTGATGTTACAATCCATTGCTGAAAGATTGATGTATATTCTGATGTGCTAGGTGTATAATATTTTCTCTTTTCTCCCCCTCCTCCCCTCCCATCTCAATTTCCGTCCCTTCCCACCCCCTCCCATCTCCTCATCTGGTTTGTGCTTTCCTCTTATAATTCTACCCGGTTATATTCAAATGAATTAGACTCTAATGCTCGACTTTTCTATAGATATATGCCTTAATTGCCTTAAAGTGGTTGTAAACCCTTACAAACCACTTTGACCTACAGGTAAGCCTAGATTAAGGCTTACCTGTAGGTCCAAGCAATATCTCCTAAACCTATATGGTTTAGGAGATATTTGCCCGTAAACGGGCACCGCTGTCTACGGCGCATGCGCCATAGACAGCGGCGCGCAGGCACACTGAGCGCGGCATTCTCAGCGACGGAGCTGCCACGTGTCTGCTCCCGTGCGCATGCGCGGGAGTGACGTCATCGCGGCTTCGCCGAATGACAGCGACCCCACCAACAAGATGGATGCGGCGGACTACAGGGGACAGCGGCGACTTCGCTGGATCCTGTGTCAGGTAAGTGACACATAATGGACTACTATGCGATGCATAGTAGTCCATTATGCTTTGCCTTTGCAGAGAATGAAAGAGGAAGTAAACTCATCAGGGTTTACTTCCTCTTTAATTAGTCTGACTGTACAAGTATTGTCTTGAATAGTATGACTTGATGAACTGTGTGCCTTACAGTTCTGTATGATGTTTTCATTTTATTTTTACACTTTTTTTTTCTTCTTTTTTTTAAGAAAAGAGTCTTTATTGAGTTTTATGCAAAAGTATACAGAGTAATCATGTAAATTAATGAAAATAGGAGGGCCTGATTCAATAAAGCGAAAGGAGAACAACAATTCAAAATAATAAATATAAAGAAAAATTAACAACAAAAACAAAAAAAAAAAAGGAAAAAGAGATAAAAAAACACTGGCGATAATTATTTACTGTTTATGTTACAGACCATATTGTATAAAAGCCAAATTAACAGTAACTGGCTAACTGATATTTGCCAACAGTGCATAGTACTTAGTTAAGAAACACAGGTAGATGAGGACTGTAGCCATCTGTCCCAAACGTTATTGTATTTACCCAGACATCCTCTATTGGTGTAGATGATCTTTTTTGTACGGTGGGTTATTTTTAATTTAAGCGATCCAAGCAGCCAATGTAGGAACTGATGCTTTAATCCAGTTGCGAGTTATGATCTTCCTTGCCACTAATAGTTTCATGCAGGAATCTAAAAGTGTGTTTGTCTATGTCAGTATCAGGAAAAATGCCCAACAGCATTGCCTGGGATCTAGAGATATCAGGGAGCCCATCTGATCATATAGAAACTGAACAATCTGCAACCAATATCCTTGAATGCAGGGACAATGCCAGAGTAGGTGGCCAAATATACCAGTGGAAGTCAGACATTTGGGGGACACGGGACTATATGTGGGGCAGAATTTTGCTTTCCGGTGTAGTGTCAAGTATGCCCTGTGCGTGATGTAGACTTGTGTCAGCCTATCCGTCATTTTTGGGGACACGAGGGTACAAGTTTCTAGAGCCTCGCCCCAGTCCTCATCATCCAGTTCTCCAGCATTATCAACCCATTTGTTTTTAGCCAAGTAGGCAAGTTTAGTGGCAGCTGGGGTAATAAACATGTTGTAAAAAAAAGAAATGAGCTGGTGTGGTTCATCGCTGCAGATTATAGCATGTACATCTAAAGACGATAGGTCTAGGTAGGAACCTGTAAACTGGGTATGTAGGGCATGTCGCACCTGGAGAAAACGAAAGAGAACATGGGAAGATTAAATTCCACTTTCAACCAGTCAAAGGTTTTGAGTTTACCATTCTGGAGGACATGAGACGGCAAGTAAACTCCCCTAGCTATCCATACACTAGGATCGGGTACCTGGAGAAGTTCTGAGAGGAGGTTGTTGTACCACAGAAGGGTATTAACCTGAAACTTGGTCATTTGCATCCTGGACATCACCAGGTCCCATATCCACTCGTGCTGGAATAAAAGGCCAGAGCGGTTCGGAGCCTCCAACGAACCACGCAGGCCATGCAGTAGGTCACGGAACGGATGTGGGAATCGCAATTCCCTTGGGTGGCATACCAAAGGGAGGTATCTAGATTTATCAGCCTTATCAATATGATAAAGATGAGATAGCTGAGCCGCCAGATAATATGAACTAAAGTCTAGGACCGCTAGGCCCCGCAGAGAAGTTGGAGCCTCCAGGACAGTTTTTGTCTGCCAGGCCCCCAGATAAACGATTGATGGTTTTAAAAGATCTAAGGGGAATGTAAACCGGGGAGTGCCATAAAAAAAAAAAAAATATATATATATATATTATAATATAATATAATTTTAGGTAAGGCGACCCATTACTCCCAACAGAAATCTGGCCCACATTTTGTGTTTTGGCTTTTATCAATTGAAATAGGGGCGCAATATTTAATGAAATATAGTCAGCTATGTACCTGTAGCTCTGGATTCCTAAGTATTTAAAGGTGCTAACTCTGGTTAGTGACATAGCAGCTTGGTCTGTGGAAGGGGGAAATACATCCAGAGGGAGGATCTGGGACTAGTCCCAGTTGATTTTGAGGCCTGAAAACCTACCAAAGTTCTCAATGATTTGTAGTGCAGTGAGGAGGGAGGGATCCGAATTGGCTAAATCAAGGACCATGTTGTCTGCGTATAGCCCTACCTTCTCCACTAAAGATCCAGACATTAGCCCTCCAATATCTGGGTGTCCCCTGAGAGCTACTGCCAAGGGCTCCACAGCCAGTGCATAAAGAGGGGGAAAAATGGGGTACCCCTGACATGGCCAGAGGTCCAACCATTTGCCACCACCTTGGCCTGTGGCGCATCATAGAGAATGGTGAGCCATTTTACAAAGTGGGGCCAAATCCAAAACAGCGAAGGCACTGCCACAGATTCTGCCACTCAACTGAGTCAAATTCCTTGGCTGCATCAAGGGAGACAATGACTCTAGAACCAACTTGATCGTGGGAAGCCTGGAGATTCATAAAAAAAAATGACGTCTGGTATTAAATGCTGTGTTTGGTCTGGATGTATTAGTGTTAGAATAACTTTATTAAAGGCGTAAGGCCAAGATTTTAGCCAGGATTTTGATGTCTGTTTGCAGTAGGGTGATAGCCCTTTAGGATTCAGGGTTATGGATTAGAACTATAATCGCCTCATGCGTAGTTTTGGGGAGGATGGAGGCCTTGAATATAGCGTGATAAAGGGCAAGTAGTTGTCATGGTTATGCAGTGATCTTCCTCTGGTTGCTTACCTCCCCTCATGTGTTCTGACTAAGAGGAAAGCCACTTCCACCTGGGGGTTTTTATAACCTCTCCTCTCTAAGCATGGCTCCACCCCAGGCCCTATCAGGGAACCCTATATTAACCTGTGCACTGCAAGCCAACAGTGCTGATCAACCATTGTGTATTCATTGTGTGTTTGGCTTCCTGGTTCCTGCTTGCCGTGTGCTCTATGTTTGACTCTGTTACTGACCTTGGCGTGTTCTCAACGATTCCTATCTGCTTGTGACCTTGACCTTTTGCATGTCCCTGACCATCCCTGTCTGCCTGTGACCCTGAACCTTTGGCATGTACTCTGTTGTTCCTCTCTGCTAGTTGCCCTGACCTCTACCATATCCCCTTATTATCCTTGTCGTTCCAGCCTGCTGCTTCCTTCTCCTGTAGTCTACTGTGAGCGTGAGCTGTGAGACCCTAGGGGCCGCGACCTGGAGCCAGACTGCAGCAAAGTCCATCCTCACCACTGGAGGCTCTGGCGAACACCCGCTGGCTCTTAGACTCCGTGCCCTGGGGAATCTATGCTCCAGCTCCCAGTGGGATCTGTGTTAGTGATCCTGTAGACCTGTGTCCTGAATCTCCCTGGGTACAATCCGCAGCAGTCAGTCCTAAGGTCCACTACCTAGCGGTGCACTTCCTACTCCTACGGAGTGCATCTGTCACCTGGTCTCAGGTGACCTGACAGTTTGATCAGCCATGGACCCAGCTGATGTGCCGCTACCCGCAGATGATCCATTGCAGGGCTTAGTTCGCAGACTTGAGACCCAAGAATCGCATCAGACCCAGGTGATGCGATTCCTTCAGGATTTGGCATCCCGTGTTGAACAGGTTCAGGCCTCATTAGGACCCTCGGTTCAACAACCTCTGCACCTATTGCATCAGTCGCAGCCACACATTCATTACAACTACCAGCTCCGGGCCCGTTTCTCTGGGGACTCCAAGGCTTGCAGGGGGTTCCTTGGCCAGTGCACAATTCATTTTGAACTTCAGCCCCAAAACTTCCTGTCCGATCGGGCGAAAGTAGCATATATTATATCCCTCCTGTCCGACGAGGCGCTAGCTTGGGCTGCCCCTCTGTGGGAACTGAATGATCCAGTGGTTTCTAGCCTGTCTGATTTCTTGAAACTTTTTCAGAATATCTTCTAGGAACCGGGTCATGTCTCCTCAGCGGCTAGCGCTCTTTTACGTCTCCGTCAAGAGTCCGCTTCTGTGGGACAGTATGCTCTTCAGTTCCGTATCCTCACAGCTGAATTGAGCTTGGCTTCCTGGTTCCTGCTTGCCATGTGCTCTATGTTTGACTCTGTTACCGACCTTGGCGTGTTCTCAACGATTCCTGTCTGCTTGTGACCTTGACCTTTTGCATGTCCCTGACCATCCCTGTCTGCCTGTGTCCCTGAACCTTTGGCATGTACTCTGTTGTTCCTGTCTGCTAGTTGCCCTGACCTTTACCATATCCCCTTACTATCCCCGTCGTTGCAGCCTGCTGCTTCCTTCTCCTGTAGTCTACTGTGAGCGTGAGCTGTGAGACCCTAGGGGCCGCGACCTGGAGCCAGACTGCAGCGAAGTCCATCCTCACCACTGGAGGCTCTGGCAAACACCTGCTGGCTCTTAGACTCCGCGCCCTGGGAAATCTATGCTCCAGCTCCCATTGGGATCTGTGTTAGTGATCCTGTAGACCTGTGTCCCGAATCTCCCTGGGTACAATCCGCAGCAGTCAATCCTAAGGTCCACTACCTAGCGGTGCACTTACGACTCCTACGGAGTGCATCTGTCACCTGGTCTCAGGTGACCTGACAGTAGTCTGGGGACCAGGACGTCTGAAAACTTGGGAATAGAACTCAATAGGTAGTCCATCAAATCCAGGGGCTTTTGCAAATTGAGAAATGGCAAGAGTGAGGTCTTCCTTTTGAGATCAGGGCCTCTAACATACAATATCTCTCAAAAGTGAGTACACCCCTCACATTTTAGTAAATATTTTATTATACCTTTTTCAGCACTGAAGAGACAGCACTTTGCTACAATGTAAAGTAGTAAGTGTACAACTCGTATAAGTGTAACTTTGCTGTTCCCTCAAAATAACTCAACACACAGCCAATAATGTCTAAACCACTGGCAACAAAAGTGAAAAGAGAGAGAACACAAGAACAACCGTATAGAAAGAAATGGGAAAGAGATGTGGGTAGTATCTTGGGAACTCAATGGGAGAGGATTCTTGAGCTCGCACCATGGGTGTCTTTTTCCACCTCAGAAGATGTCACACTTATTCTTACTGTATAGAGCATATTATACCCCGTAAAAACATTTCCTGTTTGGCCGAAGGCAAGATGCTTCCTGCCCCAGATGTGGTAGGACAGAGGGGGACATGATCCATATGTTCTGGAGCTGTCCCAAGCTGCTCCGCTATTGGACGGAGGTGGTGGAAATAGTAGCCCAGGTATTCAGGGTGGTTATAGATATGGAACATTTGTTGTGTGTATTGGGGTGGATAGATGGAGGGAATAGGCCAAAAGACACCAAATTAGCAATAGTAAGGTGCCTCTTTCAAGGAAACTTATAGCCCAGAAGTGGCAGTCTTCTGCACCACCTTCCAGTAGGGACTGGGTACAGAATATGAACGTGGTAATTCTTAAGGAAAGGGCAATATATATAAGACAGGGAGGAATTAAAAATAAATTGACAAGATTTGGAAATTGTGGTGTGAGAAAATGGAAGTATTTATGCATAAAAGTGGAAGGGTCATCAAACAGGTAGTAGTGAGATAGGAACACTTTTGAGAGAGGAATGGAGGGGTGAATGATGGAGGTATTGGAAGGAAGGGATGAGTGAAAAAGGGGTCCATTGTTTTTTTTCCCCTTTTTTTTATAATGTATGTGAATGATGTTTGTTTTGTTTAAATTGAAAAGAAATTAATAAAGATATAAAGTAAAAAAAAAAAAAAAAAAGTGAGTACACCCCTAAGTGAAAATTTCCCAAATAGGCCCAATTAGACACATCAGGGCCCCTAATGGGGTAGCAATCTTGGGGGGGAAAAAATTTAAAATCCAGCAGAGGGGCAAAAACAAAAACTGCGGGCAGGTAGTCATCGGGAAGAGGTTTCAATGGCAACAAAAGTCGAACCATAGAGCCAATCTATGTCCACCAGTGGTGAAGACATGTAATGCAGTTCCATATATTTACGATGCAGTATATTGAAAGATGCAATCCGGTAGGTATGCTACCCAACCAAAGGGTTAAAACAGGTGCACTCGAACGGGAAAGCAGCACTGGCATCATAACAGCAAGGAGATTGATTGAAGTGCCCCTACATGTGAAATTGGAAAACAGGAGACATGGGCAGCATCAAGTATGCAGAAGGCAATATTAGATAGCAGATGCCCCTGTAGTACTCACGGCTCAGGCAGGATTTGTGTGATCAAGCCAGTCAGTGGCTGCCCCGGGTTCCTCAAAAAAATGGACGTGGGAATAGCATGGAATATTTCATATGGCGAGCAAGTAACCGCCCCTTTATTTCTGTGAATTGGCTGCATTTTCTTTGGACCTCAGTGGAAAAGTTGGGGAACACCAGGATTTGATGGTTGTGTAGAGGTATGTTGCCCTTTTCTCGAGCCAGTCGTAGGACAGCATCCCGGTCTTTTGAGGTGTTTTGCGATGAAAACATGTGGAGGTGCCCCTTGAGGTGGTTTCTTTGCAGGCATCTGGTGGGTCCATTCCACTACGAACGATTGAGAGAAGCCCTCTACCCCATAGGTGTTAACGCGTAAATCCTCTTGGAAGGTAGCTGGGTTTGTATCCTCCTCACCCTCTGGGAGCCCTATGAAACGGAGGTTGTTTTTCCTCATCCGATTCTCTAAATCTTCCTGTTTTTGCTGAATCTGAGCAATGAGGCAGTTTGCCTGATCTGTCGACTCATGCAGGGACGGGAGCGCTTCCTCCACTCAATCCAGGCATTATTCCATCTCACCAACTTTTTTCCATAGATGTTGCATATCCTGGCGGAGTAGGGAGATGTCCACCTTCACCTCTTCTATTCTGGTAGTGAGGGAAGTCTAGCAGCCAGCAATCACTTCCAAGATCTCAGCCTTTTCAGCCTCATGGGAGGAGGGGCGAGAGGATGGAGAGCCACCATCTTTGGCCTGTATGCCTCCATCCAAACGGCGGTACCTATTGAGCTTTGTGACCGCGTCAGTCTTATTCTGAGGAGGCGACATCATTCCAGGGTACACTGAGGCACTGCAGGTAAGTTACCGGTCGTTAGGTCTAAAAGGAGAAGGACAGGATAGATTCAGGATCATGCTGGCGGAGCTCAGCTCAAACATGTCTCAACGCATGCATGATTAGGCCATACCCCCCCTTTATTTTTAGTCTTTGATAAATAAAAACTTTTCTGTTTAAATAAAATAATTCCGATATTTAGACATAGTGTAGATACTCATATGGGATGCATGGTGTGCATCATGGGACTAAAAGTGTCAGCAATACCATAAATGGCAGAAATATGACAAGTAAAATAAAGATAACTGGACAGATGTAAATACTGTGCAGCAGGGGACAGCAAGTTTCAGCAACATCACAACTTAGAAAAATATATAAAAAAAAAATGCAATACAATATGGTCATTGCTGCGGGTATACAAACATGATACGCTGGGGACAATATAATTGTGGTTGATTCGTTGATTCATCAAGGGAGCTGCGCCTGCAGGAGGGTCTCCCTGCTGTTCATATCCACACATAGGCACACACGCATGCATGCAAAATTAATTGGCATAAGTGGGCATGCTTAGGGGCTAGTGCAGATGCAGTGGCATGATCCATACACCGGGGGGGGGGGGGAGGGTTGTGGAGGTTACCCCATGATTTTAGTTAGGTGCTAATGACTATATGGACATTGGGTTGGATATTGCTGTTGGGGAAGTGTCAAGTATCCTTCTCCTTTAGTCAGTGTTTGACAAAGTCGCAAGTTTTGAAAAGATGCTTGCGGCATTGGTACATTCCAGTGATAGCCAGGAAAGTGGGTATGAAGTGGCCAGGTGGCTTGGGTTTATGCTTAAGGAGGTTTGGACATCTCACCCTTAACCGTCATGGCTCTGTTTTTGCTAGTGAGCTGGTGGAAGCTCTTTCCTCAAGTCGGTTGAGAAAATGTCCAACTATATTTTCTAGCCTTGTTATTCTTTCATTCAATTTTTTTCTTCATTCAGGATAATCGAAACACCATAATTATTTTTGACTTTAAGACTAGATCAATCAAGACTTCAGAAATGCTGCTTGAGCTAGTCTCTATACAGAAGCAACAGCTTTAGATGTAGTACCCGGATCGCAGTGGACTGCGAGGCTAGCCTGAAATGCGTCTTTTGGGCAATGGGCTTTGTGTACTGTTAGGTAGCCTCTGAATGCTTTTCAGGTCCTGAGCCTTGGCACAGCCTCCCGTGTGATGCAGTCCTTGAAAACTCACATAGTGAGTAGGCTTCTGGACATGGCAAGGCTAACCAGGAATTTGACCTTCAGGCACTGGATTCAGCATTGTGGAGTTTTCAAGACTTTTGCCTTTGAGCCAAGAGCTGAGGTACAGGAATTTGCTGAAAGGTGGTCTGTGCCCAGTGTGGATAACCCAGTGATCTACATTAATTCAGATATTGTTAGAAGGGTTGAAAGTGTACTTACCATGGGACTCTACTGATAAGATGTTGAAATCCCTTCTTGTATTAGTTATGCCCTCTGTCTTGTGTTGGTAATAATTCCGATCTGTCAAACTATATCAGAATGGATTCAATTTAGAAAGAATCCATCCACTGCTAGTGACAATCCCCATGTTATTGAGCTGCTGGAGCTAATGTCTGGAGCCTGGTGCTTTAGCTGTGATGGTTTATTTACAAGCATTTGAACTTATGTTCGGCATAAGACTGATGTGTGTACAAATGCGTAGGGCACTCTGGGGGAAAGTTACTCAAACTAGTGCAGCTATGCATAGTAACCAATTGGCTTCTAACTTCAGCTTGTTCAAATAAGCTGGTTACTGTGCAGCAGATTCTGTGTGCACCAGTTGTAATAAATCTCCCCCATTGTCTCTATGGAAATAGCTTTTGACACTGTCATTAGCTATTTCTTAGATGTCCACAGCATGCTGCTCCTATGAGAAACTCCTAAAAAATAGAAATAGAAAATCAAAAAAACCCATCCCACATATTCAACAGCTTGGAGGCTTTATATTCCCGAGGCTGCATAGGTCTTTTCTTGGCACTGTTCTGCTATGGGGACATTTGGTTGAGTTTATTATGAGCTACTTGCTAAGACATTTTAAGCACTTTAATGTGAATGAGCAGTATTTGTTGAATTTACAGCAATATTTCACTAATATTTTACTAGTAATATTTCACTTCTTTGGAAAAAATTTATTTAGTGATTTATGTTTTTAATTCCAGGGCTCCTGTATGTTATAGAGACACAGAAGGTTCTTGATTTAAAAATCAACCTCCAGGCTTCGTACATCCTTGTTCCTCAAAATGGGTTTTATGAGAGTACATCTAACCTGCTTATTTTGGACTTAGGTAGTTTATCGGTAGGTATTTATAACTTTTTAATATGAGCTGACTTGATATATATTTGCATAAAAATGGCTTGTCTTGTGTAAACAATGTAACAAAAGTAAATCTTTTGTTTTTGGCCAGGTTCATACTGATCTGTGCTTTGGCCGCAGTGCAGTGTACCCACAGTTTTTGTGTGAGTTACCTGCGATTTGCCATAGACTTGATTTAGATCCTGTGTGCAGGACTTTTTGGTGTGCTTTCAGAAAATGCACAAAAACCACCCAATTGAATTGTTTTGTACATCTGCATTATAGGATCAATCAACTCAACAAAAAAATCATTGTGTAGTAGATGTTGCAGTAATACTGTTTTATATGGTGAAGTATGCAGCAGGAGGAGCTGAAACATGCGATGGTGGGTAGGAACTCCGGAGTTGGGAACTATGTCATAAAGATTTCACTCCTCACCCCCCAGGTTCTATCTGTTGTTTAAATATCACTATTGGGTTGATTGTCCCTTTCATTAAGCTGCCTTAATTCTTTATACTTTTCACACTGTTTATTTGAAACCCTTTTAATTATTACTATACTTAAAACTGTACATCTTCTTCCTCCTTTTTTTTTTTCTTTGCATTGGAGATGACCAGCAAAAGTCGTTCAAACCTCCCCCAACTGAAAGCAGGTCAAAACAGCATTGAAGATATTATGTCCCGGGCCTATGAGAGTTTTGATGTGCAACTAAGCAGTATGCAGTTGCTCTACAGCAAGCATAGTGAGTGATATGCCAGTGTGTCAAATAGTAATGTTGAGCTGATACTAGCTTGAGGTGACTCTGCTTATGTATTTGGCTCTCGTGTTTACCCAACATTGTTTTCTTTGTAGATGAGAATTGGAAGGAGGCTCGCAAACAGAAACATTCTGCTCAACATATTTTGGAGCCAATGGATCTCAGAGTTGATTTTAGCCGGGCCATGGTAGTGACTGATTCAAGGATGCCAAAGTAAGCTGGCCTAAATCTGTAAAGTAATACTCCCTAAAGTGTAAGTCAGTTTTTCAGGTGGATCTGATCTGACCTTCCAGTCTCCTCTATGGAGTGGCGGGTGTAAATGGACATATGTCCGTTTACACTCGCTGACATCCCATCCAATCCCTTTCTGCTAAAAAACAGGCAAATGGGGATCTGTTCCCTGTCCATCTAGCGCAGGGATATGCAATTAGTGGACCTCCAGCTGTTGCAAAACTACAAGTCCCATCATGCCTCTGCCTCTGGGAGTCATGCTTGTGGCTGTCAGTCTCTTGCTATGCCTCATGGGACTTGTAGTTTTGCAACAGCTGGTGGTCCACTAATTGCATATCCCTGATGTAGCGGATCGGAGGGCAGTTGGGTGTAAATGGGCAAGGCAGTCTGTTTACATCCGACCGCCAAGAGAGGAGACAGGGCTGTGTCCGCTCTGCATAATCAGAGTGGACACAGACCAGTCATCTGCCTGCTCAGCAGGGGGCAAGCAGACTACAACCGAACCTTCCCTATGTGGAAGGGGCCCTAGTCCAGCCAGTACTCATTTTTTTGGGGATAAAGTAAGGGAAGAGTTAGAATCCCTGTTAAGTTTTTACTGTGCTTAAGGATGCTATTTGAAACATTATCCTTCATTAGGCCCTGGCTCACACCTGGGCTTTTTGAATCACTTTAATCCTCTACATGAGGATTCCCAACGTATTATATGGTGTCTATTCACACTTGAGCATTGAGTTGTTTTAGGCTTGTCGCTCAAAGCTCCAAAAAATGCAATAGCTCAGAAATGCATGTACAAATAAGCACATAAAATTTTTTCAGAGAAGCTAAAGCTCAAAGGGGAACTTAAACTTACTGTCCCAGTGACAATTATGATTTACCAGACAGAAAACCTCCAACAGCAACAGGCAGGCTTAATTCATTTTTTGTATAGTGTGGGAAAGAATCATGTTAGCATTTTTTGACATCTATGCTTCCATTGCAGATTTTTCTTTAACATTTTGTCTGGTGAAATCACAATCACTGTGAGAAGAAATTATGCAAAATGTCTCCAACTGAGATCCAGATAGCAGTAAAAACTTAACCGGGATTCTAATATTTACCCACTCTATCCAAAAAAAATAAAAATAAAAAATATTGGCTAAACATGTAAATTAAGTATGCTGTATCTAGAGCAGATTTGAGAAAATATGCAATAAGCTTCAAGACTTTCCAGATGCTAATTTACATACAGTATATATATCAAAATATAGTCTGTGTCAAATGCATGAAAAGCAGTAAAGGAAGCCAAGGGTTGGCATATATCATGCTGAATGCCTGCAGCTTTTTAAAACCGAGGTGTTGGAGTGTTCTGCGTTGGCTACTCTGTGGGATTTCTTACAAGGCACAGTACAGTTAGCTTAACTCCAACCAAAATATTCTCTATGCCCTAAGTGAAGTGATTTAAAGTGGTTCTAAAACCTTAAGTTTTTTTACTTTAATGCATTCTATGCATTAAAGTAAAAAAAAAAACTTCTATGCTACCTTTGTCCCCACCCCCCCCCATACTTACCTAAGCCTGATTTCAATCCAGCGATGTGCGCAAGAGCAGCGTCTCTCTCCACTCGTTGGCCATTGGCTCCCACTGCTGTCAATCACATGCTGTGATGGGGGAGCAAGGCCCAGCCACACTGTGTCAATGGATGTAGATGAGGAGGTTCGGAAGTGAGCCCGCATGAGTGCCCCTATAGGAAGCTGCTTCCTATAGGGGCACTTGCTTAAATGGAGGAGCCAGGAGCGCCGGCAGGGGACCCCAGAAGAAGAACAGGTCATTTCAGTTTAACTTCTGCCACAGATGACAACAGTAACTGGGACAAAAAGTGAGGAGAAATCTCCAAAGTATTTTGATTTCTTCCATGTTTATTTCCTGTCCTAATTGCCACTTTTCCCCAGAACAGTAAATGAGGTAAAATCTTTTTGCATTAGGACACAAACGTCAATAGAAACGGAGGTTCTAACTATTTCCCATTCCATGCAAAAAAACTTAGGCTAGTCTGTTGCTCCAAGTAGAGAATGCTGAATGTGATGCAGCATATAACCATGATCAAAATATCATACAGCAAGAAAATTCTAATTTAAAAGTTATTCAACAAATAATGCAAAGAAAACCCTGTCAACAATTTTAAAGGTTTCAAAATAAATGTCCTGGCTAAGAATAGGCACATTAAGGTAGGTCTTTCAGCAGGACAAGCTTCTTCTGTGTGCCATCCTGATACTAGGTTCATTGTGTTACCAAAGGTCTCCACTTCAGTTTTGTGCTTGCCATGCTTACCTTCTGCTTTCCACCCATCTAATGACAGTACCACAGTGGCAAAGGGTGTTGTTGTTGGAAAAAGCAACAATTGGAGTACTTTGTAACAAAGTTTAACCAGGATAAAGGGGGACAACACAAAGAGCTTTATCTGGTTAACAAAGGTAATGGTAAGCAGCTTGTAGTGCTGCTGTGGGCAGGTTGACATATTTTCACTAATGTTTAAATGATATCCAAGGTAAAGTGACAACAGGTCATGGCAAACACATGAAAAAGTAAAATCTGTTTACGTTTGTTTGCTGGTATAAAATTATATATATTCTCTTGTAGTGCTTATTTTTTTTCCATTTTGTTTGCTTTTCAGATTTAAGTTGTTTGGAGAATTGCCTGTGCTTTCTATACGTATTTCTGACCAAAAGCTCAGAGGTATTCTGGAATTGATTGACAGCATTCCAAAACCAGAAAGTCCTCCGGCAGCATCTGCCTCTCCTCAAAAACTTCCAGTTAGTGTCTATTGTATATGTTTGTATGTGTGTACAAGATTATTTGTACTTGTATTTATTTAATGAAGAAAAAGGATGAAAAGGGTTAGTTAACCTTTACTAAAAAACTGCCTGTGCAGATAAGGGATGTCTGTAGATAAAAGCAAGCTTTGAACAAATTTGAATAATGTCCTTGCTGTAGGTGTAGACCATTTACTTAACTCATAAGGCCTGACTGCAAATCTCCTAGGACTTTGCTAAGAGAGGCCTAGTTGTAACGGTTTGCCTCCACCATCACAGAAGTGAGCACTTTCTCTGATTATAACTTCACATGTGCCTTCTCTCCCCTGATGCAGTAGCTCTAGGCTCAGCATTTGAGAGCTCACTTCTGTGATAGTGAAGTGAACAGTAACAGCTGGAACCCTCTCGGCAATGTCCTGGGAGTATTTCTGTCAGGCTTCCTGAGGTACATAAATGGCCTACACCTATAGCAAGGGCACTATTCTTCTTTTTAGTCAAAGCTGAACAATTCGTTTTTTAACTACAGCTGCTCCTTATCTGCACAGGCAGCTTTTTGGCAAAGGTGAGCTAACCCTTTAGTCCTAGTCATATCTCCAGCTCCCAGCATGGGGTCCGGTGCGTGTCTGTACACCGGTTCAGGTGCAAATCGGGTCAGAATTTTTGCTTGAATTTGCACCTGAACTGGACCCAAACATGCACAGGACCCTTTTCCAATGTCCTCCGTGGCCGACCCCGGCCTGTGTGAACAGTCTTCATTGAGAGCTGGTCATACTCGCCTATCATGCAAATTGGATGCAGAGAAAACATGCATCCAATTCGCATATATGTGAACCCATCCTTAAGCAGGGAGTGTGCTACATTTACACATCTGCCTAGTTTGAAAGAGGATTACAGCAGCTTCTGAATGTTCCTCTGAAGACAGTTTTTCTTTCTGTATGGTATAAGCTTTTGTGAATGTTTGGGGACATTTAGTTGAACTCTACATTTAAATTTAATTTGTATTGTTTAACTCCGTTATGATGTTTCTAAGTGCTTCTTCACACTGCGATGTGTCCCATGAAATATCGAATCTAAGATCATCATTTTTGCTTTAAGTTATCATAATGCCTCCATGAGTTTTTTTTTTTTTTTTTTTTTTTTAAGCAATCTATGTTCAAGTTAAATTGCGAACAGAGCCATAAGAAACGATTCAATACTATAAAAAATTGGAAAAACAAAAATAGTACAAAATATAACAATGGCCCATCACCTTTCTCCCTTATCTATAACCAGGTTGTCATGTTTCCGAAGTCCCTGTACACACCTCTCACACACCACTACACAAAAAATTGGTTCAGCTCTGGCTCATGCAGTGTGCTCAAGTTGTCGCGCTACACGTGCATACAACTAAATGTCACTTTTACAAACCAGAATCGAACCCTATTGTGTTTGTCCATTTGCTATAGTGGATATTGCAGCTTTGAAATTTACATACTGTTTCACATTGCATTTCAGTGAGCCATGTAGTGTTTTTTAAAGCACAACCGCTGGACATTTTTTTTATTTTATTTTTGGACTCTGCAAGGTAATGTCATAATGTGCTAGTATGAATCACATACTAGCACATTATGTTAAACTTACCTTAAAACAAAGCATTCAGAGCTGCAAGCGCTCCCATCTTGCTTCCGGATTCGTGGACTCTGGCTCTGTGACTAGCCTGGACCGCAATGACGTTATTCCCACGAGTGCGAGAGGCGCCATTTACGGCACAGGGCTGTGAGGGAACAGGACGGGTGGCTGTTCCTTCAGAGAGCATGTGCCAGTGATGTCACTGGCAGCATGTACAGTAAATATCACCTAAATGGTGCATGTTTAGGAGATATTTACACTACCCATGGCTAAGCCTTATTATAGGCTTACCTATAGGTGAAAACCAGAGATGGAAGTTTAAATTGCAGTACTTGGTGATGTGTACATCATTTATCCATCTACATTGGAGTTTCTTATGATTATGATACAGCCCCAGCGGACTGCAACCCTGAGATCCCTTTTTTAAAAATTTATTTTCTTGCTTGCTATAGTGGTTTTGATTCAAATATGGTATAGCCGTTCAACAAATGGTTTGCTGAAGTTATATTAAGTTGTATGCACGTGTAGTGTGACAACTTGAGCACATTGCTTGAGCCAGAGCTAAAAGGAGAAGTACAGCCAAAGCTTGTTTGGCTGTACTTCTGTGGGTCACAGCAGTGCAGCTTGTTCTGCATTTCTGTGACCCATTTTCAGCAGACAGCAGGCTAAAGCCTGCTGTCGGCTTACGTCACAGAGCCGGTCCAGGCTCAGGCAAGATTGCGACAATGAAGTTGGGATCCTCCCACGTGCCTGGACCGTCACCTGGCTCTGCCTCTCAGTGAGCCACTGAGAGCCTATATCGGCCACTCTCTCCCCCGCCACAGCCCAGTGCTCTGCTCGGGGAGCCCTGAGAACCGAGCGATTGTGGGTGTTTGATCGCTCGGTTCTTGATGTTGGAGCCAGCGGGGGACAGATGCAGCATGAAACCCATGCTGCATCCATCTAGGTAAGTATGATTCTGCAAAATAACAAAAACCCATGCTTCTCTTTGAACCATTTGTGTATTGGCGTGTAAGCCCTTGTACACACGGTCAGAGAATCCGTCGGAATGTGTCCTATCGGACCGTGTTGTCGGATAATCCGACTGTGTGGTATGCATCGGACTGATTCCTTCCGAATATCCATCGGACCCAATTTTCCAACTTGTTGGAAATATTTCCCGACCAACTGGGCCGATCGGACATACTCCGATCATGTGTAGAGAATTTTGATCGGACCATGTGCCACGCATGCTCAGATCAAATTCCTACATCAAAGCTATTGGCTACTAGCCTGAATGTAGTCCCATCGTAACGAAATTACGTCATAACGTTCTGAAAGATCGAATTTTTCGACAACTTTGTCCGACCGTGTGTATGCAACAGTTTCGGACAAAATCCGATGGATTTGGTTGTCGAAATCTCTGACCTTGTGTACAGGGGCTAAGAGGTTTGAATGGGGACATCCAAAACATGACAACATTGTCATAGATGTTTTAATTTACGGGGGGGGGGGGGGACGGTTTGCGCTAAGGTGATGGTCCATTTTTATATTTTGTACTATTTTTATTACCTTTTTTTATATTCTTGAATGTGATCCTTTAGTGACTGTCTGTCTTTTTGTGATCTCTTCTGCAAGTGTTTAGCAGTATAGTTGTCCAGTCATAGGATCACCCCAGATTGGGGAAAGAGCATCTATTAAAAGACGCTGTATTTCTAATAATTTTTTCCATAAGAAACCATATATTGAATGCAGCTCTAGGTTCAACACTTTTCAACAAGTACCAGTATGCTGGGTGGGTTGTTGGGTTTGTTAGCAAATCTGCAACTGGCTGTCTCTACGTGATGTATAAAGTAAGCTTTCATGCTTTATTTGATCTTTTTTATGTTGTCACTGAACATAAATTTGTTGATTTAGCTGTTTGAATAGATATACTGTACTCATAAATTCTAGTTTACCAGGAGTGATTCCAGAAAAATGCTGACAAATATGCTCTTAAGTAGAAAAGCAGAACATATGTGAATTTTTGTTTTTCACATTTTCAAATTTTGATGCAGATCCAAAAATCTCCTCTCCTGAACACACCTCAGCTTGTAGCAAGACGTTCGGTTTTACTGGATATCCAATCAATTATTGATTCTGGTAATGAAGTTTATCTGTTCAATATAGCAATGTGCTAATATGTTTAATCCATATTATGCTTTAAAGCATAAGTTCATCTTTAAGTTAAAAAGATAAATGCATACATTTTTGCAGGAAAATCAGCGCACTCATAGTCCATTGAGAACAATGACCTATCTGCCATGGTGCAAGATGGGACTTGTAGTTTATTCTCTCATTGATTGCTGTGAATGAATGGTGCAGCTATGCGGGCTGAGCCCCGCACAGCAGCGTTAATTTCAAATGTGACAGTGCCTACGAATATGCTAATTAAAAACAGTAATGCATATAAGACCTTTATAAGAAGTTGCTTTTACTGAATCAACAGTGCTCCTTCCAGGAAGTTGTATTACTGCAGGCAAATTGGAAAAGTATGACTTGCAGTTGAGTTGATGTAGGTTGCAGTACTTTGCACACAGCCATTGCAGTAGTACTGCCTTATTTATCAGATCTGCTAGATCAATAGTGTGAAAAAAACTAGGTAAATAATGCAATGGCCTATTTAAATGAATATATAATGTAATATATTTAATGTATAGATTTATATTGTAACTTAGAACATTTCACTCTAACACGGGGAAAACAAATCCCTAAATGCACTAAGCAATTGAATGCTTTGAGTTTGTTGCACTGTTGACAATGAAGTAATTGTCTGTTTACTTAAAGCATTATTAAACGCCAAAACCAAAAATGTAATATATTGCCGCTTACCAATCATCAGATGTGGTGGCTGCATTAGTTTTTTTTTTTTTTTTTTTTTTTCCTTCTGTTTGCAGCTGGTGGTCCAGACAGTAACATAATTCCTGTATGCCTACACTGTGGATGAAGGGGCAACAGAGACGCATTGGAACAACAGTATTGTCAGTCTAGGGGAAGAGTAATGTTAGAAGTATCAACTGATTTAGACAGGCCTTTCTCTGGCAGCCCTGTCCTCTTCAGACATACAAATCCAGAAGCTGATATAGGAACTTTTCTATACCACTCACTTCCTCCACTGGCTTCTGAGCACCAACCCCATATCTGTTGATGGGTGCTCTGGGTCCAGATGCCACAACTATTGGCAATGTTGCATTTAATGGGGGATTCCAGAGGCTTCTATCCCTGCTTGCTGCCTGTAAGACCTGTGTAGCAGGTCTACACTGCCTTGCCACAGCAAATGCTACGGTGGACACCATTCCAGCATGGAGCATAAAGATCCAAGGTGGGGGAGAGCAACTAGGTTCAGATCCAGTCACTGACCTGCGCTACAACAGAAAAAGATGAAAGATAGTAGCAATATATGTGAAATAAGTATCCATGTTTTTCATTGCATAGTTGCTGGGAAGGGTGTAGAAGTGTGCAGAGGGTTCATCCAGAATTTGTAATGAGAGTGCTGTAGGCTGAGAAAAAAAAGCCTGCTCTATCTAATGGGACAGAGCCATCTGCGCCACTTTA
Organism: Lithobates pipiens; assembly: GCF_037356315.1. Lineage (NCBI taxonomy): Eukaryota > Metazoa > Chordata > Amphibia > Anura > Ranidae > Lithobates > Lithobates pipiens. The sequence continues at coordinate 21,110,928 of NW_027507718.1, read as the reverse complement.
AAGGGGCGTTCCGGCCAATAATATATATTTTTTTTAAAGTCAGCAGCTACAAACACTGTAGCTGCTGACTTTTAATAAGGACACTTTCCTACTGCGCATGTGTGAGACACGCAATGCTTTGTGAATGGCCCCATTGTTTTCTGGGACACACACCAGAAGGTAACAGGGCCGCTCACCGAAGAGGAGGAAGCATCGTGGATTAGGAAGAGGCAGATTAGGAAGACTGCCTAGCAAGAGTGTTTGTTTATTTTTTATTTTTTTTATTTTATTAATTATTTTCTTTTGGGTGGCCCTCCATTTTAATGCAACTGTGAATAAGTGAGAGCAGTGTTGGCCCTGAACATTCTCTTCTGGGGTCCCCTGGTGGCTCTCGTGGCTCCTCCCCACATCAGATAACCTCCTAGAAGTGCTCTCCTGAGGGGGTTACCTTGCGGGCATGCTCCACAGACACAAATGCCGGACTCGGCCCCGCCCCCTGGTGCCTTCATCTGATTTGATTGACGGCAGTGGGAGCCAATAGCTGCGCTGCTATCAATCTATCCAATCGAGCCGGGACCCCAAGGAGAGAGGGGACAGTGCATCCCCACCGAGGAGATGAAGGGGCTCAGGTAAGTAAAAAAGGGGGTGGGGAGGATGAACTGCCAGGTGTTTATTCACCTTGATGCATTAAGGTGAAAAAACACGAGGGTTTACAACCCCTTTTCAGGTAAAAAAAAAAAAGTTATTTTTGTAAGGGCAGGTTATTATAACCCATCGGATTTTGTCACGCATGTTCAACTGGAGAAATTTTCCCTTAACCCCCCTGACGGTATTCCCGAGTCTGGCTCGGGTGGAATTTTTATGCCAAAAGCAGTAACCCCCGAGCCAGACTCGGGACCGCATCATTGGATCCAGGACGCTTACTTACCTTCTCCCTTGGATCCAGCGATGTCCCCGCGCTGTACGAGCGAGCCGTGTCGCGCTCGATTCATCACATCGCCAATCTCCGTGCCCTGCGAGCGTTACGACACACGGGGATGGAGATCGGTGCTAAATTCAAAAAGTAAAACACACAGTATACATACAGTATAATGTAATCTTACAGATTACATTGCTGTATGTAATTATTTCACATCCCCTTTGTCCCTAGTGGTCTGCCCAGTGTCCTGCATGCAGTTTTATATTATAAAAACTGTTCTTTATGCTTGGAAACGAGATTGTCCATAGAAACCAAAACTGTCCCTTTACATCAAAAATGATTTTAGACCAGCTAGAAAACAGCGATAATAAATTAGAATCACTCGCAGAATTGAGCGATAGCGATTTGTGGGGAGATCCTTCATCAAATACTGAAAAGTAATGACAGCGACAATTCTGCAACTGAGCAAATTTCAGTGTTTTTGATTTGATTACATTATTGAATAATTTTTATTATTGTTATATTATTATTTGTTACAATTATTTATAATTATTTATTATATTTATTATAATTTGTGATTTAATTTTTCAAACTTTATCATACCCGGGATGTCTGCTAGACTCTGGTTTGGACAGATTTAAGTGAGTTATTGCTAAGAATTACAGGACTACAATATAAAACGCCAAATTGTCATGTAAAATAATGGTACTGCTTTTAGCACCTAAAATCCGAAATAATCGTACCTCCAGGGAGGTTAATTTAGGTTCCATAGCCACCACAGAAAGTGAGCAGAAATCTCAGGTAGCCACCAGAATCACAAGAATTTATGTCCTCAATTCTAAAGACCTCCTGTCTCCATCGCTCCATCCCTCCTTCACCTCCTGTCTCCATCGCTCCATCCCTCCTTCACCTCCTGTCTCCATCGCTCCATCCCTCCTTCACCACCTGTCTCCAACCCCTCCCCATCTCTCCTTCACCACCTGTCTCCAACCCGTCCTTCACCTCCTCTCCCGTCTCCATCCCTCCTTCACCTCCTCTCCCGTCTCCATCCCTCCTTCACCTCCTCTCCCGTCTCCATCCCTCCTTCACCTCCTCTCCCGTCTCCATCCCTCCTTCACCTCCTCTCCCGTCTCCACGCCTCCCTCTGTTGCAGGTCCCTCTTCACCCTCCGTCCTTTTATCTCTTGCTCTATCTCTCCCTCCATCATACTATCCACCCAACAATCCTTGTGCCTTGTATCCCGCCACCTTTTCTATCCTCCATCACTTTCATGCCTCTATTATTCTGTCTCTCCCTCTGTCTTTCCATAACTCCATTGCTCCATCACTCAATTTCTCTGTCTCACTAACATCCCTCCATGCCTTGCTCTATTGCTCTATCCCATCATCCATCTCTCTGTCACCCAATCTATACCTCCATCCTATAGGGCTCTTTGACACAGTAATGTCTGTTTCACAGACTCCGCTTGCTCAGGAGGGATCGTTCCGTTCAAGGGATCGTCCCCGCTGAGCCGGCGGATGACAGGTCCATCTCCGTGCAGAAAGCTGTAGAGAAGTTGTGGATGCTCTGCGGAAGTTAAAGCTGGGTGGGGTTGATTTTCCAAAGTGAGACCTGTGGGTGGGGGGATTTGTACATAGTTAAGAGAGCTGTTAAGGTAACTGGGGTCCACAGGTGAAGGATTGGGGTTTTGGGATGGGGAGGTGACATGTCAACACAGGGTAAAAAGTTGAACTGTGAATGGGGGGGGGGGGGGGGGGGGCGCACATGCTGAGGTGAACTGTGGAATGTGAGGGGGAGAAGGTGAGTTGTGGACTGGGAGGAATAAGGTGACCTATGGAGGGGTGTGAAAAGATAAGCTGTGGATGGATGGGGGGAAGAGGCTGGGGAGGGGAATGGATGCATTATGGATGGAGAGCTGTGAATGGGAGATGGGGGCAGGTGAACTGTGGAAGGGGGGGGGGAGAAGGTGAGCTGCAGCTGGGATGGGGGGGGGTTGGGGAAGGGGGGCTTGGGAGGGTGGGGTTTGGGGCAGTATTAGGGGTGGGGTCTTGGGGCAGTAGATTGATTGGGAAGGGTGAGTTTCTGCACCTATTATTTGAGAAAAGGGATTTAGATACACTAACAAATTGAAAAAAATATTCTGTTAACACTTTATAAGGAAATAGAACAACAGTTTTTTGTTCCTTTTGAGAGAAAAGGTTTTAGGTAAATAAAAGCTGTTGGTTATAAATTTTGTCTCAAGCCCCTAATTGCTACATCTGCAGGACAGTAAATGTTTGCTTTTGGGTTTATCACTGCTTTGATTTCCAAATATTATCAGTTTTGTGATAAAGTGACATAGCTCTTACCTTTTTACTTTTAGATTTAGAATCAGAATGTGATGAGTTTTATGATGCTCCCGCCAGCCCAGTTGAAGACTTGCCTTTCTTTGAGGTCTCCAGTGGCTCACTGACCAGATCCAGTAGCATGAAGAAGAAGAAGTTGGTGAAGCAGGAAACCCTGAAAAACATGACAGAATTTCAAATGAGATTTGAGATACCAGTTGTAAGTCTTTTTTTTTCTCACTGGTAGTTGTTTTCCTTCACAGCCCAGTTACTGTGTGTTATTTAACTTTTTACAATTGCCAAGGCTTAGTGTAGTAGCCCATCTCTGTCTCTACTCTTTCACAGTAAGATTTTGTCAGTGTATTAAGCCAAAACAGCTTTGCCAGGTATTGACTGTCGCATAAAGGGGGTAGCTAGCTGGAGGCTAAAGTGCTTGTCTCTTAGTCCCCTCACTATTACTACTCTAGTAGTTACTGCTCTGCTATTAAAATGAAACTTTAGTCAGCAAATTAAGTCCTGATAGATTAGTTCATACAGGCCCCTATAGCTATGTAAAACATTAATAAGTGCCTATAGTGTTGAAAATTCAGTAACGCCGCCCCCTGATCTATGCAGCCTCTGTTCTCTCTTCACGGCACTGCCAAAAATCGGTGAGTCACAAGAGGCCGATCTGCTGACATCAAGATTTGGGGTAGGGATAGGTGGGAATCAACAAGGATGACAGACTGTGCTGAGGAAGGACAGGAGAAACACTTTGCCAGGGAGACACAAAAGTGTTACATTTACAAGGTTAGTGTCTTATCTCCCTGACTTTCTCCTTTCTGCTGGCAGTTCTGTGAATTTCAGCACTGTAAAGCCTAGTACATATGGGCCGAATGTCTGTTGACAATCAACGTTTAGTTCGTGTGTATGGCAGCCAGTCTGACAGAAGAGTCATAATTGAAAAAGGGCTGCCAACCGGCTCCCGAGCCTGGTATCGGCTGTCAGTGTTGTAGCCGTTGATAGCTGATGACTCATCCTGGCTTCCCAGCCCGCTCCTTAAAATGGAAGTAAACCCTTCCAAACAACTTTGACCTACAGGTAAGCCTAGATTAAGGCTTACCTGTAGGTCCAAGTAATATCTCCTAAACCTATATGGTTTAGGAGATATTTGCCCGAAAATGGGCACCGCTGTCTACGGCGCATGCGCCGTAGACAGCGGCGCGCAGGCGCACTAAATGCGGCAAGTCCAAGAATGGATTTGCCAAATTTGTCTACTCCCGTGCGCATGCGCGGGAGTGACGTCATCGCGGCTCCGGCGAATGGCAGCGTCGGAGCTCCGAGACGCGACTCCCGTGCGCATGCGCGGGAGTGACGTCATCGCGGCTTCTCCGCTGTCATTCGTCGGAGCTGCGAGAGACGCCACAACCAAGATGGATGCGGCGGACTACAGGTAACAGCGGCGACTTCGCTGGCTCCTGTGTCAGGTAAGTGACACATAATGAGCTACTATGCGATGCATAGTAGTCCATTATGCTTTACCTTTGCAGGGAAAAAAAGAGGAAGTAAACCCATCAGGGTTTACTTCCTCTTTAACAACCATCTATTCACTGTGTCCTGATTGGGCAACGCTTTGCCCAATCAGGGCTTAGAATGCACTGTGATGTGCTCGGCAAACGAACATCTTTGCCACGCGCCCCGCAATTTTGGATGTTTGCTGAACAGGCGATGTTTGGACCAAACTTTTGCTTGGCTCAAACTGTTTACCCAATGCTACCATTAAAGTATATATGGACCTTCACCTTGTAAAACAACGCACTGAGTTTAAAATTGAAATTAAATGCAAAATATTTGTGTATAGATAACAAAATCATACACTCCTCTTTTTTTTTTTTTTTCCTCCTTTTTTTTTTTAATGTTCACATACCCTCTGTCCTCAGCTGCATATGGAGTGCTGAAAGCTGGGGCAGAAGAAATGGCAGAATACTGATATTCCCAGTGAGTGCGTGAGGGGGGGTGAGGTTGATCATTGGAGGAGAGCAGGCTGAGTTCTCAGCACAGCTAGGGAAGTAACCACAATGTGTAGTGTGGTCAGTTTTTAATAGGAAAACAGAAGGACTGTCAGGAAACACCAGATATATCACACAACAAAGGAAGCAATACAAAGAGAACAGGATACTTTTTCATATGAGCACATGATGCAGCAGACACATATCAGGAATAATGAAATGTTGGGTTTACATATTATTTAATGTTAAACGTGTGTAATTGCACGCTGCATTTTATTTACCTATAGGTGGTACTGGCATTGTGCAGCCTGTCTGAAGATGCAGAGAAGGCTGTTCTGCAGATGGAGATTCTAGGTTTGGGAACAGAACTCAGTATTCGAACATTTGATATGTCAGCAAATGCATTTCTGAGGGAGATCTCCTTGACATGTCCTCAATACACAGGTATACTTTTGTTTTCCTAAAGCAGAGCTCCAAGCAAGCAGCTAAAGATACAGTTGATCTATGGTTGGGTAAATTGTTTATAAAGCTGTGGCCCAGTGCAGAACCAGGCAGATGATGATCCTAATTTAGCTTTTTTTTTTTTTAAGCTTCCCACGTCACCTCTTCACTTATTGCCTACCTGCCATACTCACGCTGATGATGTATCTCCAGTAGGCAGGCAAGTGACACAGACAAGTTTGAAGCTAAATCTAGGAATAGTAAAGCTATCTTTCTGGCTATACAGAATTTTAAATACTGCCAGGTAAAGTAGTTAAAGGATAAGTTCACCTTTTTGACTGAAAAATAATGCACATTTTTTGAAGGTGCATTCATAAGATGTTACACCCTAAATATGAGTGTAACATGTTATGAAAGGTGAACTTATCCTTTTAATGCATTTCGACTGAGTGGCTGCCTGGAGTCTATTTTAATTTCATACATTTTTATACAAAATTTAAAATTTCCTGTCTTTCTTTGTATTTTCTTTTAAAGATGATGAAGAAAAGCCAGTTCACCTTATCACAACACTGGATAATACCACCGACGATCTTTTACTAATGGAATACATAAAGGTTAAGACTTGTTTTAAATTAAGATAAGCTAAAACATTAAGGGCCCATTCACACTTCTGCATTTCTGTGATTCGGTAACGTGGATTGTGTCATTTGTTAATGTGCATTGCATTCAAACTGCCAGCACATAAGAACAAATCAAAAAAGGGATATGATTTTTTTTTTTCTGACAGTCGCAGAAATGTCCATTCACACAGGAGCAACTTTGGATCCGACTTGAAGTCGCCCCAAGTTGCCTCAAGTCGCGCAACATGATAAAATCAATGTAAGTGAATGAGAGCCGTCTTAATGTACACTACTGAAGTTGCTCCGACTTCAGAAAAGGTTCCTGTACTACTTCAATCCGACTTCTAGGCAACTTGTACCCATTGATTTCAATGGAAGTTGCCTCCAAGTCTGATCCCCTGTCTTAACTGAAGCAACTTTCCAGGAAGTAAAAATAGTTTTCTAGGCAAACCCCTCCCTCCCACAGAGCTGATTATTATGTGATTGGCCACTGGCAAAGTCCCCTGTCCTGGAAGCAACTTCAAGTTGCCTTGTAAGTTGCCTCAAGTCGTGCTGTGATTCATACTCAAGTCGTGTCCAAGTTGCCTCCCAAAGTCTCGCTCAAAGTCGTGTTGCCCCTGTGTGAATGGACCCTAACTGTGCATTGTGAAGTGCTGCATTGAATGTGAATTGGAGCTATTATGCCTTTGTGTGTAAAGGGGGCTTTTTAAAATGAAAAGAACTGTGATGTTCGATGCATTGAATCACTAAAGTGTGTTTTGGCCCAAAATGTGTAATATTTGTTCGATCGTTCAGAAGTTTTGTCAATGTTTTATCATTATGCAGGCAGACATAAATGGACCAGAATTCAAGACTACTTATAGCAGCATTGAACAATTGGTAAAGGTAAGTTTATTGTCTAGATTTATGAAGTCATATAAAACCTCATATGTTAAACAAGATGATTGTAAAGTGAAATTCCAACCTAAAGTAAACCTTTTCGTAAAAAAAAAAAGTTATACTCAACTCCGTATTACTTATACAGAAATTTGCAGTTTTGTAAATCCCAGACTATTTCCTTCTGATATAGGTCTCTCCTGTATTTGCAGAGCCTCTAAAAATTTCTCCCTTCAACATAATTAAAGCAAAATATGATATATCTGCCTGTACATAGTTTGTTTCCGTGCTAAGGTGCTACATACTATCTATTTAATCATGGACACTTTTGAAAAATCCGAAAGCATTCCAGAACTTCAAAAACAAATATTGCAGATACAATAGTGGCAGTTTTAAGGCTGCATTTACACCAAAGCGTATCGTTTTTGTTTTTTTTTGCAGCTTTTTTTACAAGTGTTTTTTACGGCTTCAGGCATTTTTGTTTAACTACTTTAAAGCACTGGGGTAGGTGGAAAGATGCTATTTGAGTGTTTTTACAAGCATTTTTGATGGTTTTACGAGCGTTTTTCCTATTGAAGTCTAAAAACTTTTGTAATCTGCCAAAAAAGAAGCTCATGTACTTTTTTGAGCTTCAGGCGTTTTGCTTTAGGATAAAAAAATGCTCATGTGTGAACAGGTGCTATTGAAATGAATGGAATTTTGCTTGTTGGGCATTTTTGGAACTTTTGAGTTGAGCGTTTCCAGCTTGTAAAACGCTCAGGTGTGAATGGGGCCTAAAACTCTGTACGTAAGTCTTTTTCAAAACACAAATTCAGAAAACTGAATATTTCAAAGAATTTAGTTAGAAGGGGTAACTGTGTAAAGAAATACTTTGCCCTGTCAGTCGATTTGAAATTATATTATATATGCTAGTTTTGGATTCTAAACTCACTCTAGGGTTGCAGGTATGCATCCTTTATCTGTATATTTGTTTAGTGTATGTCTTTGAAACTACAACCAGATAGTTACTGATAAAGTGGCAGATTTATGATACTTTCTACATGTCTCTGACTTTGCAACTTCCTTAAGTAACACCAAATGGCTACCTTTGTTGTTATGTTTAGATATTGGGCATTGTGTCCTGCAAAGCCTTGCTGTGGTATGGCATTCACTTTTTAGAATAATATAACAAGATAACAGTGCCACGGGTGGATGTGTCTATACAATAATCTAATGGACTGCAGCTGTTCTAATTATCGATGATATCAAAGATGAGGCTATTCTATCAATATATCTACAAATAAATCTAAATGGCTCAAAATATCTAATACTACTAATACCTAGTCTCCCTGTTATGCAAATAAAGTGCAAAAATAGTGCAAAAAATTTGGTGCAAAATCACAAATAAAGTGCAAAAATATAAGCACATTAGTGCAAAATATGCTCAAGTGCTTCCACAAAAGTAGATAATTTTTTTTATATACAATAAAGAAAATGTTCCTATAGTGTTCCAAAACATATGTAAGTGTTGAAAAAAAATGCCTGTTATTAAGATGAATTTCCAAAAATCACCAAGTGCTTCCACCACAGCGTGAGCCCTTCACCACCCTCACTAGATCAAACTCCCTAAATCAATCAGTTGGTAAGATTATAAACCAGCAAATGAGCTCAATCTATCCCAGCGATTCTTCAATGTACTGTGGCATGGGGGATTGTTCAGCTCAGTGGTAGATGCGTTTTCATGTATTGAGTCCAAGTCAGACAGGCGTTTATAGGTAAGGGCAGGGTAACCCACGTTTATTAAACAATAAATACAAAACAAAAGTCCACTCAGGAATCCCACGCAGGGGTTTGAACATCATTCAGACACAACTGAAAATACAAGCACTGCTGCTACGGGTACTGGTCCCTCAAACCACCAGCTCTTCCAGGCCCACAGTCTTGGATGCACACAGCTTCGGGCTTCTTAAACTCTCAGGGTGGCCTCCCTCCTGAGAGTCATGGATGGTGGGACGGGATCTCCAACCCTGTGTCTGGGTCTTAAGGGTAGCAAGCAGGGTGTGTGCCCAGCTGCACACAGCCCATATAAGGAGGGGCTGGTGAGAGCAGAAGGTGGAAGGAAGGTGGAGTTGGAGCAGTGGCTCCTAGTGAGTGTCTCTAAGCTGTGTGCATTGAGGGGCTTGAAGCCTGTGTGCGTTTAAGAAGCCCAAAGCTGTGTGCATCCAAGACTGTAGGCCTGGAAGATCTGGTGGTCTGAGGGGCCAGTACCTGTAGACTGTAGTCTCCCATTGAGTGGGGAAGGGACACTGAGGATTTGCTGATTTGGTGAATTTGATCTAGTGAGGGTGGTGAAGGACTCATGCTGTGGTGAATGCACTTGCTGATTTTTGTGAAGATTTTTTGGGCAATTCATCTTAATAACGGATGTTTTTTCAACACTTTTATATGTTTTGGAACACTATATGAACACTTTATTATGTACTAAAAGAAATTGGTGGTTATGGATTATTGTAGAAGCACTTCAACATTTTTTGCACTAATGTATTTAAATCTTTATTTGTAATTTTGCACAAAATTTGTTTGCACTATTTTTGCACTTTATTTGCATATTTTCAAAATAGGGAGACTACCAATTAGTAGTAGATCTTTTGAGAGATTTCGATTATTTGTAGATGCATTGATAGAATCGCACTTATTTTTGAGCATGGTGTGAGGACTTGCTCTAATCTCTCTATTGCCAAATTCACTTTTTAGAGGCTCCTTTCTTTTTTTTAGCAATGCCAGTTCATAAATCTGCCTGAAAGTGACATGAGAAACCAGATGTCTGAATTGAGGGGAAAAAAATAACTTCATAATGGATATGTTTTCTATATACTGGTTTAATTTACCTCCTTCTTTTCTATTGATCAGGTCTTTCTCTTTTCTATGAGTTGCTTGTATATCTGACTAAATACAGACTTGTAACTGTAGAAAACAATTACATGATAAATTACTGTGAAAAAAAAAACACTTTATGGAAAACGCATATCTGTTTTCTGTTTTATCTCAAATAGGTGAACTTTTCATCCTTGGATGTTCATCTCCACACTGAGGCTTTGCTGAATACAATGAGTTTTCTTACAAACCTGTTGCCACAATCTGAACAATCTGAAAACAAAGAAGTAGAACAACTGGCTCAAGATACAGAGGAAGATAAAAAGGAGGATCAGAAAAAGAAAATTTGTAAGATATCTACACAAAGTGTGCTTTAGACGCAGAAAGGTGGCTTGATCCATCTTTTATTCTGTTCCTCTCATGACAGATCACTCTAAGTGTAAATGCTTAAGAAGAGGGAAGAGGGATTGGGGCCTGACACCATGGTTACTTTATGTGCCTCCGTCATCCGCAGCTCTCCTCTGTCTGTCTCCTCTGTCTCCCCCCTCTCTGCCTGTCAGTTGTGTCAGTGCCTGCCCCTCCCCTGCTGCAGAAATAACTTATTTTCAGGCACTCACCTATCTTCCTTAGGGTCCTTTCACACGGGGCAGATCAGTGATGATCCGCCCCGTGGATATCCGCTTGTACAGCGGGGATCGCCGGAGCGATCTCCGCTGAGCAGGGAGATGGCAGGTCCGTCTTTACACACTGCGCAGGGACAGACCTGTCACAGCACCGCTCTCCCCTATGGGAGATCATATGACGACGGACTGCAGTGTCTGTCGTCATCCGATCCGATGACAGATGGAAAAATAGCTTTTTCCTCCGTTACACTTTTTCGGATCGGAGCCGGTCGGATGTCAGCGGACATGTCTCCGTTGACATCCGACGCTCAATAGAGCTCTATGGAGCATCCGTTCAGGTCCGCCTGAAAAACTGACAGGCGGATCTCAACAAATCGTCAGTGTGAAAGGGGCCATAATGCTATGTGCCCAGTGTATCTGTTTTATTTGAAAAAAAATGACGTTCTATACTGTATTTCCAAGCACTGCTTGGAGCTCATGTGACCGGCTGCCTCTCTCCTCCTCCCAACAGAAGGGGATTCTTGACCCTTCCCACTGTAGCTTCCCACTGTAGCTATGGGCGAGAAAGCAACTGCTGGTCACATGAGCGGCACTAGGAAATACAGTATAGAATGGCATTTTTTAAATAAAACAGATACACTGGGCACATAGCATTAAGAAAGACAGGTGAGTGAGTGCCTGTAATTAACACAGTGGGGTTACAACCACTTTAAGAAAGATGCGTATTTTTACAGTATATAGATATTCATATTCCTCAATTTTTTACAATGGTGTGTGTCTCCGGTCACAGCTAAATGTCTTTTACCCTTAGATTTCTTCAGGTAAATATTTATTGCATATTATGGGGAATACATTTTCTTTGTTGCAGCTATGGAAGTTGAGTGAGTGTTTTCTTGAGATACAGTGCCTTGCAAAAGTATTCACCTCCCTTGGCATTTTTTGTGTTTTGTTGCCTCACAACCTGTAATTAACATGGATTGTTTGAGGATTTGCATCATTTAGTTTACAGAACATGCCCACAACTTTGAAGATGTGTTTTTTTTTATTAATATTGTGAAGCAAACAACAAATGGGACAAAATAACATAACTATTCACCCCCTAAAGTCAATACTTTGTAAGCCACCTTTTGCAGCTATCACAGCTCCAAGTTGCTTTGGAGAAGTCTCTATGAGCTTTCCACATCTTACCCCTGGGATTTCTGCCCATTGCTCCTGGCAAAACTGCTCCAGCTCCTTCTAGTTGGATAGTTTGCACTTGTGAACAGCAATCTTTAAGTCTGGCCACAGATTTTCTATTGGATTGAGGTCTGGGCTTTGACTAGGCCATTCCAACACATTTACATGTTTCCCCTTAAACCACTCAAGTATTGCTTTAGCAGTGTGTTTGGGGCCATTGTCCTACTGGAAGGTGAACCTCCGTCCTAGCCTCAAATCGCACACAGAGTAGTACAGCTTTTGCTCAAGACTATCCCTGTATTTAACATCCATCTTTTCCTAAACTTTGACTAGTTTCCCAGTCCCGACTGCTGAAAAACATCCCCACAGCATGATGCTGCCACCACCATGTTTCACTGTGGGGTTGGTGATCTTTGGGTGATGTGTTGGGTTTGCGCCAGACATAGCGTTTTCTTGGATGGCCAAAGAGTTCAATTTTAGTCTTGTCACACTAAAGCACCTTCCTCCATTCATTTTGGGAGTCTCCCACATGCCTTTTCGCAAACTCAAAATGTGCCATTTTTGTTTTTTGCTGAAAGTAATGGCTCTTTTCTGGCCACTCTGCCATAAAGCTCAACTCTGTGGAGCATACGGCTTATTGTCGTCCTATGTACAGATACTCCAGTCTCTGCTGTGGAACTCTGCAGCTCCTCCAGGGTTACCTTAAGTCTCAGTGCTGCCTCTCTGATTTAATGCCCTCCTTGCCCGGTCCGTGAGTTTTGGTGTGCGGCCGTCTCTTGGCAGGTTTGCTGTTGTGCCATGTTCTTTCTATTTGGTTATGAGCGATTTGATGGTGCTCCTAGGGATCATCAAAGATTTGGATATTTTTTTATAACCTAACCCTGACTTGTACTTCTGAACAACATTGTCCCTTAGATGTTTGAAAAGTTTTTTGGTCTTCGTGGCAGTGTTTGTTAGTGGTGCCTCTGCTGTTGCAGGCTATGGGGCCTTTCAAAAAGGTGTGCATATGTAATGACAGATCATTTGACACTTAGATTGCACACAGGAGGACATAATTTCAGTAATTATGTGACTTCTGAAGGTAATTGGTTGCACCAGAGCTATGGGCTTCATAACAAATGGTGTGAATACATACATACGCACATGCCAATTTTTAGTTTATTTCTGAAAAATAGTTGTATGTATATATTTTTCTAATTTAACTTCACCATCTTAGACTATTGTGTTCTGATTCATCACATTCAATTCATATTAAAAAAAACTTTGAACTAAAGGCTGCAATGTAAAAAATGGGTAAAAAGATGAATACTTTTTGCAAGGCACTGTATAACAGAAAAGCTTATGATTTACCTTGTTAGTAGCTATACAGATCTGAAATTTTATTTACAGGTGAAAGTTATGTCTTAAAAGGCACCTGCCTTGTATTGCTGTGTATGTTTCATATATTATATAATGTATGCTTTATCTTTTTCCAGTACTGAAGAAGTCGAAATATGATGAGGTTATTAATCTTTACGTATATGCTGAGTTGTCTTGCCTTCGGGTTTTTATCCGTGAGCAGAAATGTCAAATTTCAGAAATAAGCATCGAAGGTAACATTTCACATTTGGTTTAGTGAAACAGTTGTGAATCTGACATCAGGGTGTATAAGCTAGCTTTATATATATATATATATATATATATATATATATATATATATATATATATATATATATATATATATATGAACTCTACCTTGTTGGTAAACCATTTAAAATATATACTTAAAAGATAAGTTGACCTTTCATAACATTCTACCTATTCAAGATGTAACATGCTACTGTGGCTCCAGTTCTAACAAATGATGCATAAAATTGGTGGTGTATTCATTTTCATAACCTGCAAAACTGCAGATTTGTCAAATGGAAAAAGTAAGTACACTCTAAGCCCCTGTACACACGGTCGGAGATTTCGACAACCAAATCCGTCTGATTTTGTCCGTCGGATCTTGTCCGAAACTGTTGCATACACACGGTCGGACTAAGTTGTAGAAAAATCCGATCTTTCAGAACGTGATGACGTAATTTCGTTACGATGGGACTACATTCAGGCTAGTAGCCAATAGCTTTGATGTAGGAATTTTATCTGAGCATGCGTGGCACTTTGTCCGATCAAAATTCTCTACACATGATTGGAGTATGTCCGATCGAACCAGTTGGTCGGAAAATATTTCCAACAAGTTGGAAAATTGGGTCCGACGGATATTCCGACTAAAACATTCCGATGCATACCACACACAGTCGGATTATCCGACAAACCGGTCCGATAGGACACATTCCGTCGGAATCTCTGACCGTGTGTACAAGGGCTAACATTTACTGCCACTTTAAATCCATGAAATTGGAATCGGGTGTTCCAGATTACATTCCAATAATTAGAACTTCAAGGAAGTGTGCAGGTGGAATCTGTCTTATTCAAACCTCAGACTTCTAGATTCTGGTGTTTGTTTTTGCTGTGATCATGTGTGGTGTCATCATGCCAAGATCAAATAGGCCCTCAGAGAGAAAATGATGTATGCCTTGCAGGAGATTTAAAAAGATTACCAAATGATTTGAAGTCAATTATTCTACGGTAAGGAAAATAAGTGTCATAGATTTCAAACAACTGTTAACTTGCCCAGGACAGGCCAGCCCAGCATATTCAGCCAAAGAGCTGACCATTTGATGCTAAAAGAAATCTCTAAAAACTGTGGGGTGTTTGGGTAACTCTTGCAACAGTTGAGGTCAAAGTTCATGCATCTACATTCAAACAGAAATTGCACCACTTCAACCAAAGGTGTGTTAAAAAAAACCTTTTCTGCCTAAAAGAACATTGAAGCAAGGTTACAGCTTGCCATTGAACATACAGTGCCTTAAAAAAAGTATTCATACCCCTTGACATTTTCCACATTTTGTCATGTTGCAACCAAAAACATAAATGTATTTTATTGGGATTTTATGTGATAGACTAACGCAAAGTGGCATATAATTGTGAAGTGGAAGGAAAATGATAAATGGTTTTCAATTTTTTTTTTACCAATATCTGGAAAGTGTGGTGTGCATTTGTATTCAGCCCCCTTTACTCTGCTACCCCTAACTAAAAACTAGTGGAACCAACTGCCTTCTTAAGTGACCTAATTAGTAAATAGAGTCCACCTGTGTGTAATTTAATCTCTGCATAAATACAACTGTTATGTGAAACCCTCAGGTTTGTTATAGAACCTTAGAGAACAAACTGCATTATGAACGCCAAGGAACACACCAGACACGTCAGGGATAAAGATGTGGAGAAGTTCAAAACTTGAGATTTTTTTTATAACCTTGCCCTGCTTTAAACATCTCTTGATGCCCTGTTCAATTCATCATCCAAAAATGGAAAGCGTATGGCAGAACTGCAAACCTACCAAGACATGGCCATCCACCTAAACTGACAGGTCGGGCAAGGAGAGCATTAATCAGAGAAGCAGCTAAGAGACCCATTGAAGAACAGCAGAGAACCACAGCTCAGGTGGTAGAATCTGTCCACAGGACAACGATTAGTCATGCTCTCCACAAATCTGTCCTTTTATGGAAGGGTGGCAAGATGAAAGCCATTAGAAGTCGTTTTTACAGTTTGTGGGAAGCCACGTGGGGGACACAGCAAACATGTGGAAGAAGGTGCTCTGGTCAGATGAGACCAAAGTGGAACTTTTTGGCCTAAAATGAAAATGCTATGTGTGACAAAAAACTAACACTGCACATCACCCTGAACATACCATCCCAACCGTGAAACATGGTGGTGACAGCATCATGTTGTGGGGATGCTTTTCTTCAGCAGGGACAGGGAATCTGGTCAGAGTTGATGGAAAGATGGATGGAGCCAACTACAGGGCAATCTTAGAAGAAAACCTGTTGGAGTCTGCAAAAGACTTGAGGCTGGGGCAGAAATTCACCTTCCAGCAGGACAACGACCCTAAACATACAGTCAGAGCTACAATAAAATGGTTTAGATCAAAGTATGTTCATGTGTTAGAATGGCCCAGTCAAGTTCCAGACCTAAATCCAATTGAGAATCTGTGGCAAGACTTGAAAATTGCTCTTTAGACGCTCTCCATCCAATCTTACAGCGCTTGAGCTATTTTGCAGAGAAGAATGGGCAAAAAGTTCTTTCTAGATGTGCAAAGCTGGTGGAGACATCCTGAAAAAGACTTGCAGCTGTGATTGCAGCAAAAGGTGGTTCTACAAAGTATTGACTCGGGGGCTGAATTCAAATGCATTCCACACTTTTCACACACTTATTTGTAAAAAAATGTAAAAAATATTTATCATTTTCCTTACACTTCACAATTGTATGCCTCTTTGTGTGGGTCTAATACATACAATGCATTTACATTTTTGGTTGTAACATGACAAAACGTGGAAAATGTTAAGGTATGAATACTTTTTAAGACAATGTACAGTATAATCAAAAACAACGCCTTTTGAAGGAATGTACTGAAGACTAATTAACCAAAGATGGCTGTTTGATCATTGTATTTGAGTAGGAGAACCTCATAACAATTATAAAGCATGATGGTGGAAATGTTATGACTTGGTAATGCTTTACTGCTTCAGGATCTGGGCAGCTTGCAGCTATCAAGTGAATTATACATTCTTAATCATATGAAAGTGTGCTTAATGAGAAGGTGAAGCCATTCGTCCAAAAGTTAGTTGAACCATAACTTAGTCTTTCAAAATAACTATCTGAAGCACACTAGAAAATCCACCAAGGGATGGCTCAAAAAGGAAAAAATAAAGGGTGATAGACTGCCCTTGTCGAAGCTCTGATTTGATTTCTTTGGAAATTGTGTGCATATATTTTGAAATGGGCAGTTCATGCAAGGAAACCCAAAAACAACTTGCAACTGAAGGAAATTTGCATGTCACTGTCAGAGGTTGGTGGCCAGAGAATGCTTACAAGAAATTTCTGCTAAAGGGAGCAACACCAGTGTTGCATAGGATATACTTCACACTCTGATAAGTTTGTTGAGTAAACATTAAAAAGGAAAATTTTTGAAAAAGTCAATCCATTTAAAGAGGTGTAGTTCATTTTTTATGATTGTATTGTATCCAGTCCTACTGTCTGCCATAACTAATCACTTCTACAAAATAATTTTCAAATAGATTGCAATTAAAACAGTCACTTTCTAATTTTAGGGCTTGATGCAAAAGTGACAATGAAGAAGAAATCCACTGAAATTCTGGCAAAATTGAAAAACATTGCAATCCTAGATTCCGACAGTGGTGCCCTATATAAAAAGGTGCATTTTTTTAGTATTTGTTTATGTGCATATGTATGTATCTACTATGGTCTTATTCCATGCTGAAAAGTTGAGGACATTTTTGAATAGTTGTGCTTTGGTCACATGGTCAGTTCAGATAAAAATGCCAGCAGCGTGGCTCACATCCAGAATAACAGTGTTGATATAATAAAATAGATTTCTGTAACTTTAAAAAATGTTTTTTTAAAGATTGGACTATTGTATTAAAGAAAAGCTATACTCGCCTTCTGTTTAGCACTGCAATGTTTTGGTGCTGCCTGCTGGCCACTGACATCTTCAGCCCAGCAGCTGTGGGTGACGATCCCTTGGCTGTTTCCATTGGCGGGGCTAAGATTACATCACTCCCACACTTACACGAGAGTTCATCTTGGCATTGCTGAAATTCTACACTTAGTTTTGTGCATGTGCAGCTCTGTGTACAGTGTGGACATGCAGGTAAGTAACTTTAATGGAGAAGAGGCAATAGGGATGATTTACTAAAGGCAAATAGTCTGTGCACTGCAAGTGCGGTTGCTCTAGATCTGAGGGGAACATGCAAGGAAAATACAGCATTTTTGCTTGTACATGATTGCATGATAGAAACCAGCAGAGCTTCCCCTCGGATCTAGTGCAACTGCCTTTAATAAATCATCAACCTCATAGTATGTCTTTTCTGCGTTAATAATTCTGCCTGTTTTGCTTTTTTTTTTTTAGTTAAAGTTTCACTTTAGTTCCTTGGCATTTTATATATATATCTCTAGATTGTAAGCTCTATCGAGCAGTGCCCTCTGATCCCTCCTGTATTGAATTGTATTGTAACTGTACTGCCTGCCCCATGTTGTAAAGCGCGCCGCAAACTGTTGGCGCTATATAAATCCTGTATAATAATATATCTAACTATGTGGGCAGCTGCTTATCATAGGAATCCATCTTGTTGGAATCATCAGTACAATTACAAGTTAGACCATTTTATAGTGCCACCTTTAAAAAGGCATTGTCTTTTCATTTTAGCATTTTTATTTACCCAAGATATCCCGATTTTGTAAAATAGTTTTTACCCTAATAATAAGTAAATTTATTTTTTTACAAGCTAAGTCAACAGTATTTTTTGTGGCATTTGTAGAGGGAGGGACCTGTATTGATCATGGGTGTCTTAAAGTGATTGTAAAACATTTTTTTTTTTAATAACAAACATGTCATGCTTACCTGCTCTGTGCAGTGGTTTTGCACAGACCAGCCCCCCTCCTCTTCCCTGGTCCCCTGCTGGCACATCTGGCTCCTCCCCCCTGCCGAGTGCCCACCATAGCAAGCTGCTTACTATGTGGGATCACTCCCCGATCCAGCGCTGTGTGTAGCTCTCATTCTCAGACCTTGACTGACTGGTCCAGGTCAAAAGCAGAAAGTGTTAGTGGCTGGCATTGAGAGCTTATTTATTGTGTTGACCACAGTGAGTGTGTGTTGAGTGTGGCACAAAAAGTATTTTTGGTATGTTAGGATACTGCATACTGTACTTTTTCACACTGCACACGAATCACTGTGCTGCAATGCAACAGCTAGTGTGAACCAGCCCTGAAGGCAAGGAGTTTTATAGTAGATGTTTGTGAAGATTTTGGAAGCTTAAATAGCCGACTCTAGAATGGGCTACAAAATAGTTTAACCTCTGTCCTCTGCCCAATTCTTTACTTTGTGCCTTCCCATTTCTCTGCAGTGTCAAAATTTCCTGTTTTTGGCAACCATTTGACCTTGTCTTGGGTTCCAAGGATGTTCAACCCAGTTCTGTGAGTTTTATGTCTCAGAGGTACTGCAGGCATTAGATATCTGGATCAATGTTTGGACTAGGATCTTGAACCCACGTGTGTGAGCCCACCAGGAAGCTGTCACTGTTGAAGCCCAGGTCCTGAGAGGCAGAAATTCCATATTTAGTAATGCTGATCATGCTAACAGCATGCACATTTCGTTTTTGCTAGGTTCATTATTAAACAGAGAATATGTGTTTTTACTCGTATGAGGCTTTGGGGGTTTTTCTATATGCCTTTTCACTGGACCATGTTCTTTTCCCCTTTTATTTGGTGGTAGACCCACATTTGGGCCTTAGCACCGCCAGTAGTCAGGTTTTTGCATTGTCTGTTCTGTTTAACTTTCTCTTGCTAATCATTTGTGATCCATGCTTTTAAACAAGGGTTTATACATGTTGCTCTACTTGTTAGGCCTGCAAACCAGAAGCTTTATGTGTACTATTAGACCCCTTTCACACCGCCGAGCATTAGCTGTAAAGCACTGCTCTTTTTAGTGGCACTTTACTTTAAGTGGAACTTTTTGGCTGATAGCGGGGCACTTTTAATCGCCACTAGCGGCTGAAGAAGGGGTTTAAAGCACCCATGTTGCGGTGTTTCCAAAGGGCTTTTCAGGCTGGCCATTTATTTCAGTGGGCAGGGTGTTCTGTATACAGCGCTCCCAAACAGCTCCAAAGATGCTGCTTGCAGGACTTTTCCTAACGTCCATAGCAAGCTGCTTGCTCTGGGGGCACTGAACAGGAGGGAGGAGCCAGGATCGCAGAAGAGGGACCCAAGAAGAGTAGGATCCGGGCTGCTCTGTGCAAATCCACTGCAACACAGCAGGTAAGTATAACATGTTTGTTATTTTTAGAGGAAAAAAAATTACTTTACAATCACTTTAAGTGCTGAGCTTTCTCCCAAGAGTTGTATGCTGAAATTGACACAAATCTATAGTGATTTGGTAAAGCACTCATATGTATGCAAACCTACTGAATCCAGTAAAGAAAAGAACATGCAGTGGTTTATTCTCTCTACTGTAAAGTGCCATCTGTCAAAGGTCTTTGTTTCACGTCATATGTGTTATGTTAGCCAAACTTTTACAATGCATAAAAACAGTGTGATATGCTGTAGCAGAACATTGCAGTTGTTTGGATTTCTTTTCCACACAAGAAATGTGGTTATGTTTTGCAAAACTGATGATTTTTTTTTTTTTACAATTCTTTTTGTCACTAATGTAGGCTGTTTACATCATTGGACATGAAGTCTTCAATTTTAAGATGGTCTCCTTTGTTGGTGCTACTGAAGGGGATGCATACACCAATATGGGTGTAGTGGATAGCGAAATCACACTAACAGTTGGTTGCATACAAGTAATCTTTGTCAACAAATTTGTTTCAGCAATATTGGTAAATATGCATTTTTTATTTTAATACACGTTTATGCAGTCTGTTAATTGACAATGCTATCACTGACATTTTGTGATACATCCAGAAAGTCCACCTGGTCTACTTTGTCCTCAGTTTTGTGTAATTCCATGCAGACAGATTTATGAACTGGATTACATGTGATTACCATAGAGCACATTTGTACTGTATTGTTGGCCTGTGGCTATTTTGTAAAATACTTTTCTGGGAAAATCATGATCTGCTCCCATTATTGCAGTCCCAAAAGCCGAATTCACTAAAATAAGGTTGTTGTGTTTTTCTTAATTGTGCCCAGTACTCAGAGCTGCAATAAAAACCACAAAACCTATTTATACACCAATCAGCCATAACATCATGCTCACCTACCTGATATTGAGTAGGTCTCTCTTTTGCCACCAAAACAGCCCTGGCACATTGGGTCATGGACTTCACTAGACCTCTGAAGGTATACTGTGGTATCTGGTATCAAGCCTTCAATAGCAGATCACTGTCCCCTGCCAGCTTGTCTTCTTCTCATAGTACATTCTGGTGCCATCTCTTCCCCAGGAAAGTGATGCATATGCACCTGGCCATTCACATGATGTAAAAGAAAATGTGATTTATCAGACCAGGCCACCTTCTTCCATTGCTCCATTTTCCAGGTTTGATACTCCTGTGCCTATCCTAGGTACTTTTAGCTGTGGACATAGGTCAACATGGGCATCCTAACCAGTCTGCATCTACACAGCCCCATATGCAAAAAGCTGAGCTGGGCTGTGTGTTCTGACAACTTTCGAATGGAAACAGTATTAACTTTTTCTGCAAATTGATCTACAGTAACTGGTGACCTCCAGGCTTGGGGGCAAGCCTCACCAAGGTCTGGAGATGGAAACACCTGACCTCCCGCTCTTATTCTTGTTATTCTTGTATTGACCTTGGGTTTGCCAACCCCTCTCTTTCGACAAATGTTCAAGAGGCCACGTACTTACCTAATGGTTTATCTGGTCACCTAGGAGCTGCTTCTGTGCAACTCCGCCTCTCGCAATGCATCCCTATGGCGTTTGGCCCCACATTGGACCTCTCATTCAGAGATTGTAGATAACATGCCCTCCATATTGTCCAAATACTGGGATGTCAAGCAGGGGTCCTCCTTCCCAGAAACCACATGGGATGCCTTTTAAGGCTTTCACTAGAGTCTAATATATATCTTCTATCTCCACAATCCATGAAGATCTCAAGGCGCCTAAGTCTCTCCAGAAATCAGTGGCAGATCGGTCAGAGGTCTAGAATGATAATCCAGATACCGACAATTTCATTCATTTGCAAGCAGCCCAGAGAGCTGAATTTACACTTACACAAACTGACCCATCTAGAGCAGTACAGGACCAAACAATCCTCCTTTGAACAGGGTGACAAGAACGATCGCTAATTAGCTCAACATGACAAGTCCCTTACCTCTATCTCAGAGATACAACTTCCCAGAGGGAACAAGGTCTCCACACGTGAGGATATACGTGAGACCTTTGGCCATTACTACAATACTTTATATACTTCCACTCTTCTGCAAGATTTCACCCCTCCACCCAATCACTAGCCTCTTTTATTAGACCAACTTTGCCTTGGGTGGTTATCTGACAAGGAAAGGCAGGCTCTAGTATGCCCCGTCACACCTGATGAGATTGCTGTGGCCATCCAGTCATTCCCTGTGGGGAAAGCCCCATGTCTTGATGGGCTCCCTATAGATTTTTACAAGACCCACTGCAATCTTTTGGCCCCCTCTTAGCTGCATTATTTAACCACTGCTTGGCTGAGGGGGCTCTCTCTCCCTCTGTCATGCTCATAAAATCCTTATATACAAACTGCTCAAAGACCCCAGTATATGCTCCTTATACAGGCTAATTGCTTTGTTAAACAATGATTTCAAAATGTTAAGTAAACTCTTAACCCTAAAGCTGCAAAAGATGCTACCAATGATAATAGACCTAGACCAAACGGGTTTTATGGCTCGTAAAGCCAACAACATAAATCTTCATCAGTTTACCGATATTCACGTACAGCAGTTAAATATGGGATCTAGAGTGGTGGTCTCCCTAGACATCGAGAAGGCTTTTGATACTATTGAGTGGCCTTTCTTGTGGGAAGTACTTGGACAAATGAATTTCCCTTTACTATTTATAAAATGGCCTATATAGTAGCCCAACGGCCTCAGGTTGGGTGGTGGTTTGACAGTTCCTTTCCGTCACCATAGATGTACCCGCCAGGGATGCCCTCTCTCTCCAGCCCTTTTTGCCATAGCAATTCAAACCAGTAGTGGAAGCATTTCACACTTCCTCTGCAATTAAAGGGCTGGCTTTATTGGCTGGCTGGAGGAGAGGGTTGCCCTATTTGTGGATGCCCTTCTGCTATTCCTCAGCGATATGAGCCCCTCCCTCCAGGCTGCATTACTCAGCGTTAACTGGACTAAGTCCCTACTGTTTCTCATTGACCCCGAAGTCTGTAGTTTGGCCCCTCCAGATCTACCACTTCAGTGGGTAGAAGACTTCAAATACTTAGGGGTTCAGATTTCTGTAGAGTCTTGGATTACCTCCCCTTTAATCTCGCCCTGGTGTTGCATACAGAAGCTAAAGGCATTGGAGTCGCTGCCGTTGTCGCTTTTTGGGCCAAACCTAATTTAACCACTTGGGTACCGCGCTATTGCCGAATGACGGCATTAGCGCGGACCTAGATTTCCGGGACTACGTCTATTGACGTCGTCCCGGTTACGAGCGGCCTGCGCGCCCCCTGAGGGGCGCGCGCGGCGCGCTCTGTGATCGGCGAGTCCGTGAGACTCGCCTGATCACCGATCCGTGTAAGGGGTCGATCCCGACCCCTTATCACGTGATCAGCTGTCAGCCAATGACAGCTGATCATGTGATAGAACGGAGCCGGTAATCGGCTATTATTCCTCCTCGCGCTGACAGCGCGAGGAGAAAAAAAAAAAGCCGATCACCGGCGGCCGTGATCGGGACATCAGTCCCGATCACGGCCAGCAATGCAAGGCACCACATGCCACCTGCCAGTGCCCACCTGCCTCCCGCAGTGCCATCCTGAAGTTTAACTAAAAGTAAAAGTAAGTGCCCCCCGTCTGTGCCCATAGTGCCCACAGTGCCACCCACAGTGCCACCCACAGTGCCACCCAATCTGCCTCAAAGGTGCTGCACCCCAGTGCCGCCCATCAGTGCCCAGCAGTGCCGCCCATCAGTGCCCAGCAGTGCCGCCCATCAGTGCCCAGCAGTGCCACCTATCAGAGCCACCTATCAGTGCCACCTATCAGTGCCCATCAGTCCCATCTATCTGTGGTACCCATCAGTGCCCATCCGTGCCACCCATCAGTGCCCATCCGTGCCACCCATCCGTGCCACTTATCCGTGCCACCCATCCGTGCCATCTTATCTGTGCCCATCTTTGCCCATCAGTGCCGCCTTATCTGTGCCCATCGGTGCCGCCTTAACTATGCCTATCAGTGCCCACCAGTGCAGCCTATCAGTGCCCACCAGTGCAGCCTATCAGTGCCCACCAATGCAGCCCATCAGTGCCCACCAATGCAGCCTATCAGTGCCGCCTTATCAGCGCACTTCAATGAAGGAGAAAAATGACCCGTTTGCAAAATTTTATAACAAACTATTAAAACATGATTTTTTTTTTTTTTTTTTGCATCTTTTTTTGTTTGTTTAGCAAAAAATAAAACTCCGAGCTGTAACTAAATACCACCAAAAGAAAGCTCTATTTGTGGGAAAAAAATGATAAAAATTTCATTTGGGTACAGTGTTGTATGACCGCGCAATTGTCATTCAAAGTGCATCAGCGCTGAAAGCTGAAAATTGGTCTGGGACTGAGGGGGGTTTAAGTGCCCAGTAAGCAAGTGGTTAAAATTAAAATTCTCTCTAAATTCACGTATTCATTTTGCCACTCCCCCTCTTGGATCCTGAAGTCTTTTTTTTTTTCTTGTCTCAACCAAATTTGTTCCTCTTTCCTTTGGGGTGCTAGTCCTTCACGTTACAAGCCTCCCAGCTGGTGACGGCAGCTTGGTTGTTCTCATCTGACCGTTCTAATACCACCGTGCTAGAGGCTGCAGTTTTCGCTTCCCTAGAGGCATTGCAACTTCTTTTGTTCAGAGGTCCTAAAATTTCATACCCACTCATTCCCTCAGTGGTCACTACCATCAGTGCCTGGAAAGATGGCCTCTGATGTGAACATCTTCCGGAAGGAATAGTTTCACCTACTGCTCTGCTCTGGTCAAACCCGTCTATGCCCCATTTTTATGTGCTACCTGATCCGAGTGCATGGGCCAGATTCAATGTAAAGAGCATCTCACAAATTACATCTGGTGCCATGCTGAAGCCCTGGTCACAATTATCGTCTGATTTCAATCTTCCTGCTCATTATTTGTTTTATCTGCAGCTCTCCCATGCCTTTTCCAGCCAGTTCCCACAAGCCTCCCTAGTAGTGATTCAGTCAGCCCTTCAACGAGTGCTTCATATAGATTGTACACAGGGACCCACCTCTCACCTCTATGCCCACCTACTTTCAATATCTCTTTCCACTTTGTTTGGCCTTAGAGCTAAGTGGCAGCGTGATATCCAGTACCTGGACGATGACGACCGGGATGATTTTTGTCACATTTCGGTCATCGCCGGATTTTGGTCAGAAGTGTTGACTGTAATCAACATGGTGTCAGTAACCAATATACCTTCTGCCATGGAAATCTGTGTCATGGGTTTGGTAGAAAACCCGATTCCTACTATTGTAGAGAGAACATTGGTTAGCCTTCTTTTCTATGCTAGAAAAGCTATTGCACTTCACTGAAAGAAGCAAGTTCCCCCCACTATCTCCTTTTGGAAAACCTTGGCAAACAGCCTTCCACTCTCTAAGGACACATGTAAAAAAGTTTTTGATCTCGATAAGTGCTACTGTTTGATTTCATACAACCCTGCTTGATGTAATGTTACTGTCTAACCACACCTTGTTAATCCATGTGCTATCCATGCAAGCAGTAGTTACTCCTGTGTTCATTTTGCTCCAGCACCCCGCCTGAGTAGCGCACATTTCTCACTTTTTGGTTTATTTAGTTTTTGAGGTTTTTTTCTTCTGTATGTGAAAACTTTAATAAATATATTTTCAAAAAACAACTGGCTTGTGTCCTTTAGACTTGTCATGAAGTCTAAAATGGCAGCAAGGCTTCTGCCTGGTCATCTAGACCAACAACTATAGGTAGTTTTCACCTAATAAGATGATGGGGAACCCTGTTCTAGAAAATGTTCCCAGTTTTCATATGGAAACTTGCAAAACACCTAGCCCCTGGTCTTGGTTAGGCCTCGTATATCCTCTCCCTAACACCTTGTCTTTGCACTACTTCCTTGTACATTCCTTTTTGCAAACAATTACTCTTCTTCATTGCCATTGGGATTTTCTGTGCCCCAATAGGTCCTTTCTCTGGTGCTCATGCCCAAAAGTAGTGCCTTTCCTTTAGTGCTCAAGAAATTACTTGCTTATAAGGCCCTTTGTAAGAATAGGACCTTCTTCTTTTCATTAATCCTCACAGCCATAGTTCTGCCTTGACTCCATTTTTGTTCTTCCTGGGGGCCTCCTACTTTCCTTATGCTACATGGGTTGGAAGTATCCCAGAAGCCAGTCCTTCCTGCTTCTCAAGGGCTTTTTTTTTTACTTCTATAGGAATGTAATTTTCCCTTTTTATGTCCTGCCTTGAAAGCATGTCAAACATTTATGATTTGCATTATGGGTGAGTTCAAGGCTGTCTTCTATGACCGCCTGTGGGCCCGTTGCCGCAATCTTG
Source organism: Lithobates pipiens (assembly GCF_037356315.1). Classification (NCBI taxonomy): domain Eukaryota; kingdom Metazoa; phylum Chordata; class Amphibia; order Anura; family Ranidae; genus Lithobates; species Lithobates pipiens. The sequence goes on along the minus strand of NW_027507718.1, from coordinate 21,084,822 downwards.
TCTGTTTTTGTTTCCCACCACTCTAATGCTTGGGGCTGTCCCATGGTTTAAGCATCAAATCCTGTGTCCTGTGCTGTATGATTGAGATAATAAGAATTTTGACATGCCTGTGAATTTCATATTTTGAAGTATAGTGTTTGCTGTAAAAACTCAGTCAGTGGGAATAGATGCGTGTGTGTGGGGGGGCGGATTTACAGATTTATTGATTTTTCAAGCTGAGCCTGAAATGCAACCATTCTAACATTTTTGTATTTGCTTCTAGGCTTTCGTGAATAACTTTCAAGCAGCTAAGGAGGCATTGACGGATGCAACAGTGCATGCTGCAGAAAAAGCAGCGAGTGGCGTGAAAGAGCTGGCTCAGCAGAGTTTTCGACTTCACTTAGACATCAACATTAAAGCCCCTGTAGTGATTGTACCTCAGTCTTCTACATCCTCAGATGTTTTAGTGGCAGATTTGGGTCTCATCACAGTTAAAAACACGTTCTCTTTGGTAACACCCAAAATCCGAAGTAATCTTCCTCCAGTGGTTGACTGTATGACAGTCAAACTGAGTAACCTGAAGTTGTATAGGTAGGCAATGAAAATATCAGTAAATCTTTATTTTTAATAAGGTTGAAAATATCTTCCTTTGGGGTTTATTTACTAAAGCTGGAGAGCGCAAAATCGGGCTCACTTCTGCATAGAAACCTATCAGCTTCCAGGTTTTATTGCCAAACCCTAACTGAACCAGCTGAGGTTAGAAGCTGATTGGCTACCATGCATAGCTGCACCAGATTCTGAGTGCTCCGGCTTTAGTAAATCTACACCTTTATGTATGAAAACTGGGTAACAATAAGAAGATATCCAATAAGACTATAACAATACTTTGCAAAGATGATGTATGTGGCATATAGGCATATGTGTAAAGCTTTGCTTACAGATAAACTGTAGTAGTGATCCAATCTGTCTTGTATAAGTTACCTAATTAAAGTGGTTGTAAACCCTTACAAACCACTTTGACCTACAGGTAAGCCTAGATTAAGGTCCAAGAAATAAACCCTGTAAGTTTAGGAGATATTTACAAAAAGACAGGCACCGCTGTCTACGGCGCATGCGCACTGGGCATGCCGCTGCTAACGGCAATATGCTGTTAGATGCGGCTCCCGTGCGCATGCGCGAGAGTGACGTCATCGCTGCTCTGGCACAGCCCCAATAAAAAAACAGTAAGCATTCACGGTCACTCACCCACACCTGCATACTTGCTAAATTAGGATCTGTGGCTGTTTTTGTACATCTTCTGCATCCCCTTAGAGTAACAGGCTCCAACTGCATGAACAATACATTCATTCACACGGCCAGAGTAACTGTGTGAATGAGTCCTTAAGGCTCATTCACACATAAGGTTTAGGGGGGTGGGTGGTAAAAACCCCATTGTTAAACTGTGTTTTACCACCTACCAACCGCAGCCATGGCAGACTGAGAGCAAACGAGTCCTTTAATTTCTTTTGTTTTAACTTTTTTTTTTTTTTTAACTGCCCTGTTGGGGGCCTTGGTGAAACAGACCCATGATGTCTCACATTTGAGACTGAAAAAGGGACTGCGCTTTATCAGTCTGTTTTTCTACAGCATCAGCTGCACATATGAATGAATAGGAAGCCCTCTGAGGAAGGGACCCTACAAGGCCCCAAAATATTAACTAATCTGACCTATGTAAAACTGCTTTCACATTTAATGGGTGAAACAAATATAGCAGGACAGAGTGACATTTTTAGATGTATAAACACATTTTAGTGTTTACGCTTGTAAACTTATTTAATGGCAGATGAAAATAGAAATTCACATTGGAATATTTTTTTGTACCTGTGAATACTATAGCTTAGAGTGACCAAATTGTATTTTCTTCCACAGAACAGTATATGAAAAAGGTTCATTAATATCAGAAATAGAACTCCTGCAGCCTTTAAATATGGACATCACAATTGAGCGCAATTTGGCTGCAGCCTGGTACAATGACATTCCTGATATTAAAATCATTGGACATCTCAAACCCATGAGTGTAAGTTTTATTCACTGAAATTTGAGGGTAAGGGAGGGAGCATGAAACTGGCCTATTCCTAAATTTAATTAAATAACATTTGTGAAATATTGGAAGTGCTCTAAGTTGACAGATATTTAAAAAAAAAGACCCCTGGATGAATATATTAGATAATTATATTTCTGTCTTTTTTACAAGTTTTGGCTGCAGAATCCACGCAGATATTTTTAATCATTATTATTACTATTATATATGGTTGGTATATTATTAAACCGTATTAAAAAAAATAGCGATGTGGACCTCCGCACTTGTTTTCATGTCTATTTCTCTTTGAATCCTGCAGTTGCTTTTGATTTCTCCTTTGAAAGTTTCCCCATTCCTGTTTCCTGACTTCAGGTGGCTCTGTCCCATTACAGAGACTCAAGGAGGCACCTTTGCTTGTGTGCTACCGGTTGTTTCTATGGATGTTGTTATCTTACATTCAAAGAAGCAGAGAGCCCCAATAGCTTTCTACTCCCTTCTCTCCCCTCATCTCTAGCTGCTGATTAACAGCAGCTGGAGCCTTTGTTGTCCCTAATGTACAGTATGTAAAGGGCACAGTGTGCATGCTCCACTACTTAGAAGTTTGAGGGAAGAGAAGATGGTGGTTAATTGGGAAGGTATGCAAGTGTTTAGGTATACATACAAACAATGTTATGGGGAATGTTGCGCTGCTTGACAATAATCCATTCATTAAAAAAGTACTTTTAAAGGCTAAAATATGCTGTAATTAACATGTACCTTCATAAAAAATACACATCGAAATAGCATATGTTGACTGGCACAACTTTCCTTGTTTCAGCATGACATTTCTATACTATTGCTACCATATTTGAAAGATAAATGCAGGATGAATACTTAAAGTGGAGCTCCAGGAAATGGTGATATTTAAATTTTGACTGGTCCAAAGAAGTTGTCTGTAATGCTCTTTAAACTAGGTCTAAAAAGCTGCTGGGATCTCCCCTTTTCCATTCAAAGAACACCATTTTCAGCTAATGGAATTCCAAGCTTTTTTAATCTAGAGCCCACCTTTTAGCTTCTGCTTTTCTGGTACCTCGTGGATCATCCGGTCTTCTGGTTCCATTGCCTGCCTATAGTGCCTGTCTAGCCACCTGCGACCCTCCTCAGCACCAGCTGTTTGAGTTAAAAGTACACAACGCATTGTCTCATTTTGTGCATAGATCTTCTCAATTATGCAGTGCAACGTGTCTTTACATACAACACACTGAGGACAGTCCTGCTGCAATGGGTCACTTCAGCCCATACTCATTGATTGCTAGTGAGTTCTCGGTTTTCTAGAAAGGAACAAAGTCTGCAACAAAGAACTTGGGACCCCTATTATTATAGGGCTTTCCTCCCTGGAGTCCTTTACAGCTCTGCAACATGAACCTCAGCCCTCAAGTAAATCAACAATACCTTTAATTTCTACTACAAATGTTTTATTGGTCTGTGTGCAACAGTGTTGATTTTAATGTAAAATTTTGATTTACAGCTTCACCGCTGTAATAGCATCGCTTTTCGGCCACTAGCAGGGCCCTTTTAACCCCGCTAGCGGCCGAATAAAGGGTTAATAGCGCCTGCAAAATGCCGCTGCTGAATCACCTTGCAGGCGCTTCGGCAGCAGTACCCACTGATTCCAATGGCAGGGGTGGTGGAGGAACGGTGTATATACACGCTCCTCCACTGCCCAAAAGATGTTGCTTGCAGGGCTTTTTCTAACATCCTGCAAGCGCACCGCCCCAGTGTGAAAGCACTCGTGCCCTCACACTGGGGCTGCAGGGGAGTCGCTTTACAGGTGCTATTTTTCACCCAAAAGCGCCTGAAAAATCCCCCAGTGTGAAAGGAATCTTAGTCATAGTCTAATTAGGCCATTTTAGTTCTGGTTGTATTTTAGTCAATTAAAATTTTTTTTGTTAGTCGTATTTTAGTCAACTAAAATCTCTAGTACATTTAGTCGACTAAAATCGCCTACATTTTAGTCGACTAAAATCGCCTACATTTTAGTCGACTAAAATCGCCTACATTTTAGTCGACTAAAATCTCCAGTACATTTTAGTCGACTAAAATGTCCAGTACATTTTAGTCGACTAAAATGTCCAGTACAATTTAGTCGACGAAAATGTCCAGTACAATTTAGTCGACGAAAATGTCCAGTACAATTTAGTCGACGAAAATGTCCAGTACAATTTAGTCGACGAAAATGTCCAGTACAATTTAGTCGACTAAAATCGAATGGGTTTAGTTAAATTGTAATTCATTATTTAATAATTTTTCTAGAATTTCCAAACTCCTTATATAGTCCTGGAGTAAAAATCGTATAATGTTATTATTTATAGTATTGAGTTTTGAAAAAACTGATTTATCCGTTGTGATATATAACCACTGTTAAGTTTCGTTTTTAGTCCTAGTCTTTTGACTAAAATGACATCTTCGTTTTAGTCGTATTTTACTCATCTGAATTGTCTTTTTTTAGTCCTATTTTAGTCGATTAAAATAGTGTTAATTTCGTTGCCGAAAATAATTTAGCTGACAAAATTTGCACTGTTGTGCAATTAATGCAAAAGTCAACCTGCAGGGGTTAAAAGCGCATTCTATACTGAACATGCTACTGTACCTCCACTCCTTGGGGGGGGGGGGGGTTTCTTGTGATAATAGATCTATGTGTGAACCTTTGCTCATTAATGTGCTATACATGGGTGTCTGCAGAAGTTCCTATTACTTTTTCTGATTTGCATTCACAGCCTTCTCCGGAAGAGCCAGTTTTTTAGCAAATCCCATATGACTCAACTTATACAGTATATAAGAAATTATTGATCCTCTGATGCAGTGTATTCTACCTTGCAATTAGGGCATTTTTACTATTTTGACATACGTTTAGGGAAGCTTCCTGGATGTAGCATGTACAGCTATTGGCTACATGGTGGTTACTAGCTTTAAAAGGCAGCTTTTTTTTCGTGTGTCATAATTTTCAGTACATTATGTTTATGTTTAAAGTTGTGTGTTTTTAAATCTGTCAAAAAAATAAAAATAAAAGTGTGTGAGTGTGTGTGTGTGTGTGAGTGTGTGTGTGTGATTTGTTTAGAAATTCTATTAACATTTGTGTTTTATAAATGATGTATCCTATAAAGCTACAAGGAATTTGCAGTCTTACATATTTTATGGTTTGGCTGCCTTCTATCCAAAATAACTGAAATGATAATCTTGCCTTTTATTATTTAAATATGTGTGACTGTTTTTCAGCAGTGTTTTTTATTTTGAGTCTTGTTCACAATAATTTGTGACTGTAAAACTAGTTAAATTATGGTGGGAGATAATTTGTATAATGCGAGTGTTTTTTTTCCCCCCTTTAGCTTGTGCTAGGACAAGAGGACTTAACTGTTATTCTCAGGACATTGAATGAAAATCTAGGAGAAACATCAGAAAAAGTGGACCCAGAAAAGAATAATGTTGGTGGATCTAGCAGTGGTGGAAACACATCCCCCATCTCTTCCGGTACATACGGTATAGTATATACTGTATGTTGTACACATCCGGCCATTAACATTGTAAAGCCATTAAGCAATTCTAAATTACACAGTTCATGGTTTCTTGTGATAATAGATCTGTGTGTGCACCTTTGCTCATTAATGTGCTATACATGGGTGTCTGCAGAACTTTTCCGCCCCGGAAGGTTTTATCCCCTTAATGACCAGAGCATTTTTTGCGATTGCTTTAACTGACAATTGTGTGGTCGTGTGACGCTGTACCCAAACAAAATTGATGTCCTTTTTTTTCACACAGAGCTTTCTTTTGGTGGAATTTGAACATCTCTGCGGTTTTTATTCTTTGCGCTAGAAACAAAAAATGAGTGTGAATTTTGAAAAAAATAAAACATTTTTTTTTTTACTTTTTGCTATAATAAATATCTTGCATTTATTTTTTTTAAAACAAATTTCTTTATCAGTTTAGGCCGATCCGTATTCTTCTACATATAAATCGCAATAAGCGTATGTTAATTGGTTTGCATGAAAATGATACCTTCTACAAAACAGGGAATAGATTGATGGCATTTTAATTATTATAATTTTTTTTACTAGTAATGAAGGTGATCTGCGATCTTTATCGTGATTGCGATGGACTGATCGGACACTTTTGACACTCTTTTGGGACCAGTGACATTTACTGTATACAGCGATCAGAGCTATAAATAGCCACTGATTACTATGTAAATGTCACTGGCAGGAAAGGGGTTAACACTAGGGGGCGATCAAGGGGTTACCTGTGTTCCCTATGAGTGTTTCTAACTGTGGGGGGGGGGGGGCTTACTGGGACATGACAGTGATCCCTGTTATGTCTCCTGTCAGAACAAGGAAATGCCTTGTTTACATAGGCATTTCCCCGTTCTGCCTGTGTACAAGACAATCGCGGGCCATCAGCTTGGACATCGAGTCCTTCTGTCCCACGCGCCTGCAACTGAGCCTGAAAGTTGCAAGCTCCAATCCTTGGTTGTGCAGGGAGTAGAGCAGTTGAAAAATATAAGCCCCTGTACACACGGTCGGACACTCCGATGGACAATGTCCGATAGGACCGTGTTGTCGGATAATCAGACAGTGTGTGGGCTCCATCAGACTGTTTCCGTCGGATTATCCGACGGACCAAGTTTTCCAGCTGGGCTATTAAATTTTCTGACAACATGATCCGATCGGACTTTGTCCAATCATGTGTAGAGAATTCCGATCAGACAAAGTGCCAGGCATGCTCAGATCAAATTCCTACACCGAACCTATTGGCCTGAACGTAGTCCCGTCCTAACGAAATAACGTCGACACGTTAAGTACGATCGGATTTTCTGACAACTTTGTTCCGACTGTGTGTATGCAACAGTTTCGGACAAAATCCGTCGGACAAAATCCGTCGGACAAAATCCGTCGGACAAAATCCGTCGGACAAAATCCGTCGGACAAAATCCGTCCGAGAAAATCCGATGGATTTAGTTGTCGGAATGTCTGACCGTGTGTACAAGGGCTTACACATCATTGGTTAAAGTCTTGTAGAAGGGAAACATGCCATCGCTCACCTGGTGTGACGGAATACAATTTTAAAAATTAGTTTCTTGCCCCACTAATATCCCTACTAAATATTTCTAAATACTATGCACATTTTCACCAAAATATGCACACCCCAAAATAGATTCTCCTACTCCTCCTGAGTACGGCGATACCACATGTGTGAGACTTCCACAGCCTGGCCACATACAGAGGCCGAGTACAGTCAAGCATGTCTGAGCATGGCTGGGTATCACAGAGTATGGCTGGGTATCACAGAGTATGGCTGGGTATCACAGAGTATGGCTGGGTATCACAGAGTATGGCTGGGTATCACAGAGTATGGCTGGGTATCACAGAGTATGGCTGGGTATGGCAGTGTATGGCTGGGTTTTACCGAGTATGGCTGGGTATGGCAGTTTATGGCTGGGTATCACCGAGTATGGCTGGGTATGGCAGTTTATGGCTGGGTATTGCTGGGTATTGGCAGGGCATTGGGGGGTTAATTGTCGGTGAGCAGCGCTGTGGGCACTGCAGATCCAGCCCACAGCGCTGCAGTCACCGATCTCTCCCCTCGCACTGTACTGATAGGTACAGAGAGTGGAGGGAGGAACAGGCGTCATGACATGATGCCGGGTTGTTTACAAGTGATCGCTCCGTCAAATCACGTGGTAAATGGCCGCAATGAGCTGTTCCCTATGACTGTTTCCGCTTGACAGAAGAGGATCTAACATTCGACTTCTGTTTAACGGGAATGTTGGAAAAGTTGAATTTGATCATCAGCTGCAGCACTAATCATAGTATTCTGACAGCTGAGGAGTCCCACTGTCAATATACAATAGCATAGCAGATAGGATTCCTCCATCTACCTTGCTTGTGTGGATGGGGGTAATCCATACTTATTTTTTTGGATCTGCTGGCCAAATGTTTGGGAAAAAAAATCCATCTATATATGTTGCTCACGGATTATCCGACGGACCAAGTTTTCCAGCTGGGCTATTAAATTTTCTGACAACATGATCCGATCGGACTTTGTCCAATCATGTGTAGAGAATTCCGATCAGACAAAGTGCCAGGCATGCTCAGATCAAATTCCTACACCGAACCTATTGGCCTGAACGTAGTCCCGTCCTAACGAAATAACGTCGCCACGTTAAGTACGATCGGATTTTCTGACAACTTTGTTCCGACTGTGTGTATGCAACAGTTTCGGACAAAATCCGTCGGACAAAATCCGTCGGACAAAATCCGTCGGACAAAATCCGTCGGACAAAATCCGTCGGACAAAATCCGTCCGAGAAAATCCGATGGATTTAGTTGTCGGAATGTCTGACCGTGTGTACAAGGGCTTACACATCATTGGTTAAAGTCTTGTAGAAGGGAAACATGCCATCGCTCACCTGGTGTGACGGAATACAATTTTAAAAATTAGTTTCTTGCCCCACTAATATCCCTACTAAATATTTCTAAATACTATGCACATTTTCACCAAAATATGCACACCCCAAAATAGATTCTCCTACTCCTCCTGAGTACGGCGATACCACATGTGTGAGACTTCCACAGCCTGGCCACATACAGAGGCCGAGTACAGTCAAGCATGTCTGAGCATGGCTGGGTATCACAGAGTATGGCTGGGTATCACAGAGTATGGCTGGGTATCACAGAGTATGGCTGGGTATCACAGAGTATGGCTGGGTATCACAGAGTATGGCTGGGTATGGCAGTGTATGGCTGGGTTTTACCGAGTATGGCTGGGTATGGCAGTTTATGGCTGGGTATCACCGAGTATGGCTGGGTATGGCAGTTTATGGCTGGGTATTGCTGGGTATTGGCAGGGCATTGGGGGGTTAATTGTCGGTGAGCAGCGCTGTGGGCACTGCAGATCCAGCCCACAGCGCTGCAGTCACCGATCTCTCCCCTCGCACTGTACTGATAGGTACAGAGAGTGGAGGGAGGAACAGGCGTCATGACATGATGCCGGGTTGTTTACAAGTGATCGCTCCGTCAAATCACGTGGTAAATGGCCGCAATGAGCTGTTCCCTATGACTGTTTCCGCTTGACAGAAGAGGATCTAACATTCGACTTCTGTTTAACGGGAATGTTGGAAAAGTTGAATTTGATCATCAGCTGCAGCACTAATCATAGTATTCTGACAGCTGAGGAGTCCCACTGTCAATATACAATAGCATAGCAGATAGGATTCCTCCATCTACCTTGCTTGTGTGGATGGGGGTAATCCATACTTATTTTTTTGGATCTGCTGGCCAAATGTTTGGGAAAAAAAATCCATCTATAGGCAGCTGTAGAATTACTTGCTAATTTACCTAACACATTTTTAAACGTTTTATTATTTTAAATAGCGTGTAATGGTCAGTCAATAGCGGGAACTCTGTACCAATTTGCGTTTTGTCATTTCTCATAGGCACAACTGTGGTAACAGCAGCTGTGGTTGAAACATACACGCCTACTAAAGTTAGGACAACACTGAAGGTGGATTTTCAGTTTGACTCGCTCTCCTTGAATTTATACAGCTCCAGTCCAAACTCCCCTCTGGTAAACCTCTGTTGGCAAAACTGTGTAAACATTTATAAGCTGCACAAGGTTTTTTCATTGTGACATAAACTATCTTTTTACATTTTTCATAGATGAAGGCCATTGAAAGAGACGGCACTCTGAAACTTGCTGAGTTCACACTGGGTTTGATTTCAGCTGCTTTGAAAATGTCATCTGATGGGTCAATGAGTGCTGCTGTTAAACTCAAAAATTGCATGTTGGATGACAAGAGACAAGCCATCCAGAAAGCAACTCCACGGTACTGTGCAACATTTGTACCAATCAGATGTTAATGTACAATGTTTGGGTGTCTTAATATTTCTTGTTCCACTGTAGCCTTTGTGACATTCTAGGCTAAATAGAATCTACAATTTCACTTACCAGTCATGATGCAGATGGGGCAACATGTTAGTTTTTTTATTGGGATAAAAATGATAAAGCTGTGTAAAGAGTCTTTGCTCTGTAAAGGGCCATAACTCTTGTTTGTTTGAATAAATTTGTATCTAGAAAAGCATCACAAAAAACAGTTATCTGGAGTGTACAAACGTAACTTAAACAGAAGAGCTTTTTTTTATTTTTTACTTTACCCTTTTTTTAGTTAAATTATTTGTATTTCAAATAAAAAGTACAATATCCAAGGCACTTCTGTTACAGAGGATGACATCCAAAAATAAAGAAACAGTAGCATACAGATTCCAAAGGATTAGATTCTATGCATCATTACGTACATTACTAGCAACTTGTATATTCAGCTATGTTTAAACCACTTAAAGCGGGGTTCCACCCTAAAGTGGAACTTCCGCTCATTGGAACCCTCCGGTGTCACAGTTGGCACCTTTCAGGGGGGAGGGCGGTCCAGATACCTGACAGGTATTTGCACCCACTTTCGGGCATAGTCTCCCACGGGTCCCCGAGATAGCGAGGACCATTCCTATTGCGCTGCGCGACTCGCGCATGCGCAGTAGGGAAATGAGAAGTGAAGCCGCAATGCTTCACTTCCTGATTCCCTCATCGAGAATGGCGGCGGCAGCAGCCGAGAGCCGAGCGTCCGATTGGCCTCGGCTGCCGACAACGCTGGATCCTGGGACAGGTGAGTGCCCATTTATTAAAGCGGAGGTCCACCCTAAAGTGGACCTTCCGCTCATCGGAACCCTCCCCCCCTCCGGTGCCACAATCGGCACCTTTCAGGGGGGAGGGGGGTGCAGTTACCTGGATAATCCAGGTAACTGCACCCACTTCCGGGATAGCTCTCTGCGGAAAGGGGCGTAACTTACGCCCCTTTCCGCAAGTGCCCGCCCCTTCCCGCAAGTGCCCCGCTGCCTGCTGGGAAACACAGATCCCAGAGGCAGCGGGGAGCGTCCTTATTGCGCAGCGCGATTCGCGCATGCGCAGTAGGGAACCGGGAAATGAAGCCGAAAGGCTCCATTTCCTGATTCCCATACCCAAGATGGCGGCGGCAGGACCCGACAGGCGACCTAGAGATCGGCTTCGGGTGCCGACATCGCGGGCGCGCTGGACAGGTAAGTGTCACTATTTTAAAAGTCAGCAGCTGCAGTATTTGTAGCTGCTGGCTTTTTAAAAAAAAAAAAAAAAACGCGGAGTCCCGGTGGACTCCCGCTTTAAGTCAGAAGTTGCAGTATTTGTAGCTCCTGGCTTTTAATATTTTTTTAATTTCTTTTTTTACAGTGAAATCCCTCTTTAAGGACAGAGCCTCTTTCTGAGATTTGGTGTTTACAAGTTAAAAACTGTTTGTTTTTTTTGCTAGAAAATTACTTGGAACCCCCAAAAATTATATATATATTTGTTCTAACATCCTAGAGAATAAAATGGCAGTTGTTGCAATACTTTGTCACACCGTATTTGCACAGCGGTCTTACAAACACACTTTTTTGGGAAAAAATACACTTTTTTTGAATTTATAAATAAGACCACAGTAAAGTTAGCCCATTTTTTTTTTTTTATTGTGAAATATAATGTTACGCCGAGTAAATTGATACCTAACATGTCACGCTTCAAAGTTGCGCTCGTTCATTGGATAACGACAAACTTTTACCCTTAAAAATCTACATAGGCGGCATTTAAAAAAATTCTACAGGTAACATGTTTTGAGTTAGAGGGGGTCTAGGTCTAGAATTATTGCTCTTGCTCTACTGATTGCGGCGATACCTCATGTGTGGTTTGAACACTGTTTTCATTTGCATCGCTGCTCACGTATGCGTTCGCGTCTGCACTCGAGTTCGGCGGGACGGGGCGCGTTTAAAAAAATATTTTTTTCTTCTTATTTATTTTGTCACATTTATTCCTATTACAAGGACCTCTTAAATATGAGATCTGGGGTCAAAAAAAATGCTATAAAATAAAAAGATGTCTCTTTAAGAGCTATGGGCGGAAGTGAGATTTTGACATCGCTTTCACCCTGCAATGGTATGGAGACGGGTGGGGCCATCTTCCCCCTCACTCGTCTCCATACCAAGCCAGAGAGAGGACCTGATCGCTACCGACGGCTCCAGTAAGTAGCAGAGGGCACCGGAAAGCGAGGTGGGGGAGGGGGCCCCTCACCTGCCGTCGATAAAAGTGATATTGCGGTGAATCAGCCGCAATGACCACTTTTATCAGAAACCAGACTGCTCACTGAAGAGGATACTGTGGTTATGGCAGCTAGCTGCTGTCATAACAACGATATCCCTCTTCAAAGTGCCGATGTAAATCAGTGTGAGCCAGTCCGGAAGTGGTTAATTCCAGCCTCCTGTATTACCAGGGGAGTACCCCTGAATGTGTAATAGGAAACATAAGAGAACAATCTAAACTCAACATTAAGTAATCCACCTTTTTGAAAGCATATTAATGAACAAAATACCTTTGCCATACATAAGTATTTATTTTTCTGATTACTATATAAACCATTCAGGGTCCCATCTTTACTGCATTTACACCTCTATATCTCCGGACACCGATTTAATCCAACCAGCCATATTTTGTTAAACTTTAGGGCAACCCCTGAAGTTGTAGGTTAGTTTATATTTCGATAGAGCTCCATTAACCAGTTTCACCCTAGAAAGGAGAAAAAAAAAACTATCCTTAAAGTTTTTTTAGAAGCGGAAAAATTCTTCTTCCCCAAAGTCACCCAATAAGCACCTGGCAATAGCACAGATATTTGGGAGGGCTAATTTTTCCTATAAGTATTTTGTGATTGCCTGAGGGCAGAGCCGTACCATATGAACAAAATCCCCTACCTCAGCCCACCTAGGGCATTCTGGTGTTTCCACCCTGCCCATCTTGTGAAGACGTACGGGTGTATAATACACATGGTGGAGATAATTAAACTGGATAATTTTATCTCTGGCCGAAATTGTGACAAACGCGGGTGTCCGATACCTCACTAACTCGCAACGAAGGACCGGCCAACCTCGCATCACGCTGTCACTTACGTGACAATGCCACTCTCAGCTGCGCCCAGCACAAAGATTTTACAGCTTGTGGAACCACAATCTAGGTGCCAGCAGCCTGAAAACGATTGTCACGGGGCTAATTACACAATTAACCCTTTAACTGCCACCACCACCATTTAGACGGAGCCGAGGGAGACTCGTGATTTTAGCAATACCAATTATAATTTTAGAATAAGCATCTGCAACACACATTGCCACCACAGACAGCTCTGCTCAGAGGCCTTACTCTACAACAGTAGTGCTCTTTAAGACGCAGGTTCATTTATAGCTTGCATTAAGAGCTTTAGACAAGGTTAACACTTTTCAATATAAGGGTTTATTAAAAGGTCAAAGTTGGTGCAAATAAAACATTTACAAAAAAAAGATGTTTCAAAGAGATAACGACAATATACAGCCCCCAAGAAATGAGGTAGAATCGGGGAAAAATAATACTTGCAATTAATATCCAAGGGTTGATCAGAGTTCGATCGATGAGCTGGGTAATGGGTTCTCAACTTGGCAAATATTCCTGCTTGGATGGTAAATGGAGAACTGACCATTGTCTTGGCTTCACCTCTTTTCTGTCAGATAAAAGGGGTTTTGACAGCGACCAGTGACCAATCATCTGGTCATCTTGTTTAGGGGTTGGTTGCTGGAAGGTGTCTACACTCATGACCATGTCCCAGGTACACTTTGTGATACATATTCATATCTCTGCATCTATAGTGTTTACAGACTGCAAATATCCATATTATTGTTCAGCGTGATATTTCCTTCAAAACGGATATAAACATGCCAATGTCTAGTTTACCTAAGCGGAATATGGGGTACCAGTGGTTTCCCATATGACCTGACATAGGGGTGTCTGGACTTGAAATGTTACAAATTATCTGAGGAAACTAAATATGTTCATATTATGGCTGTACTATTATTACTTTGGAAGTTAAGATACATGCTGAAATTTCATACTTATTCCACTGTTTAAGCTTTATGTGCACTAAAGTATTTACGACCGGTATCTGCTGGTTCTTTGAATTGAGAGTGTGACAGTTTTACGATAGGCCTGGGCATCCTACCAGGTCAACATTAGCTGTTTTTTCAGACCTAGCCTGGTTCTGCTTTCTCTGTTGAGATAACGGCTCCTTTTGCAGGATACACCTATGAATTCCTGAACATAACTTTTAGTCAAGCTGTCATGGCTGCCCTAAGGTTCTCAAACAACATGGCCACTAGCTACAGCTTGTCGTGTGTCCAGTACGTGATATCGTTACAGAAATCACAGACGGTAACAGTGATTTGGTGACCTCAGACCAAGAATCCTCTGTAAGGGATTGGGATATCAGATCTCCACTGAGCCTCCACCCTCTCCATCCCAGGGGAGAAAGAGGTCAATAGGGAAAAATAATATCTAGAGATAAGTTTTGAATGATCATCCTCTAATAGCAATTTCTCCAGCCCAGAATGGGAGAGCTGGACCTCCTGAACACCAAACTAGGCTGCTACAGCGTGGCGTAGTTGCAGATACCGGTTAAAATAGGAACTTATATTCAACTTGTATTCAATTTGAAGATCCCTGAAGGTTCTAAAAGTTTTGGTTTGTAAACAATTAGTAAGCATATTTAATACCATGCCGAGCTCAACACGCCCCATCAGGGATTTTACGTATCTTTTAGCTGGGGGTTGTACCACGACCGGACTTTCTGGCGGACTAGTTACGATGGAATCAGTCCGTCAGACAATCCGATCGTGTGTGGGCTAATCCGATCGTTTTTCGTTAAAAAAAATTTGATGGACCTAGAAAGAGAACATGTTTAAAATCTACCCAATGGACTCAATTCCTATCGGGAAAACCATTCGTCTGTATCCTGGTCCGACGGACCAAATACGACGCAAGGGAAGCTATTGGCTGCTGGCTATTGAACTTCCTTTTTTAGTCCCATCTTACATCATCACGTTCAAAACGAACAGACTTTTGAATGGACTTAGTCCGTTCGTGTGTGGCCAAGTACGTTTGTTCAGAAAGAACATCGGCGCGCCAACGAAAGTCCGTCGGGAAGACCGTCGGACCTAGCCTGCCGGAAAGTGCAGTCATGTGTACGTGGCATAAGGAACATTAGGAGAAGAAGTCTGAGGACTGCCCCCCATCCTATTACAGATATGAAAGATCCTATAAAAGTTTAAGAATGTACGCCCCCCTATCAGGCGTTAGTAGGTAGGATGAGATGTTCTTCATACACATACCCCCATTCAATTGCTCCTTAGAGGGGGTAGGGTGGGTGACACTCAGGCCCAGTTACTGTCCCACCACCGAAGTGTTTGGAGATTGGCACTCAGGTTGATAGGTGCCGATTTCCACCACTTGCATACTCCCCTTTGGTGCAATCTTGTTGCAGGAACTGATTTGAATCCCGGATGTGGATGTATGGGCCTCTAGGGGCATTATTTACTTACATCAAGTTATGTCCCCACTCGGAATATGAGATTTTCACTCACTGCAGGCAGAATTTGAGCTACCCCCTTATATGCAGTTCTGTTACCTGCAGCTGCGGCAAGCACTCCGATTCCAGTTTGCTGAAGGCCTCCCAAATATTCAGCCATTAGCCCTGATGGATCTGATAATAGGAAACCACCCAGCTCAACTGATATCGACTATGTATAACTTATTAAGGGCCCGGGCGGTAGCGCATGTTACTGAAAGAGCCAAAGTTAGATGGGAGGAAGAATTGGGTCCTTTGGAGGGGTCGGACTGGGACGAGATGCTGGAAAATATCAAGCAGGTATCACTTAAGTTGCCTGATCGCCTTACACAGGTGTACATAGTCCACAAATCATATCTAACCCCTGCCAGAATAGCTAAATTTCATCCCGACTACAGCCCGGGGTGCACTAGGTGCCCTAGCCCTGCTGGTACATTCTACCACTTAATATGGTTGTGTCCTAAATTCCAGGCGTACTGGGCACAAATAATCACATTCTTGCATGACCATATGGGCTCGCCCCTCCAACTGGACCCGAAAGTGTGTGTACCGGGTATACTCCCAGACACCACTATTGATAAATACTTGGCAACATTCCTACACTCAACGTTGTTTATGGCAAGGAAGTTAGTGGCTAAATACTGGATGCAACCAGCTCCTCTGACAACTCGCGAGTGGGTCACTGAAATTAACAGTAAGCTACCCTACATAAAAAAGGTATATAGACATCGTGGTTGCCCTGCTAAATATAACAAAGTATGGGATAGGTGGTTGGAAAACTTGGAAACATGTATAGAATAACCTTGCTACGGTCCTGGGATCCTACAGCGACCACCCACAGGAATCTGTGCTGGATGACTAAGTCCGAGCCCTGCCGCTAATGAGGATGAGGTGTGTTGGTCTGGGACGGGAAAAGGGTACGTGCCCGTGGGTACTATGGATTGTAAGGACATTCCAGGGGGAGTGAATTTAGGTTATCAATATGTTGTTCTGATCCTAAACTGTAACACATAATCCGGGGGGGAACCTCCAATAGTAGATTGTCCTTGTTGTGTGATGTATGTCTCTATCTTGATTCCTTAAGTTTCCAAATAAACTTGTGCTTTAAAAAAAAAAAAAAAATAATGTATGCCCCCTGAGAAGGGTAGGGGCTATTCCTGTACATTGCATTGATAAGTGCTTCAAACAAGTTCATCAGGGCAGCCTGAGTCTACACCAAAGTTATATCCATCTAGGGAAATAAACACCAATGGATATGTGTCAGCTGAGCTGCCAAGTAATAGCACTGTAAGTTTGAAAGAGCCAGCCCACCGGCCTGAACCTGTCAGAACAATGTGTCAAGAGATACTCTAGGCAGTTTAGTACCCCACAGGAATGAGAATAGCGATGCGTTCATTTCCGTGAATAGTTTTTTTGGGACATAAGTTGGTACATGCCATAACAAATAAACATAGGGAGGTATATCATGAATATGTTGATCCAGCCCAGGAGGTTGAGGGGCAGCTTAGACCACGTCTGCAAGTTATCCTTCAGACGTACCATAAGAGGATGTAGATTGTTTTAATATAAGTGTTCTATGGTAGCTGTACCTCAACCCTGAGGTACCGAAACCGAGAAACTATTTTCAGTGGGATATCAGGAGGTAGGCTCTGGGAATATTCTGGACAGATGGGGAAGATCAACAATTTGTTCCAATTAACTTAAAACCCTAAGTACCCCCCAAATCTTGTGATTCTACTCAAAGCTGCAGCCAAAGAACCTTCCGCCTCTTCCAGATTTAGAAGCATATTGTCAGCATACAAAGAGGTCTTTTCTTATTTAGTATTTATCCAGCAACCTTTCACCTCCCCATCCTTCCTCAACTGTGCCGCCAATGGCAGGGCAAACAGGGGCGACAATGGGCTCCCCTGCCACGTGCCCCTAGCTACTTCAAAGGTATCTAACAGTATTATTAACCCTCAATCGTGCCAGTGGTTTAGCATATAATAATTTTACCCAAGCTATAAATTTGGGACTGAAGCTCATCTGTCCAAAGACTGTCCATAGACAGGGCCATTCAATAGAGTCAAAGGCCTTATGGGTGTCCAATGACACTACAACTCGTGTATCAGGGGTGGGTCCTTAGGATTGTAATACTGTAAAGCAGGGATATGCAAATTAGCGGACCTCCAGCTGTTGCAAAACTACAAGTCCCATGAGGCATAGCAAGACTCTAGGAGCCACAAGCATGACAGGCAGAGGCATGATGGGACTTGTAGTTTTGCAACAGCTGGAGGTCCGCTAATTGCATATCCCTGCTGTAAAGAGTCTTCACAAATTTATAGCCGTAGATCTCATTGTAATGAATCATGTCTGGTCTGAATGAATAACGGATGCTATCATTTTGTTTAATCATTTGGCTAGGATTTTAGCAAAAAATTTTGCTTCCATGTTAATGATCTAGGCCTATATGATTCGCAGAAGTCATGGTCCTTGCTTGGCTCAGGTATCGGTACAATAAGTGCCTCCCTCAAAGAATCAGGAAGCATCCCCCTCTCCAGTGCGTCACTATAAACCTCCAATAGTTTTAATGCCAAAAACTCTTTATAGCTGCCGTACCACTCAGCTGGGTATCCATCAAGTCCAGGGGTTTTATTTGGGTTAAGAGAAAGCATTGCAGTCATAATTTTGTCAGTATTAAAAGGAAGATCCAAATCCTCTGCTATCTCCCTGGACAGCTCCTGGAGAGGGATTGGTGCCAAAAATTGACAAACCTCCTCCTCCCCATAATACACCCGAGATGTGTACAGATTTGAATGAAATTCAACAAAAACATCAGCAATATCACTTTGCGCTGTGCAGAGAATTCGTTCATTATAAATTTGGGGAATAGAGGCTGATGCTTGTTCTGAGTGGGCCAGATATGCTAATAATTTGCTATTCTTATCACCAAATTCAAAGATACGTTGTGATTGGTACAGCAACTTTTTTTTTTCCACCAACACCAGGTGCAGTTGGCGAGCCTTATCCCGCCAAACCCCAAGGTTAGTAGAGTTAGGATTTGTAATATATTCCACTTCTGCATCTGTAGCAACATGCCCTAACCTTCCATTCCCTGTCAGATCTAAGTTTTTTTTTAATTATCCCTGAAATAGATCCCTGGAGAGTGACTTTAAACCTCCCCTCTATTTTCTGATCAGAAACCTCCCCTCTATTTTTCTATCAGAAGTTTGCTATATCAGTGGCTGTTGACCTCGCAAAACACTCCTCCTTTAACTACAATGGGCTCAGTCTCCACAACGTATATCCTTGGGACTGACCCATGCACATGGAGAATAACAGGGGGGAGTGGTCCGAAATGGCCCTTGGGAGATTTTGTACATCAGTCACGCTTGGCAACACTTTCCTATTCACATAACTCATATCTAGTCTGTATAAAATGTTGTAAGAGGAAGAAAATCACGAATACTCTTGAGCATCAGCGTTCTTCTAGTACCACACCTCCACCAAATCATATTGTTCTGCATATGTGGCTAGGGAGGTGGCTCATTTAGAGACCGACTGGAATCTATCCATGTCTGTGGACAGTACCGCTTTTAGATCCCCTGCCATAAAAAAAAATTTTGCCACCTGGAGCACCTTTGCCATAATGGTATCTCATGACGCTTTTGTGAACGGTGGTAGCACATAAATCGCCACAAATGTATGGGCGTTATTATCTATAATGCGAATGACTATTGTAAACTGCCCAAAGGGCTCCATTACAACCTCCTCCAGGGCACATAGCAGAGATTTTGTAACCAAAACTGAAACTCCCCTTGCATAATTAGAGTAAGTTGAATGAAATGCATATTTTACAAATGCCCTCTGAAGAGCCATAGTTTTAGAGCCTACCAGATGCGTTTCCTGTAGGAAAATTACATGAGGTTTACGCTTCTGAATATAATTAAAGACTAGCGCCCTTTTAATCCTAGAGTAGAGGTCTCTTACATTCCAGGACAAGAGTTTAAGTGTGTGAAGCGATGGTGTTATTAGAAGGAATATTTATATTGAGGGACCCACCATAGCGGGATAATGGCAGAGTGCTCCCTTGGAGCGCAGAAAGCAATACATATATCGGCCATCTAAGAGGATAACAGGCAATATCAGCAGAGCATAGGTAGCTTTAGAGATTCAAAGTGGAAAATCAGCAGCGTAAAAAACATAATGAACCCCCAACCCTAAAAGAAGTGATCCAGAACAGAGGAACACATACCCACCCTACCCGCAGTCCCCAACATACTACAGGCCTCTTCCCCAAACAATAACCAGCAAAGTCACCCTAGTGGGGGAGTCCTTCCTTATCCAGCCAGATAGAAAGGGAAAGGTGATAACTTGGTGAACAGCTGAGCAAAGTGTGAACCGCTTGATTATTCATTGCGGTCAGTCAACAGTGCATCAGATGCAAACAAGAGCCTATAACCAAGTGTAAGGCACATTATAGGGCTTTAGAAATTCAAAACAGGAGACCAGGGAAGCATTCCTTCAACACACTGTCTCCCTGGTCAGGCACTACTCAGTGATTCCAGCCATCTGTTGGCTTCCTTATGCCGCGTACACACGACCAGACTTTTTGGCAGGCTAGGTCTGATGGTCTTCCTGACTGACTTTTTGGCGGATTTCCGATGGACTTTCCGAACAAACGGACTTGGCCACACACAATCACACCAAAGTCCGACGGATTCGACCGTGATGACGTACGACCGGACTAGAATAAGGAAGTTCATAGCCAGTAGCCAATAGCTGCCCTAGTGTCGGTTTTTGTCCGTCGGACTAGCATAGAGACAAACTGATTTTTCGACCGGACTCAAGTCCATCGGAAAGATTTGAAACATGTTCTAAATCTAAAGTCCGTCTGATTTTTTTTTTAGACAGCAAAGGTCCGATGAAGCCCACACACAATCGAATTGTCTGGCGGATTCGTTCCGTCTGACCTTTTGCTGTCAAAGTCTGGTCGTGTGTACATGGCATTAGGAGAGGCAAAGAATGGCACTTTTCCTTTATGGACCACTCTGAGCTTTGCTGGCTAGAGCATGCTATATGGCAGGCTATGCTCGTACAGGCGTTGCTACACACTCTGGAATGCTGCTCTCTGTTTCTGCATAGCCGCAGAAAAATCTGGGAAAATAGTTATGTCATTATTGTTGTAGAGTAATTCTGGAATATTGCAAGCTTTATCAAGAATAGTTTCTTTATCCCTGAAGTATAGGAAACGGGCCAGCATGGGTCTGGGAAACCGACCTGGCGGTGGGGCACTCAGGCAACAGGTGGGAGAAGGATTCGGCTCCAAAGGTTTGTTTGAGCCAGGATAGTAGGAATTCCTCAGCATGTTTCCCCTCCGTGCCCTCCAGGAATCCCAGGAAACTGTTAATTGCGGTGAAGCCTATCCTCTGTATCTCCAAGCTTGGATTCCTGGGACTTGTGGTTTGCCGCCATCTCCCGGACTGTCGCCATGAGCAGGGTCAAACCATTTTCAACCACACTAATGCAGTGTTCAGCAGTAGTGAACCGTTCCTGATTTTATGGACATCATCCTTTAGCAGGACAAAATACACCCTGATAGTAAGAGACAGTGACAACTCTCCTACCTGGGAGCCGAAGCCTGTGGAATCGGGATAGCCAAGGGGTCTGTAGTATCCATCCAGTCTGCCTCGCCCCCTGCCCAGGGCTGATCAGCAGCAGCAGATGGACGTGGCCTCTCCTCTAGGTCTCTGGCACCATTTTGGCTGGCCTCATGGGCAAAACAACCGAGCCTCTTTGTGGTGGACGGGTCCAAACTTGGCCCGTATTTGACCAATGTTGTGTTCCTGGGTTGTTCCCCGACTGGTCTGTGTGAGTGCCGTGGAGTAAAATCTGTGTGTGGCTGCACAGGAGGGTGAAGGGTTTTATTGTGGTCTGGAGCACAAAAGAAGCGCTGCTCACATACCGGAAGTCAACACGCACCCCCTGAGGGGGCTCTGGTATGGTCACATCATCTCTCCAGGGGTCAGCTTCAGTGAAGTAGAGAGATTGCTGACAACGGATGCAGAGCCTATACAGTGACGTCACCTATAGGCTTACAATGGGGCATCCCTTGTCAGCTGTCCCTCCCCTACACTAAAGCTGACTCTGGAAGCTGATCATGTGACTGGACCAGAGCGCCCTCAGCATAGGTAAGTATAGACCTATTTCTTTTACAGAGTTGTTAGAATAGGCTTAGAATGGGGGTAGGAGCAGGTGCAAGTATAGGATTTGACTGGACTTCTACTTTAACCACTTGCCAGCTGCCCTATAGCAAAATGACGGCGGCAAAGTGGTTTCAAAATCCTGACCGGGGCGTCCTATGACGTCCTCAGGATTTCGAGCCTCTGCGCGCCCCCGGGGGCACGCATCGCGGCGATTGTTATTGCGGGGTGTCAGTCTGACACTCCGCAACTACGATCTTGGTAAAGAGTCTCCGATGGAAAAAAAAACATATATTTTTTCATAATTTTCTGTCCTTTTTTTTATTTGTTTAGCAAAAAATAAAAACCGTAGAGGTGATCAAATACCACCAAAAGAAAGCTCTATTTGTGGGGAAAAAAATGATAAATTTCATTTGGGTACAGTGTAGAATGACCGTGCAATTGTCATTCAAAGTGCGACAGTGCTGAAAGCTCAAAATTGGTCTGGGCAGAAAGGTGTTTAAGTGCCTGGTATTGAAGTGGTTAATTGTGCTGCACCCACGCTGTTAGGCAAGTTTTACACCTAGTTTGGGAGGCGGTAAAAACACAGAATGAAAGGAAAGTGGAAGGAAAGGAAATCCCTTGATTTCCCCATCAACAGTTAGTGTTGATGGAAGAATCCCTCCCTCAGCACAATTGTGTTCTACCAGCAGTTAGACTTCCTGACCGGCAGAACAAAATGATTACTGCCAGTGACTATAGCCGATTGGCCCTACAGAGGTAAATATAGGAATGAGTATGGTACAATCCTCATACAGGATTTTAGAATGGATAACTGTATCTGCTTCCAGTCCCTAAGAATGTCCTATTGTGACGAAGCACATAGAAAGGAGCTTCTGGACACTTATGCCATCACTTGTGCCTTGAGTTACATAGGTAGCAGCATATTTGAATACATAAGAGTTTTACATGTGTTTTTAAATAAAACAACCCTGGATTAGCTATACTACTGGAATGTTTTCTCTTCACCATGGTACCGAAAGTGGATGCGGGGACTGTGAAACATTAATAAACCCTGTATTGTACTATACTCTAAGGTCCAACGTTCTGGTAAGCCCTGGATTTGAATGTGACAGTGATGATTGGTTTATCTTTTCACAGAAGTCTCACTTATGCTGCAGAAACTTTGGGGAAATGAAGTGCGGTATTTTAGGGACTTTTACTTTGACTTTACTGGTGGAAGATGAGAAAAACCATTTACCACTGACTGGGGTGCTTACAAAAATCAGCTTTTATTTATGTAAAACCTTTATCCCAAAAGGAAACTGCTCTAACTGCTTATAAAGTGCAAACTGGAGTTTGGCTTTAATTTGTTAGTGTAGCTAAATCTCCTAGTACATCTAACACTGCCTCCCCCTCAGACTGACGATACTACTGTCCAAAGGTGCCCTCTTGTTCCTTCATCCAGAATGTAGGCACTCTAATACAAAAAAAAGCCTAAAAAAGAAAAGTAAAGCAGCCACCACATCTGAGTGGTAAGCTGCGATATATTACATTTTTGGTTTTGGGCTAATATCGCTTTACCATAAAATCTCTCTTATTTGACATATTGTATGCTCTCGCTACCGTGTCCATCTAGCTCAGAAATAAAGATAGCAACACCTTTTTTTAATCATATAAAATGTAAGTTACCTAATAACTAAAGGCAGGTATGCTATAAACATTGCTTGTATCTGTTTTAGAATGCTGGAAATGAAACCTGGCCAGGAGAAAAGTGTCATGGTAGATGTCTCCTATAAACAAGGCAGAGAAGGCACAGTCATGGATGTGAGTGTTTATGACATTTATCTGTGTGCCAGCATGGAGTTTCTGCTCACCGTGGCAGATGTATTTCTTAAAGGCTATGAGCAAAGTTCTGCTGCATTGAAGAGCAGCAAGCAGACTTTAACAGACATTAAAGAAGCAGGTTGAGTATATATTCCTTCTGTTAATGAGACATAACATTCAAAAGCAAATACTAAAATTATAACGGACTTTCTCTCTGTTTTAACTTTCAGCCCCTGCACAACAGGTTTCTAGAATGGAAATGAATGTAGTAGTTAAGAATCCAGAATTTGTGTTTGTGGCTGATTTGTCAAGAGCAGATGCCCCGGCACTAGTACTTACAATGCAGTGTGAGCTGTCCATAAAAAACAGCCCTGAACAGCAGCATATGTCAGCTGCAGTAAGAAATCTTCACATGAAGGCCTGTCCCTTTCTGCCAGAAAATAGAACGGGGAAGATAACTACGGTGAGATGATTTTTTTTTCAGCTATTATGCAGTTAGTCCCTTATAATTTAGCATTTTGATATAAAAGAGAGTTGACATGTTATATCAACCCAAAATGGCATGGCTATCAGGTTATTTCTCTAAGAAAAATAAGAATTCCCTCCTGTAATTTATATCTTTATAAAAATTATATTCTTTTGGCTGGACTCCACAATCATATACAGTGTTCTTCAGCATTGAGAATCGGGTGAGTGTGACACAATTATTTGACTTGGCAATGGCTGCAGAAGTTCTGCAAAGTTTGTGAATTTTGGTAGGAACATGTTGCCTAAAATCCCTAAGGCTCGCTTACTACCGCAACTTGGGATCCGACTTGTCAGCCCTCAAGTCCTCCCAAGTCGCTTGACATCAGAAATTCCATTGAAGTGAATGAGAGCCGTCTTAATGTACACTACTGAAGTCGCTCCGACTTCAGAAAAGTTTCCTGTACTACTTGGTGTACAAGGTGATTTCTAGGCGACTTGTACCCATAGAATTCAATGGAAGTCGACTCCAAGACGGATCTCCATCTATATTGAAGCGACTTTACAGGAAAATAAATTAGTTTACCCAGGCAAACCCCTGCCTCCCAGAGAGCTGATTATTCTATGATTGGCCACAGCCAAAGTCGCCTGGCGGCGACTTGAAGTCGTGTTGTAAGTCGCTCAAAGTCGCTTTGAAGTTGCCTCCAAGTCGCCTTGCAAAGTCGTGCTGTAAGTCGTGTTGCCCCAGTGTGAACTGACCCTAAGGCCTCATGTACACTGCTGCTGGTAAACGGACGTTTAGGAGTAGTTTGCCATTTTTTTCAGCTGCTCCTGAACTCTCCTCTGTTATCTTATCAGTACATGTACACAGGGTCGTTTACAGTCGTTTCTAGGCAGTTGAGTTTAGAAGCATCTTTTGTAACGCAAACAAATGCGTTTAGGACCAATGTTAAGAGGCATTTGAGTTGCCAAATGCCTGTAACTACTTATAAACACAGTAATTTGCATTTAGCAGTGCTTCGTTTACAGACGGTTTTCATTTTAACAGGAAAAAAAATGTGGCATGTAAACACGGCTAAACAAACTTTTTTAAATGTCGGATTCTAGCTGTGCATGAGAGGTTAAACAACGTTCGGTGTACATGAAGCCTAAGCCCTTGTACACACGGTCGGACATTCCGATGGACAATGTCCGATAGGACCATGTGGTCGGATAATCCGACAGTGTGTGAGCCCCATCGGAATGTTTCCATCGGAGTATCCGACGGACCAAGTTTTCCAGCTGGGCTATAAAATTTTCCGACAACTTTGTCCGATCATGTGTAGAGAATTCTGATTGGACAAAGTGCCACGCATGCTCAGATCAAATTCCTAGACCAAAGCTATTGGCTACTAGCCTGAACGTAGTCCCGTCCTAATGAAATAACGTCATCACGTTAAGTACGATCGGATTTTCTGACAACTTTATCCGACTGTGTGTATGCAACAGTTTCGGACAAAATCCGTCAGACAAAATCCGACGGATTTACTACGCTTAAATTTGAACAGGAGTCATTGAAATGAATGGGATCTTGTTTGTTGAGTGTTGAGCTTCGAGCTGAAAAACGCTCAACTGTGAACAGGGCATTAGATAATAAAGGAATACATATATTGTTTTGTTTTTTTGTTTTAGAGAAACAAGGCTTTTGTTTGCAAATGCTGCGCTTTTTTCTTCAATGCAACTTTGAATAAAAACAAACATTTAAATATTAATCATTTGAACAAAAGAAATAAAAAAGCACATAAATAATAGTTAAGGTTAGAAGGGGAATGATGAGTTAATTAGGGCTGGTTAGGATAAACTAAGAGTTAATAAGGGGTCAAATAAGAATGAATACATTTATTTATTTATTTTTTAAAACTTGTTTTAAATCTGAACAATACTCACCTCAGCTCCAGCATTGCGGCGTCCCCAAGACGCCCCCCCGCCCGATGACATCTTTGGGCAGCCAGCTTCTGGGTCTCGATCGCCGGCCACTGTCATTTGCTGGGTGGGAATGATGCGACTCCTGCGCATACGTGAGAGTTCAGTCAGATTCGGCATTGTCGAATTTGAACTCTGAGCTGTGTGTGTGTGGTTCACTGTGCAAGAGCAGACAAGTAGGTAGGTAGCTTTAATGCAGAAGGGACAAAGCATGTATTTTTTGCTAAAAATTCTGCCTGTCTGCCAATTTTATTTCCTTAGGCTAAAGTTTCACTTTGACTTGTCAGGTTGCTTTAAAGTGGGAGTAAACTCCCATGCATGAATTTTAATGGTAAGCCTTACCTTTAGGTACTGTAAATATCTCCTAAACATGCCATTTAGGAGATATTTACTGTAGATGCAGCCGGTGACATCACTGACACATACACTCTGAAGGAACGGCCACCCGGGCCTATGATGCCATAGCAGCTCTGGCCACTCACAAAGCTGGGGTACCTGAACCCAGAAGTGAAGATGGGAGCTCCATCAGCATTGACAATGTGCCACTGGAAGGCTTTGTTTTTAGGGAAGTTTCACATAATGTGCTAGTATGTGATGCATACTAGCACATTATGACATTGCCTTTCAGGTTTAAAAAAAAAAAAAAACACCCAACAGTTTACTACCACTTTAACTGACAACATATATAGATTGAAGCTCATCCCTGACAACATATAGATTAAAGCTCATCCCTGACAACATATATAGATTGAAGCTCATCCCTGACAAAAATTACCAACTACTTTAATGAAAAACCGGGGAAAGGGGGTTTACATATGTGTAAAAAACACTCATTAAAAATATGACAACGTTGTCAAAATAATATTAAAAACAAAAAAGGCGCGGCTACACATACCCCATTCATACCACAGTCACCATAAACAGACGTCTAATACTGAATTGATAATGTAATATCCAAAGGAGCAATTCCCAGTAAATCCAATCAATCAGTGAAGGTCATACACCTGGTGTACTGGGTGGGTGAATAGATGATTGAGTCCTAATCATAGGAGTGAGTGCATCCTCGTTTCAGCGGAGTCTTTACTAGTATGATGTTTAGATATACAACGCTAGTTGATGGTCAAGCAGGAGGAGATAATCGAATAACAGCTTGTTATAAAGTATTCCTGTTCATTAAATAAGGTGCACATAGGTAAATGGCATCACCACTAATATGTGAACAGTTCGTGATCGGGGGAGTACTTAGAGAAAATATTTTCAATATGAAAAAATGGCTGGAGGAAAATTGATACTCTCACCACCTTCACTGTGTCAGACGTCCGTCCTTCAGACACATTCTTCTACCCCTAGACGCTTCAAAAACGAAAGCTGCTTCCTGTGCTGTTCGTAACGCCAGATGCCTGTTTGCAAACAAGGGAGACATTTTCGTGCCGTAAAGCTGAGTCTTTACGAGTTGGCGTATCATCCTCCAGTGAAGATGCGAACCATCTGTTGTTCAGACTCCATGCAAACAGCGTGCGTTTCCCCAACAAATAGCCGTGGGTTTCTTCAGAGCCTACACATATGTAAACCCCCTTTCCCCGGTTTTTGATTAATTAAAGTAGTTGAAAATTTTTGTAATTAATAAAATTTGTTTTTTGCATCTACTACAGTGTTTTTTGGTGACCTTCTTTGGCGATCTTTAGTCTCCTGTTTTTTTCTTTGTGTAGAAGACTAACCTATTATTGCCAGCACCATTTTTTCCTTAACAATTTTTTTCCCTTAAATTAAGACTTCTCTGCTGTTAGAGTTGGTCTTTTTGATTGCAGCTCTCCAGGGTGGCTATCCTCAGCCTAGCTTTGGGGTGCCCTAGCCAGACCTCACTGAATTGGAAGTTGCCATTGGGCATTGGGTTCTGCATACATAACTTTTTAGCTCCTATTTTGGTAACCGGTTAATTGTGGAGAAATTTCCAGGTACATAGCCATACCTGTAATTACTAAGTTGAGTTAAGTTTTTACAGAATTAGTTCCACTTACTTTGTGGAATTTGACAGATGATCTAGGTTATGTGACAAATCTTCTTGTATGGTCAATATATGGCATTTTTAGTTCACCAGCACTTATGTTTGATCGAAATCTGAATCTTATCCCTAGTAGTAACATACCTGTGTTTGTCTGGAATATGGAATCTGGAAAGTGATATTAAACCTGAAACCAAAAATGTAATATATTGCAACTTGCCAATCACTAGATGTGGTGGCTGTTTCCACCTTGTGATCTGGCCAGTAATACACCTCCTGTATCAGAGTGCCCGCACTCTGGTTGAAGATGCACAAGGGGCACTTTTGGATAGCAGCCTTGTCCGTCTAGGGGGAGGGGAGTGTTAGATGTACTAGCAGATTTCAATACTCCAAAAAACTGAAGCCAAACTCCAGCTAATACTTTATAAGCATTAATGGCAAACAGTTTGGGATAAAGGTTTTTCATAAATAAAAGCTGATCCTTGTAAGCATTTCTGTCAGTGGTAAAAAAAAATTCAACCCTGTACTTGCTACATCTGCAGGACAGCTTGTTCTGTTGAAAAACAGCAATACTGGCTGGATCATCAGGTGAAAATAAAGGAAAGAAAGCCTAAAAAAAAATGAACGCAGCCACCACATTTAAGAATTGGTAAGCTGCAATATATTCGAGTGTTACTAAACCTTCAACAATAAAATCTGTCTGTATACGTAGTAAAGCATGCTTATTATACTCACTGTGGAACTTAAAGGGTTAATCCTCCACATTGTTTAAAAAGGTTGTTTGATCCTGTCTTTTCTGATGCACCCCTTCTTCCATGGTCCCCTATACATCTGCTGATAGTACACAGCCCTAGGAGTCACTCTGTGCATGCTCTATTTGGTGCATATTGCTAGAGAGTTTTTTTTTTTTTTTTTTGGGAGAGTGCATGTGATCAGCACAGGGCCAATCAGCACTGTCCAGATAGAGGGTCAGGGGTCATGCAGCTTTATATATGAACAGTCAGAGGGGAAGGAAAAATCCTCCTACAAGTTTTAACCAGACACTGATAGAAGTCATAAGACTGCTATATACTGATGATGAGAAATGTTATTTAGCAGTTTATATTTACTAAAATAGTTGCACTTCCATGTTCTGCGTAGTGTGGGAGACCATATATAGTGAATGCATTGTCCTGGGTTTAGTAATCCTTTAAGTGTTTGCCTTTGGGTTTAATACCACTTTAAATTATAAACCCTTTTCCTTAGCATCTGTCCATGTTAAAATGTTCATGTCTAATTATGTGATTTTCATATTTGAAGTGAAATGGTCTACTTTTTTAAATTCTGAATTTTTTAATCCGTGGATCATATGTGCGTGTGATAAACAGAACCTTCTACAGCTAATACATTTTAGCTTCCTATGTAGAAGGTAAATTTGAACACATCACAAGTGCATGTAGATATTCATAAAGACATTGTTTTTCACAGGTCCTGCAACCATGTGATCTTTTTTTCCAAAGTAGCCAATCAAATGGGGAGCCACAGAAGGTTGAACTGTCAATAAAGTCACTCGTGTTAAAGGTAAGATTTTGTAAAGCATTGAACAGTTGTAAATGACAGTGTCACATGAACATGACCTTATCACATATGGTAGTTAGTCATGGTACAGTAGCTTTATTCACTTTTTAGATGAATGACGGTGTACGATATTTCAATAGAAAATTAGCAATTTTCTTGGTCATCTAGGATATTGCTTTATGTCTAGCAATAAAAGCCTCTGACTGTAACCACGTTTTCTGGTACATAATCAGAAACATTTCTTAGAGAACAGTTATAAAATTATAAGCGCCAGTAAGAATGGGTACATTTCATCTTTTCTGATTGTATTTAGGCAGCTCATAAGCAATAGTAAACCTTTCTAAATAATGTTTAACCACTTCAACTCCGGAAGGTTTCACCCATTTCCCGACCAGGCCATTTTTTGCGATATGACATTGCGACGCTTTAACTGACAATTGCATGGTCATGCGATGTTGTAGCCCAAAAAATATTTTCCCCCCACAAATATAGCTTTCTTTTGGTGATTGCCTCTGTGCTTTTTATTTTTTGCGCCATAAACAAAAAAAGACCGACCATTTTAAATATAAAACAATATTTTTTACTTTCTGCTATAAAACATTCCCAATGAAAAAAAATCAACTTTATCCATAAATTTAGGTCAATATGTATTCTGCTACATATTTTCTGTAAAAAAATTGGAATAAGCGTATATTGATTATTGATTGGTTTGCGCAAAAGTTATAGCGTCTACAAAATAGGGGGATAGATTTAGGGACTTTTTATTTTATTTTATTGTTTTCAGTTGTAATGGCGGCGATCTGTGATTTTTAG
Source organism: Lithobates pipiens (assembly GCF_037356315.1). Taxonomy (NCBI): domain Eukaryota; kingdom Metazoa; phylum Chordata; class Amphibia; order Anura; family Ranidae; genus Lithobates; species Lithobates pipiens. Next base: position 21,054,496 of record NW_027507718.1, on the reverse strand, counting down.
CGGGACTGCGACATTGCGGTGGACAAATCTGACACAGAGTGACACTTTTTGGGGACCAGTGATGCCAATACAGTGATCAGTGCTATAAAAATGCCCTGATTACTGTATAAATGACACTGGCAGGCAAGGGGTTAACACCAGGGGCAATCAAATGGTTATATGTCCCTATGGAGGAGCTTACTGTGTGGGGCCGTGCCACACTGAAGGAAAAGGGATATCCGTGATTCAGCTTGAAAGATCTCTTTCCCTTCCTGACAGATCTGTGGTTTATCTTGTTTACATAGGCAGACGGCTGATCCGTCTGTCCTGTGAACGATCGGCGGGTCGTGGTGGCCATCGCGGCCGCTGGACCCACCAATTGGCTACTGTTGTGTCCAATCACAGTGGGAGTGGCACAGCGCCATGCGTGCGCCCAAAACCACAAGCACAAAATCATGTACCTGTACATGATTTTGCGCAGCGGGGCCATCGTGCCGCAGTATATATGCGGTAGGTGGTTCTACTAGTCTGTGTGTATATCTGTATATATAATTTTTTTGCATGGTTTGTGCAGGTTGTTCTATGCAAGCTTATGTGAAACCTTAATTTTACAGGTCTCTCCAGTCATTATAAACACAGTGATCACAATCACTTCAGCTCTTTCATCTCCCAATAAAGAATCAATAAGTGAAGTGACTAGTCCAGTTCCAGTAGACCTATGGAGGAAGAAGAATGTGAAAGATGTAAAACTGTGGTTCCTGGAAGAAGAGAACAAGAGCAACAACAAATCTGGAGAAGCAAACAAGTTAGTCCTGACAGGAGAGACCTTAAATCTGAGCATTGAATCAATCATTGTTACTTTAGAAGCTGGAGTTGGCCACAGGACCTTGCCCATGCTCTTAGCAAAGTCGTCATTTAAAGGGAATGTGAAGAACTGGAGTACACTTATAAACCTGTACTGTCAACTTGAGTTAGAGGTACAGTGCCAGTAAAATTTTCATATAGAACTATTTAGGTTTATGTGTTCATACAAATACAATTTTTTGGGGGATTTCTGTTTTTGGAGAATGAACATGGTGTAACAGGGTAAAGGGTCACCTTTCTCCTCCTTTGCTTTTAGGGCTGTCCTTCTGACAAACTGAAGTATGGCTAAATGTCCAGCAACACTAGCTACCTTTTCACGTTCTAATCACTGACATTCAAATGATCCCAACCATCATTCCTTATCCAACAAAAAGCTGATTAGGAAGTTACAGTAATTACAGTGGTTTTATCTAGACTTTGGAATAGGCAGGGTCCAGAACAACAACAGAGAAATATCATTGGCGTTTCAATACTGATAAATAGCTGCTGGGGTAAATAGACTTAGTACTAAACTCAGAACACAGAAAAACCGCAGTGGTGTGAAAGAGAATTTGAGACTTATAGGGGTTGATTTACTAAAGCCAGACAGTGCAAAATCTGATGCAGTTGTGCATAGAAACCAATCAACTTCCAGTTTTTTTTTTTTTGTCACATCTTAATTGAACAAGTTGAAATTAGAAGCCGATGCACCAGATTTTGCACTTTCCAGTTTTACTAAACTAACCCCATGCTTATTCAGTCTTGCAGTTATCATCCTGTACATTTAGGCACAGTTAACCTCCCTGGCGGTATGATTAGTTCTGGTTTTAGATGCTGAAAGCGGTAAAATTATTTTGCATGAAAATTTGGCGTTTTATATTGTAGTCCTGTAATTATTAGGAATAACTCTCTTAAATCTGTTCAAACCAGAGTCTAGCAGACATTCCGGGTATGATGAAGTTTATAATATAATAAATAATAATAAAAAATATTCAATAAGGAGCGGGGAGGAGTAGTTGAGCATGGAGGAGGGAGCGTGCTAGACGTGCTCCGGGCTCTGGCAGTGACTTGGGCTGGGCTTATTGGATACCGCTGATGGTCGTATTGGATGCCGCTGCTGCAGCTATTGAACGCCGCCATGCACGCCACCATGTACCGCACTGCACTGCGCCGCCAATACCGCCACCGCTGCTGTTGATCTCGCCAGTGCTACCGCTGTTACTACCGTTGACGCCACTGCCCCACCGCCACCGCCGCCCCCCCCACCAGTGTCACCTGTGATCTCGGAGTTCGGACCGGGTGGACGAGGGATCTTTGAGGTCCTGTGGGGGTTCGGATGAGAGCGCCTGGACTGAGAGCTCACATGGAGCGTGTGGGCTGATGGATACTCGGCGGGTGGTGAGTGGAGGTTGTCTGGTTCGGTGGGTTTGCTAGCTGTATTGGTATGAACTGCCTCGCTTATTATTTGTACTTAGACATGGACTTGCCCTATCAAACTGGTGGGATCGGTGGGTCTGGTATTACTGGATGTAGTGTATGCTGCTGATTCTGTTGCCGCCCTAGATGTTCCCAAAGAGTCCCAAAGAGTTTCCTGATAGTGGTACTGGACTAGACTGATGGTGTGATTGGTGATACAGACTACTGATGTGGCCAACAAAGTTAAATATACTATCCCTACTGTTATTGCAGATACTGCAGATCTGTTTCCATCATCAACATCTTTTTCAACATTTTTTAAAAATTGAAATCTGCTATTAACACTACTATAGATAATAATACTGATAGTGTTATTATCGCTGCTATAACTAGTTCCAACTGTGAACCGTGAACTGCTGATAACGGTTGAATCAACGCTATCTAAACTGCTAATGTTAAACAAGAGATCTACTGACAGTGTGAAATTGCTGGCATTTCTTAACTACTAGTACTGCTCAATCACTGACATCGCCTAATTGTTGATACCGCCCAAATGCTACTATCGCTTAACAGCTGATATTGCTTATTTACCGTCATCAATCAACTACTGATATTGTTAAACTGCAGTCAATGTTCAATTACTGTTATTTGATCAGCTGCTGTTGCGGCCCAATTGCTGAACTGACTCAACTGTTGATATGGCTCAATTACTGATATGGCTCTGTTGCTGATATTGTCAAGCTACTGATATCGTCCAGCTGAAGGAAATCGTTTAATTATTGAAATCGTTCAACTATTGAAATCGCTTATTTTTTGAAAACGCTTAACTGTTGAAATTGCTTAATTATTTAAATCGTTCAACTGCAGACAATGCTCAACTGCTGAAATCGCTCAACTGCAGATATCACTTGATCGCTGAAATCTCTCAACTGCAGACATTGTCCAACTGTTGAAATTGCCAAACTGCAGATATCGCTTAATTGCTGAAATTGTTTAATTGATGATATCACTCAATTGTTGAAATTGCTTAAATGCTGACAAGAGTTTAACTGATGACAGTGCTCAACTGGTGACAGTGCTCAACTGGTGACAGTGCTCAACTGGTGACAGTCCTCAACTGGTGACAGTCCTCAACTGGTGACAATACTCAACTGGTGACAGAATTTAGTTGCTGACAGCGTCCAACTACTGACGTTGCTTGAGTGCCGACATTGCTCAACTGCTGTCATCGTTCAACTGCATGCCGATGATGGACTGTTGCTTTTGCCCAAATGCTGTCTCTGCTCGATTGTTGCTATTGTTTGATCGCTGACATTGTTCAGCTGTTGAAATTGCTTAAACGGCAGATATTGCTCAATCGGTGACATTGTTCAACTACTGACATTGTTCAAACTGCTGATATCGTTTAAATGCTGTTATCACTCAACTGCTGATATCACTAAACTATTGATTGTTGCTATCGCAGTTGATGCTGTTTAATTAGTGATGCTGCCTTAGTGTTATGGATGAGAAATAATTTATGCTGCTAAAGTACTGATATTGCTGATACTGACTGAAATTTAGATATTGTTAACTTTTTGTTAGTGTTAAATTGTTGATATCGTTAAAACTGTTTATATTGTCGATACTTCAGATAATAAGAATATCATAGATTTAGCGGGTAATGCCAAAAATATTGATATTCCTGTTTTGACAATAGAAGTGATCATAAATTACTATTATTGGGAGGTTGGCATTTGATAACACGGGTTGAACCAGAAGGTAGATTACGTGTATAAACTGTCTTTCAATAGGACTCTAAAACAGTGACCCCTGGGAATACCCATGGGACGGAGGAAGAGGAGAGGAGAGTATAATACAGTATGTAAACCGGCAAGTCCGGTGTTATGCAATAAGGGTACACTAGGGAATACATCTAACCATTCATTAATAGGTTCCTCTAACGCTCAACAAGGGATAGCAGAGTTTTTTCCGGTAGGGGGCCGGACACGATCACGTACATCGAAGACAACAATAGATAGCAACAGGGGAATGTCAGCTTCTGTTGTTATGCAGGATACACATATACAATTATTACAAGCAGAAAATACTATATTAACACCAGTGGTATCAATAATGAAACCATCAGTGTCATCTGTAGGGCCATTGGGCTCTTTAAGTACTGGGGCAGGAAAAAATCTACAGATATCAAAAAAGGATAGTGCGGATGCCATAAAAAACATGTGGGAATCGGCTTTGGAGTCACAAGAACCGATTGAGTTTGTGGAATCGGTAGTTATAAACAAAGTGCCTAACACCTCAGGTATAGGCGCATTAGATATGCATATGAATGTGGGAGGACTCGAGGATGGCCTTCAATACTCAACCCCATCCCCCCCGTTGTTAGGGGGATATACTCCAGTAAATATAGTGAATAACGAGAATATAGATGGGAACCCAAAAGGTGACATAATGGGTGATGAGTTGGGATCAGAAGTGGGGGATGTTCGGACCTACTTAAGAGCACTGCCCACTCGCCATGAAATGGAAGCCTTTATCCAGCGTCTAGAACATGGTTTCCACAAGGAGATTCAATCTGTACATAAAGAGCTACAGGCAACTGGGGAGAAAATAACAGAAGTTGAACGTTCTGTAGACAAATTAGGGGAGCATGTACAATCTCATGAACAGCGTATAGATACCCAGGAGTCTCATATCCATACACTATTTCAATTATGGGAGGACCAAGACAATCGTAATAGAAGAAATAATATTAGGATTAGGGGACTGCCAGAATCAGTTAGAAATGAAGAGCTTGCTATAACAGTTAACCACATTTTTACCTCACTGCTGGGGAAACCAGAGGAATCAAATTTGGAACTTGATAGAGTACATCGGACAGTGGGACCACGTAAACTAGATCCAGATAAACCAAGGGACATAATATGTCGAGTACATTTCTATAAGGATAAGGAGGAGATTATGAGAAGGGCAAGAGAGAGGGGACGAATTAATGTTAATGGAGCAAATATACAATTGTTACAAGATCTATGTCAATTTACTTTGGAGAAGAGGAAGGCGTTAAGGCCTCTATTAATAATGCTGCAAGATCGTAACATTGTATATAGGTGGAATTTCCCTTTTCAGCTACAAATTAAGAAAGATGGCAGGTGGCTAAATTTACGTGATCCCTCTGATATTCCCGCTATACAAACTGCCTTGGGTTTACATGATCTTCCATTAATAACTTGGCCCAAGACTTATACACAGTTTAGAAGACCGGAACCCCGGGAGGACAATAGAAACAATCAATCAGAAAACCCAAAATCTAATTAGGCAGAGTAAAACAGCTGGCGAATTCAAGTGTTATTTGAGTAATAGCTATTTAATCTAACAATGAATTGAGAATTGTCTTTTCTTGGATTATTATTATATTTGTTTATGTATGCCCTTTGTTACTGTACAGAGCCTCCCTAAGTGCTCCATAGCTCTTTCCCCTTATAGGAATCACCGTCCCTCAGGTAGGGTTTGGTGTTTTTTTTGGGATAGATCCCATATTGGGTGGGGTTTTTTTTTTTTTTTTTTTTTTTTTTTTTTGGTAATTTAGTTAACGTTCCCCTGGGTAACTTAGGGATCGGGGAGAAGGAGCTTCTCCAATTTTAGAGAGCACAACTCTGTAACTCTTGCGCCGGGGGTGTGGGGGTCTTTTTCTCTTTTTTTATCTCTCTCTCTTCCCTCCTGTTTCTTTTTCCATCCTTCTTCCTTCTTTCTTTAGTCCACTCAGAATTTGATATGGCAGCGATTTTTTCCTCGCCAGTATCACTAAAATTATGTACCTACAATATTAAAGGTCTTAATAATAAATCAAAAAGAGGTCAGATTTTATATAGTTTGCATAAAGCTAAGGTAGATATTATACTCTTTCAAGAGACCCACTTTCGAAGTGACAATATTCCTGTGTGTTCTCGTAAACACTACTCGCAATGGTTCCATAGCACTATGTCGAGTTCAAAATCAAGAGGGGTCTCTATTGCTTTTCACAAGCGCTTACCAGTTCAGAATTTGGAATATAGAGCTGATTTAAATGGAAGATATCTGTTTCTTAAAATCCGACTGTGGGATAAAATTTTCACGATTGCAAATTTTTATATTCCAAATTGTGATCAAACTAAGGCAATTGTGAGTTATCTAGGCCTTCTAGCAGATTTTGCAGAAGGTACGGTTATCGTGGGAGGAGATTTTAACTTAGTACTGGACCCTTCACTAGATACGTCAGCTCAACGATCAAATATTTCATATTCTCGTTTGCGGGCACTTAAAAACAAACTTTTTGAACATAGGTTGATGGATCTCTGGCGAACCTTAAATCCTAAAGATCGTAACTATACATATTTTTCTTCAGCGCATAAAACATATAGTAGAATAGACTTTTTTTTAACTGGTCCTAAGTTATTGGAATGGAACCCCTCTGTAGAAATCGGGTCATTTATTTGGTCCGACCATTCACCAGTATTCTTAACAATAGTACCCCCTCAGACTCAGGGTACTAATTGGTCGTGGCGTTTGAATGATACACTTATGCAAGATCAAATCTGTCATAAAGCAATTACAGAGGCGATTGATAATTTTATCTCCGACCATGAACAGGATGAAACTGCCTTACCCTTGAAATGGGAGGCTTTAAAGGCAGTAATACGAGGGGTGTTTATTCAACATGGTTCTCGTCTTAAAAAAGAAAAATCAAAAATTATCGAAAATACGTTATTGAAGCTCCATTCTTTGGAAACTCGACATAAAACCCACTGTTCTCCAGATATATCAGCCAATATTTTCTCTACGAGGATATCTTTACTACAGTTATTCAAATCATCTCAGAGCTCATACCAACAAAGACGTGCAGTGGGAAGATATAGATCTGAGAATAAGTGTGGGAAAATGTTGGCTGATATGTTACACCCACGTCAACCACAGACCTTTATACCAAGTATAAAAAAATCATCAGGGGAATTGACATCTGACCCATGTGAGCTTCAACAAACTTTTAGGGAATACTTCTCAGCCCTCTATAATTTGACCCCATCATCACTAGGGGAGGATGAGGGAGTTGGAGACAATATTATGGGGGAATATGTAAGGGAGAATGCTATTCCGACAATAGATAGTGCTACTGGGGAATCTTTGGATTCTCCATTTACACTTGAAGAGCTACTAGAAGTAATTGCCAATACTCCAACAAATAAGAGTCCAGGCCCTGACGGGTTTACATCAAAATTCTATAAGACGTTTAAAGAACATATAGCTCCGTTTATGCTTCAAGTGTTTAACTCTATTTCCTTTACGAACCAATTTTCAACACAGACTCTGGAATCTCATATAACTCTGATTCCCAAACCAGAAAAGGATTTGACACTTTGTTCTAGTTTCCGACCCATATCATTGATTGGGATAGATTTAAAGATATATGCTAAACTGATTGCACTCCGTCTTCAACCATTGCTTCCAAGCTTAATACATACAGATCAGGTAGGATTTATTCAAAGTAGAGAAGCACGTGATAATACGATTAAAACTTTTTTGTTGATGAACTATGCACAAAGGGCTAAAATTCCAGTATGCCTTCTCTCAGTTGATGCAGAAAAGGCATTTGATCGGGTGGGATGGCCCTTCCTAAAACATTCTTTAATGCAAATAGGACTGGGGTCAAATATATTCCATAAGATCATGGCATTATATACTAAACCGGTAGCTAGAATAAAAATTAATGGTTCATTAACAACAAGTTTTAATATACAAAATGGTACTCGTCAGGGATGCCCGTTATCCCCTTTACTCTATGTTATAGTAATGGAATATTTAGCGACGGCTATTAGACAGAACTCTTCCATTTCTGGAGTTCAGATAGAACAGAGGGAAATAAAAATGGCTTTGTTTGCTGATGATTTATTACTTTATATCACTAATCCACACATTGCAATTCCTTCTGTTTTGTCTGAATTCCAGCGGTTTGGGAAATTGAGTAATTTCAAAGTAAATATATCAAAATCAGAAATCCTTAATGTGTCGCTCGTACCCGAACAGGTTAAAATGTTGAGAGCTAATTTTAAGTTTAGGATTTGCTCTACAGCTGTAAAATATTTAGGTGTTAAAATCACCCCAGACTCAAACCATTTATACTCAATGAACTATGTTCCTCTCCTGCAACGTACCCTACAAGATCTAAAAAAATATGATGTTAAGCAATATTCATGGTTTGGGAGAATTAATATATTAAAAATGGATATAATACCGCGGTTTTTGTATTTTTTTCAAACTATCCCAATTGGTGTCCCCAGATCTTTTTTTTCCACTTTACAATCGGCTTTTACAAAATTTATTTGGGGACATAAAAAACCAAGATTACAAAAGAAATTATTATCATTACCAAAAACGAAAGGAGGTGCGGGTGCACCTGATCTATACTACTACTATGCTTCGGCTGTTCTGACTAGACTGGTGGACTGGTTTTATTGTTTGGAAACCAAACAATGGGTAAAAATAGAACAAGGGTTGAATCAATTGGATCTAAAGGCATTGCCATGGTTAGACTTGTCTGATAGCAATTTAAATCGTGAGCTGTTAGAATCTATGCCTTCTCTCACATCTCATGTGTTGAATGTATGGGGCAAAACAGCTATAAAATTGGAACTTTCTTCTTATGTAGGACCTATGACATCTCTATTTGGCAACCCTTTATTTCCACCGGCATTAAATAGGACAAGTTTTCTTATATGGAATAGGGAATCCCATTATAGACTGAGTAATATTTTATGTCAGGGGACTATTCCGTCTTTATTAAATTTATTCCCTACTCAGCGACCAACACCTATGCAAATGTTGGAGTTTTGGCAGTTGCGGTCATTTTGGTGTACAATACGATCAAGTAAATCTCTGGGTAGAGATTTAACACAACTTGAAACTATCCTAACACAAGATCAAAAACCAAATCATGTTATATCAGTACTGTATAAGATGTTTATTATTAAAAATCACCCGGAGCCCCCAGAATACATAAGTAAATGGGTTAATGAGATCAACGCTCAAATTGAGGTTGGGGAATGGGAGAAGGCATTTAATTTTTCTCACTGTCTATCACCGTCGATTAAAGCACAAGAGACGAATTACAAACTGCTCTCAAGATGGTACTGGAGCCCAGTGACACTTCACCGTATATACCGAGAAAAATCGGATATATGTTGGCGGTGCCATAGAGAAAAGGGCACATTGCTCCACATATGGTGGGAATGCCCCCTAATTTTTAGATTTTGGGAAAAGCTTATGCAATTATTTACAACAATCACTGGGGAGGTAATCCCGAATACACCACAAATCACCCTCCTCTCTATGTTACCAAGAACATATAAAAATGTTAAAAAGAATCTACTAGGATACTGGTTGACGGCGGCAAGAACTGTGATACCGCGGCACTGGCGATCAATCCAGTCGCCTACGATAAATGAATGGGCTCTAGAAATGGATAATATAGAGAGAATGGAGATACTCTTAGCACAAGAATTAGATACATATGAAAGGTGCCTCTTGGTTTGGACTCCATGGAGACAACATAGGAAATTGGTAAAAGATTAAGGAACTGGGAGGGGGGAAGGAGGGGTCTGTGGAGGAGAGAGAAGTGGGGGAGGGGGAGAGGTTAGATATACAATATCCCCCTTTCCTCATCTTTGTTGGTGTTCTTTTTTTTTTTTTTTTTTTTTTTTTTTTTTTTTTCTCCTGGGGAGGGAGGGGGAGGGAGGGTAGAGGAAATAAAATAATAAATGTGATTATTATGCATGTAATTAATACATATGTTTGAATATTGTTTAATTGTATGTAATGCTTTATAATAATTGAAAATAAAAATAGAATTGGAAAAAAAATATTCAATAATGTAATCAAATCCAAAAACACTGAAATTTGCTCATTTGCAGAATTGTCGCTGTCATTAGATTTAGTATTTGATGACGAATTTCCCCACAAAACGCTATCGCTCAATTCTGCAAGTGATTATAATTCATTATCGCGTTGGTCTAAAATCACTTTTGCCATAAAGGGACAGTTTTTGTTGCTATGGACAATCTCCAAATTCCAGCCAGAAAAAACTGTATTTATAATATAAATGTACATGCAGGGCACTGGACAGACCACTAGGGACAAAGGGGGTGTGTATTTTTTTTAAGATTACAGTACTGTGTGTGTTTTTACCTTTTTGAATTTGGCTCCGATCTCTGCTCCCGTGCGTCGTAACGTCGCAGGGAACGGAGCTCAGCGGCACTCGGGCACTGTGAATCGAGCGGAGGACAGCTCGATCACACAGCGCGGAGGACATCGCTGGATCCAGGGGACAAGGCAAGTAACTTCTCCCTGTATCCAGTGATGCGATCCCGAGTCTGGCTCGGGGTTACCGCTTATGGTACTGAAATCCCAGCCCGAGCCAGACTCGGGATTACCGCTAGGGAGGTTAAATGATGGCAATGTTTGTACAAACTTTGCCTGTTGCAGCATGAATGTGCTGTTGGAAGATGTAAATGTTCAAGTGTGCGGAGCACAAAATAAGAGAAAGGGGAGATGGCTTCACGTTTCCTAATATATTGAACTGCTTCTAAAGGCATTTTTTAAAAATAACAAATACGTCATACTTACCTCCTCTGTGCTCAGAGCAGCCCCGATCTTCCTCTTTTTAGGTCTCCCGCTGGCACTTCTGGCTCGTCCCCCTACCGATTTCCCCTACAGCACAGTACAGTCACTTGCTATGGGAGTCCTTGTACATGCTCTCTCCAAGTCGGCTCGGTGTCCATTGACACACAATCACTGGCTATGACTGACAGCAGCAGGAGCTAATGGCTCCCACTGCCGCTTCTCTGTCCAGTAAGGAGAGAGAGCAAAGAGAGCTGTTGCTCTGGCGCACATCGCTGGATCAGATAGGTATTTGTATGTTGTAGGGGGAGCTGCAACTTTATACCTTTTTAGAAGCACTTTAAGATGCTTTTGTCTCTTAATAACCACTCCCTTCCCCCTCCATTTTTATTGCTCAATTTAGAAAACATGATTACAGGTTGGGCTTTTTTAAGACTTAGTGCTGCACTCTTTAACTCTGCTATGATAGATACTGGCACCCTAGTGCCATTATGATAAAGCCGCTGTGTCTGCTAATAGAAAATTCCACTCCTGGTTGCAGATCTCCCTCGCCATTTTTGGCCCTTTTTATGTGTTGAGGGTTATAAGGCCTGATGTCTTTGTCATCAGACAGGGGCAATCCAAGGCATGGTGTTTGTGCTAGGAAGGTGAGATGAGTAGTTCAAAGGCTATCTGCTACATCATCTTTACCTGCTCTCAGAAAATGTTATTTTTTCCAACATCGTATCCTTGCTCTTGAAAGGATGACATGCTATATCTTTTTTTTTTTTTTGTAAACATATATATTGAGTTTGATAGAATAACACAATACAGAGTTAAAAAAAAAAAAAACACAATCCAGAAAAAAAATATCTAGCTAATACAGCGAGAAAAACCCTGAGCTGTTTCCCAGTGCTTCACAGAACATACGGAATAGTAACACAGAAAAAACATATGGTGGTTTATATCAAACAGTAGGTCATAATGCAAAGCATAGAGATACATATAGTAACTGTCTGGACCAACAGAGGCAAGAGTAAGTGGGTTAGAAAGCCAGCGGTCCCAAACAGCATCGGGTGAGTTTATAAAGTGGGAGGTTTTGTTATTTTAATGTAGCCACAAGGTTATAGTGGGGGCTGTGTCATATTAAGCGCGTTCCACTTTATATACAGTGTGGTGTATGGGGTAACCAATAAGACATCTGTCTGTCTAGGGCAGGGGTGCCCAACCTTTTGAAGAGCGAGGGCCACTTAAGCGACTTGGTAACCAGTCGCGGGCCACAATGAGCGGAGCGGTGGATGGCATGTCCATGTCCACTCAGCAGTAACCACTGCAGAAAAGATATGGCCATATATACACTGTGATTTTAGTAATAAACTGACCTTTAATAACAGTATTCTTTCTATTCTATCCCAGAGCAGGGGGTCGCGGGCCACTGGTTGGGCACCCCTGGTCTAGGGCATGCTTTAGCCTTTGCTTAAGAAATTTAAAATTGACCTTTTTAGAGGGATAAATATCTATATAGAATCAAGAGCTCTATTCTGGATATACTGTATGAACAATAATCTGTGATATAGTTTAATAGTGTAAATCATTTTGATATCTTTCCTATTATGATTCCACTTGTAAAATAGTTTTTCAGTCAATATATAGATGGCATGAGGCAGTGTTTTACAGTTGATTTTATTGCATTTAGGTACATTATTTTAACGAAATGCTTGGTGTTTGGGAGCCACTACTAGAACCTTTGGAAATAGAAAAGAGTGATGACTTCAGACCCTGGAGCCTTGAAGTTAAGGTATTTATAAGTTGCCCATGTCTTACCAAGTAGTTAAATGTTGATTTCATGTATTAGTCATATTGTGATGCTCTAAAAGATTTTCTAAAAATATTACTGTTTGTGCTACACACCGCCTCTAGTCAGATTTATGCTTATGGACTTCATTCATTAGCTTTGAAAGCTCTAAACTGATTGGTGGCCCTGGAAACTTGTAAACGTGTTTTATTTATTCTACTTGAAAGCCTAAAAGATGCCCTTGTATATGAAACCCAGTGCATAATACCGAATACATTAGCAATCTAGTATTAGGAGGAAATAAAATACATTGTCAGTTTACACACTTTGTTACATTGTAACATTCACTATTTTATTTTTTCTAGAAACACACATTTTTCTTTTCATACATCAGGGGACATGGAGCCATAGTAGTTACTATGTGGGTTTATAGGCCACCTGTAGGTGATGAACACTGGCACGCCCTAAGACCAGAAGTGCACTCCCTATATAACCCCTCCCACTACTGGGAGTACCTCAGTTTTTTCACCAGTGTCTAAGCCTTAGGTGTTGGTCATGAGTAAAGATGTGCTGTGCTGAGCTCCACTGGAAGCAATCCTTGCTGGGGCTGGCTATGCTGACTGGATCCATTCGAAGTGTCCTTTTTTGGGCCTAATGGAATAGTACCCGGGCCTCGTATCCAAAGAAACAAGGTATATACTGTATATACCAGAAGGTAAACTAACATGTATTTATATAAGATAAAGTAAGTAAATATTAGGCTACTTACCACAAACAATTCTGTAAAAATACAACATTTTTGTATTAAAGTTTTTATATTATTTATTATTTATTTATTATTATTGTTGGCTTTAAAGCGGAGGTCCACCCTAAAGGGGACCTTCCGCTCATTGGAATCCTCCCCCCCTCCGGCGCCACAATTGGCACCTTTCAGGGGGGAGGGGGGTGCAGGTACCTGTACAGTACAGGTATCTGCACCCACTTCCGGCATAGCTATCTGCGGAAAGGGGCGTAGATTACGCCCCTTTCCGAAAGTCCCCCGCTGCCTGCTGGGAAACACACAGATCCCAGAGACAGCGGGACCAACCTTATTGCGCAGCGCGACTCGCGCATGCACAGTAGAGAACCGGGAAATGAAGCCGAAAGGCTCCACTTCCTGATTCCCATACCCAAGATGGCGGCGGCAGCACCCGAGAGACGATCGAGAGATCGGCTTCGGGTGCCGACATCGCGGGCGCGCTGGGCGGGTAAGTGTCCTTATTTTAAAAGTCAGCAGCTGCAGTATTTGTAGCTTCTGGCTTTTTAAAAAAAAAAAACGCGGACTTCCGCTTTAAGAAGAACCATCTTTGTAAGGAAAATGTATATCCTTATGCAAAAAGGGTCCCCCTGAAATGTTAGCAGGAATATCTTTTTTCACAAAGATATTATCAAGTTATAGTTGCAAGTATTTGCAATAACTTTTTCTTTCAAAAAAATGACAGTGTTGCCATGCTTTCTCAAAGAGGTGTGCCTTGAATATTCTCACACTAAGTATTTTCAATATTTATTTTTTTTCGAGGAAATCACAACTTTTCCCTGTTAAAAAGCTACACATCCACCAAACACCATTTGAAATACAGTGATCAAAAACTTCCTATGCAGAACACAGAATACATGCTATATTACATTTTGTTCATACTCCCTTTGTCAATAGAACATTCATTTTCTGTACATTGCAAAAAAAACTGGTTGATCCTGAGTCACTTTCTCTTACTGTGCCCTGGTGCTGCCTGAGATTATGTAGACCAGCCATTGCCACATCTACTGAGCATTTAATTTCTCTCCTAAGCTGCTCCTTTCTTTCTTTTTCTTATTTGAGCATCCCATGTGACTATAGAGTCACAGATGTGGGTATATACAAAGTGACAAATGAGTCTCCTCCCTCCCTCCTTCTCCATATTCTTGTATTGCTAAACGCTATGGGAGCAGAATAAAAGATCTCGATTGATGGAGGCATGTCCCAGCATAGACACAGGCTGCATGGGCGTGACAGAGCCTGTGATTGGCAGAACCTTTTCTAGATATCTTTACAGTACAAGCAAAGTGAAAGCTATTGTCAGTGTTATTTCAAAAATAATACATATTTATTTTGAAATATATATTTATAATAAACTTTAAAACACTTTTGTTGCTATTATTTTGATTCTCTTTTCTGAAAACCTATTTAATGTCATGTGACTGGCACAGCACCAATCAGTGCTGTGCAGGCACAGATTCTTAGTCCAAACATTCTCTGCTGCTATAGTCTATACATCAAGCAGAGATGGAAAACCCTAGGAAACATCACATGACTGATGAACAACAATAATTAACTGGTAACTAGCTGTCAATTCTCCCCAGAACACGCCCCATGGGCCGCCCTGTGGCATGATCTGTTACCTGTTTCCACTGGATACCGCAGATGATAGATTGCTGTGACCAATCACAGTCACAGCAGATCACATGATAATTGTACACAATAGATGTCTTCCATTCATGCCATTCATTGTGTACTGTTATGTTGGCCACAGTGATCACATGGTACAGACATAGCAAATCACAGCCCATCTGTACTATGTTATTATCTGTGGCCATTCAAAGCCAATGACAACAATACACACTGAATGAATCAATTTAATTGAGAAAAAATGGTTGCTTATAACAGTGAATATCACTGTTATGATAGTATTCTGTTTTTTTTTGTTTTTTTTTGTAGTCTATTGTCATTGTGCCATCAATGCTGTACAGTGTATGATTGAATAATATACTGTATAGTAAAAGATCATAAGTTGCGGATTTCTGTGAAAGCATGTCTTGTCTTGTGTCTAACATTCTAGATGAAAAAGAAGTTAAGGAAACAGCTTTGTGAAACAGATGGGGAAGAAGAACATTACAAGATACCAGAATATGTTACAGCAATCAACATATTTTCCAAAGACCAGCTAAATATCACACTCTCTAAATGTGGTATAGTAATGCTTGGCAACCTGGGACAGGTAAGATTTGAATACATTTTAGCATGTAGGGAAAGTATTTTTTGGCACTTGTGTTATGTGTACCACAGGTAGAGTGAGTTAATGAGCTGTATAAAAAAAATTATATACATCTCTCCCCACTTATCCCCTTAAGTTGCGAGAGTGCTCCATTTAGAGGTCTTCCAGTGGTTTTGTGATGCTGGGCCTTGCCTTGGGTACTCATCAAAGATTTATTAAAGTGGATGTAAACCCTCACATATACCCAGTGAAGTGAACAGCCTATGATGACACACAGGGATGGAACTAATCCTCCTACATAAGTTTTACATGTATATCTGCTGTCTTCAGCTTTATATACTTTTTAGAAACTGCACATCTTGTTAGAAGTTTCTCTTCCTGTTCCAGCTGGGGGAGGAGAGCCTTGCCATACACTCTGAGACAACTGATGAGGAAAGGCACACACCCCCCTCCTCATAGGCAGAGACTTGCAGAGCTGTGCTGTGAATTGACCATCTCTCTGCTAATCCGTTTATAGCACCCACCCTGACACAAATTTCAGGCAGATTTTATCACGTGTCAGAACATGTCAGAAGTTATTATGCTGATAACAGAAGAGCAGGAGACAGCCACTGGACTTAGGGCTTTGGAGAAATAGTAAAACACTGCAGATATATGTGCCCAGCTCAAATTTCATGAATTGGGTTTACATCCACTTTACGCAAAGACCTACAAAACCTTATAACCATAAAGTATTGATGATCTAGAACAGTGATGGCGAACCTGTGGCACGCGTTCCGCTGACTGCATTCCGAGCCCCCTCTGTGGGCATGCCAGGAAAAATGAAGAAAAGCACAAACTTAAACACTGAAATTGTCAACACCTACACCTCCCACAGGTCTCTAGGCTAGTGGTGATATGTCCAAGTGGGCGTGACAAAGAAGCAGCAGCCAGCAGTGATGGGCGCACACAAATCCAATCCTAGAAGCTGTCTCGTTCACACCACACACCCCATCAAACTACATCTCCCACAAATCTCTGGGGCCAGCGGTGACGTGTCTGGGGTGGGCGTGCCTGAGAGAACACGGCTCCCATGGGCTGGGATCGATCAGGGGTGATGTGCGGGTGGGAATGAACTACTGGATCAGGAACACTGGAGACAGGTGAGATGTTTATATGGACAGAAAACTGGGAACCACACTGTGGAATACAAATATTACCGAGAGCTCATCCACTCACTATCCAAAGGAAGTGGGGCTCAGTGTCCAAAAAGCTGCATACAAGGGAGAAGGACTGTGCCAGGGAGAAAGAACAGTCAAGATGCCAAAAAATAGAGCCACAGGGATATAGCAATCAAAAAAATAGAAAACAAAAATAATGGAAATTTAATGAAAAAAATTAAAAAATGAAAACCGGTCGAATACAAAAAGATGCTCCTCCACGACAACCCAAACAATCGGGCAGTAACCATATAACCATGGAATGTATGGCTCGGTATACCCAATGCCCAGAAAATGCATCCTTACTAGTGTTCAGAAAATGCATCCCTGCATTCTGAGCGTAACGCACTCCTGATCCCTGCATTCTGAGTGTAACACGTTCCTTTAAAAACGCACACAAAAAAAATTCTGGGCAGAATCGTAGGTTTGATCAGTCCCATCTGTACAGAGGTTTAATTCTGTGTTAGCACTTTGAAAAAAATACGTTGGTTTTGTGTCGCTGTTTGGGCAATCGGGCTCAAAAAGGTTCACCATCACTTTTCTAGAACATTCCTAGGTGCTAGGCTCTTATGCAGCTGCTTAGCAAACAGTAGCTTACTAGCTTACTGGGCCCTAAAATGGCAATGGGAAGGCTGCGGACCATTGGACAGTAAGCAGAAGTAATTTATTCAGTCATAAATCGCTTTCAGATTCCTGTAGTGATTTGATAGTAGTAAATTATTACAGGTTGTGGTGTTAAACAGTAAGCAGGTAAGGGTTTTATTTTGTGCCTAAATAAAAGCAGCAAGTGCATGTCCATTTATAAATGTAATCTGTTAAGAGTTGGTTCAAGGTTTTGAGGGTTGGAGAATGATGGAGGCATTTACCAGATATGATGGGGATTATAGATGCCAATGTCATAAAATGGAGGAGGAAGGGATGGACACCAGACAAATTTGCCCCACCGCGGCACTCCAAATCTGTGGCTTCCCCTGCCTCCTCTTCAGCTCTGCTTTGGGTGGAGGGGAATAGAAATTGAGAAAGCACAGTAGAAGCCACTGCATTGGAACACTGGTCAGCAGAGCACTAGGGAATGTGGGAATATAGGCATAGAGAAGAGTATGGAAGTATGTACAGCTATACATAAAGAGTCTAGGAGTGAGCAGCTCCTGGAGAAAGTGTAAGGATCCAAAGGAGAGCAGTGGCTGGGAAGAGAGTCACTAATGTGAGTGAGCAATGTGTGTGCTGGAGTGCATTCACTGAGGAAGATATGCTAAGGCCCCTTTCACACTGGGGTGGGGTCGGCGTCAGTGGTAAAACTATGCTATTTTTAGCGCTGCTTTACCGTCGTTTTAACGGTGGTATGCAGCTGCTAGCGAGGCGGTTATACCCCCTGCTAGTGGCTGAGAAAGGGTTAAAACCAACGCTAAGCAGTGCTGGTAATAATTATTTTATAGATTAGCAAGCGCTGTTTTTTCACATGGAGTTCGCTCCAGTGGATCACTTAGCACATTTTTACCCCATTGGTTTGCAACAGCAGCTGGACTACACAATTTAACATAATATTTTAGTAAATATTTTCTTGGCACGAGTGTATTCACCCCCCTTGGCTTTTTACCTATTTTGTTACATTACATCCTTTAGTTATTATTATTATTATTATATGTGATGGATCAGAACACAATAGTCTAAGTTGGTGAAATAAAATTTGAACAATATATACATAAAACTATTTTCCAGAAATGAAAAAATAATTGGCATTTGCGTATGTATTCACCCCCTTTGTTATGAAGCTAATAAAAAGCTCTGCTGCAATTGCCTTCAGAAGTCACATAATTTGTAAAATGATGTCCACCTGTGTGCAGTCTAAGTGTCACATGATCTGTCATTACATATACACACCTTTTTGAAAGGCCGGAGAGGCTGCAACACCTAAGCAAGAGGCACCACTAACCAAACATGAAGACCAAGGAACTCTCCAAACAAGCAAGGGACAATGTTGAGAGGTACAAATAAGAGTTAGGTTATAAAAAAAAAAAAAAAAAATCTTTGATGATCTCTAGGACCATCAAATCTGTCATAACCAAATGGAAAGAACATGGCACATCAGCAAACATGCCAAGAGACGGCCACACACCCAAACTCACAGACCGGGCAAGGAGGGCATTAATCAGAGGCAGCACAGAGACTTAAGATAACCCTGGAGGAGCTGCAGAGTTCTATAGCAAAGACTGAAGTATCTGTACATAGTTCGACAATAAGCCATACGCTCTATAGAGTTGGGCTTTATGGCAGAGTGACCAGAAGAAAGCCATTACTTTCAGCAAAAAACAAAATGGCACATTCTGAGTTTGCAAAAAGGCATGTGGGAAGGTGCTCTGGTCTGATGAGACTAAAATTTAACTTTTTTGCTATCAATGAAAACGATCTGTCTGGCGCAAACCCAACACATCACATCACATCACTCATAGAACACCATTGATGTTTTTCAGCTGCCAGGACTGGGAAACTGGTCAGAGTTGAGGGAAAGATGAAAGGTGCTAAATACAGGGATATTCTTGAGCAAAACCTGTACCACTCTGTGTGCGATTTGAGGCTGGGATGGAGTTTCACCTTCCAGCAGGACAATGACCCCAAACACATTGCTAAAGCAACCCTTGAGTGGCTTAAGGGGAAACATGTAAATGTGTTGGAATGGCCTAGTCAAAGCACAGACCTCAATCCAATAGAAAATCTGTGGTCAGAATTAAAGATTGCTGTTCACGAGCACAAACCATCCAACTAGAAGGAGCTGGAGTAGTTTTGCAAGGAGGAATAGGAAAAAATCCCAGTGGTAGGATGTGGAAAGCTCATAGACTTATCCAAAGTGACTTGGAGCTGTGATAGCTGCAAAAGGTGGCTCTACAAAGTATTGACTTTAGGTGCAAAATCTTCAAAGTTATGGGTATGTTCTGTAAATTAAATGATGCAAATCCTCAAACAATCTATGTTAATTCCAGGTTGTGAGGCAACAAAACAAGAAAATGCCAAGGGGGTGAATACTTTTGCACTGAGGAAGATGGTCCAAAGAAATGCATTTCTGTGAGAGTGGCCAATCAGAATCCTGCTGACTAGATATTTAGGTAGCAAAGTGTATATCAGAGCAATTTTCAGGACTGAAGGCAGAATATGTATCTGAGAAAGTGAAAGTGGCACTTGGCTTTATTACAGAAAATTGATACATTTTAATGCAAGACTATTTTCCTTGTTTTTTTCCCACATTTACTGCAACTGAACTGGTGCAGGTCATCAAAAGTAACCAGTAATTATTATTGAGTGAGAGGTACAAAACATTGGTACAACATAACATTGGTATAGAATTTTTATCTGTTAATATGTACTGTAAGAGGATTCTGTGACAATACCTTTGTATTCAGAGGGATGTGTAAATGTAATTATATGAAGTAGAAGTTTAGTAAGTGATGTTCTTATTATTTTATGCTGCATAGGCATTTGCTGAAGCTGCCAGCAAATCATCTGATGTCTTAAAGAAAGACCAGGCTCCCTTTGTAGTCAGAAATTCCCTGGGTCTTCCAGTTCGTGTTACCCCCAGTGATTCATTCACTCCTTTGAATGTTGACCGTGGATTAAAGATGCTAGAATTGGAAAATGAGGAGTGTCTTAATTTGGATTATGTCCGTACAAAGAGCCAGACTGTTCAGTTCTCTGCCATGACAAGCCTCAGCAGCAAACATTTCTTCATCCAACTCGGTAAGCTATATCCAGCAGATATTGAAATACTGGCAAGGTATGTGTATCTAATGAATTGCCATAGCATCAAATTAATTTGCATAGGACTGAAACCTTATAAATAAATAGACTGGAATTTACTAAGACTGGAACAGACAGAATGTGGAGCAGTTTGCATGACTAGCATCCGTTGGCAAAACTTATTTTTCATTTTTGGTAGAGTAAGGGAGGATTATAACCCCTGTCAGGTTTCTTTTTTTTTTTTTTTTTTTTTGCCATACCAGTGGGGCATTAACCAAATAGGAAGTGAAAGGAAATCCCTCCAAAGTGAGGAAATACCTGGTTGTTACCAGAGCTAGTGTCCCGATTGGAAGATTTCCCCCTCAATTCCTGTCCTGGGGATAACCTAAAATGTGTGATTTTCTTTTACTTTCACTTTTGGTGAGGATAACCGTAAACAGGTCAAATAGAGAATGTGAGTCTCCTTAATTGGGGGCACAGACAGCAAAAAAAAATTAAAAAAAATGATAGTTGTACTAATCCCTCTTCACTTTATCCAAAACTAAAAAGGTTTCCCCTTTAGTTATACTTTAACTGATGAAGCTGAGGCTAGAGGGTTACTATGCACAGCTACTCCAGATTCTGTCTGCTCCAGTTGCAGTAAATTCCCCCATAGTGTCTCTAATATGTGCAATAAAGTATTTGTCTTTTGTGCTAGTTCCTCAAAATCATTCTTCTACTGAGAAAATTCCCTTAACTAAAGTGGGTCGAAGTCTTTACAGTGTGAGACATTCGGATTCTGGTGTGGAGCGATATATTGTTTGCCAGATTGATACTGTGGAAGGTGCCAAATGCATAACAATAAGGTCCCCATTGCAGGTGTGTATTGTGCACTTATTGTAATAATTACAAAAATACTAAAACATAGATTGATTTTTCATTATCTTAAAAAGTAAAAATGATGTATAACTTTGTTACAGGAAATCAAATATCTGTGTCGCGCTCCTCTTCTCTAAATGTACAGTTAATAACTAATGTGATCACCATAAATAACTCTCAGTGCCGGTTCACACGGGGACGGCTTCAAAGTCGGCCGACTCTGAAGCTGCTCCATACAGCACAACTTCAGCACGGCTTGAAAAACGACTTCTGTATAGAAGTCGATGCAAGCCGCTCTGAAGTCGCCCCAAAGTAGTACAGGAACCTTTTTCTAAGTTGGAGCGATTTGAGTCGCTCCTTTCGAATGGTTACCTTGTATAGAATGGAGCGCAACTTGTCAGGTGGCTAAGTTGCTTGATAGGTCACCCCTGTGTGAACCCGGGTCTAAAACATTGATTTTTCTATTTATTTTATTTAACTTTGTTAGGGTTTTGTTTTGTAAAAAAAAGTTTCTCTAATTAAAGCAGCATTACCCTAATTTGTTTGCTGCAACTCGTTTTGATGCAGGGACTCCATGAATATGGTTAACTGCTCCAGAACTAGTATGCAGAGTCAGGAAGTTGTTGTTTCCACCAGTCAATGATTTTATTTACTGTATGACAGGGCTTTTTTAAAGTAGTTGTAAAAGCTAAAATATTTTTTTGAAATAACAAACATGTTATACTAACCTGCTCTGTGCAATGGTATTGCACAGTGTGGCCCCAAACCTCCTCTTTTGGGGTCCCCTGCTAGCGCAATTGGCTCTTCCTCTTCTCCTTGCACCACCATAGGAAACCGCTTCCTTTGGAGGCGCATATGCAGGCTCAGTCCTGAGTCGGGCTGTGTGCATCCATATACACAGGCAGCACGACTCAGCCCCACTCTCTTTTTACAGGATTTGATTGACAGCAACGTGAGCCAATAGCTCCTGCTGCTGCCTCTCTGTCCTGTAAAAGTGGGGAGATAGGAAAGAGCCACTGAGGACAGGCACAGCGCTAGATCGAGTGAGATCTCAGGTAAGTATTTTAGGGGGTGGGGGAGACTACAAATACTTGGGTATTTTTTAGACTAAAGCAGGGAATACAATAGCAACCACTTTAAGAATCGGAAAAATCGTTTTGAAGGTATTTTTTTAGTATGTGAATGTTCACATCCCAGAAATGTCCTCTTAAAGTAGCTGTAAACTGCGGCTGGTAGAAATAATAAAAAAACCTGTAAGGCAATTGTATAATATGCTAGTACATTATGGAATACTTTCCTTAGAACGAAACCCTCCCTTAGCATGCTGTCACCACTGAGGGCTGACACCTACCCCCCCCCGGTCTTTGTTCTGGGTTTTCACGCTCTGGCTGTGTGACTGGCCGGAGCCCTGATGACGTCACTCCCGCGAATGCGCATGGGAGCCCTTGGTTCCGGCACTAAGCTCTGAAATTCCGGCAAGGTGCCGGACCTTCAGAGCGCATGCATGGGCGATATCACTGGCTGCATGGTGGCTTAATATCTCCTAAACTGCACACGTTTAGGCGATATTCATTTTACCCACTAGTAAGCCTTTATTATAGCCTTATTAAGTGGGGGGGGGCTCTGTATTTATAAGGTCCCATTTGTATCTGAGTGCTTTGTAACTCAAAGCTGAAAAATGCTCAACATCCAAAATTTCATGATTTTTAATTGTGCCTGTTCCCACCTAAATGTATTGTTTCTTTGTAGTTAAAAAAAAAAAAAAAAATACATGAGTTTCAAGCTTGAAGCGTTTTTGGCCCCAATAGACTTCAGTGGAAGTGTCTGAAAAATTAGCAAAGATGCACAATATCGCACAATGTTGCACGTTTCTTTTCCCTTGTAACTTTTCATTGTTTAAAGATTGATAAAGCAAAAAACATCAGAATCCTGTACACATACTTACAAAAGCTTCCAAAGTTCATGTGTGAATGCAGCCCAAATTTAATGGTTGTCAATTTGGGTTTCAGAAGTACATATGTGTCTTTCCCAGCATTGCAATCTTGAACTATTCAATCTAATTATATTTTTGTCTTTGACTTTGTAGATTAGAAATCATTTTTCTATTGCATTTCAAGTTTATCATGAAGATACATGTCTTGGGATTGCTGAACCAGAAGCTGATTTTAACATCCCTTTGTCATCTTATAGGTAACCCTAAATAAGACTTTTTACATTTGTGTTTAACTGTTTATTCATTTGAATAATGCTTTGCTGTTGCTTGGTACCTTTTAGATTTTTGTGACCATGTCTTTACTAGGCACTGTGTAAAGTAGCGATTCATCAGAAGAGACTTTTGGACAAACCTCAGAACAATTACCTCGGTCTGGCTGTTTACATTGTCATAAATGGGCATATGGGATATGAGAAACTCACAAGTCTGCTCCCCATTTTCTGTTCACTTTTGTCACATATTTGTGTGGCCAAATGGAACATCGCAACAAAGCACATAACACATCTGATTCTTTTCATGTTTTCATCTGAGTGTCTTAGGCTTGGTTCGCACTAATGCGATGCGGGAACCCTGTGAATACTCTGTGGGCTCCTGCATCGCATGTGACTTGCAAGGCAGTTCACACTGTCGTATGTGAACTGCTGGGAGTGTCAATAGAAAGTTAATGACACCCCCAAATCAGTTTGCATATTGCAGTGCGAACTGTCAGTTCAGATATGAATTGGATCGCATGGATGTGATCACCCATGCAATCCGATTTTGGTGCTGACAAAAAAACTGGTCCTGTGCGAGTTTGGTCCAAATGTGATGCAAATTCAGCCATACTACAGTGCAGTATTCTGCAGTGTGGGGCTTAAGATCTTCAACCCTCTCAACCCCAGAGAGCTGCTGTGTAAAATGTGTGTTGTAGAAGGCTGTAGGGAAGGGAGGGCTGCAGATAAAATGTTTCCATCTTCGCAGGAGGATTTGTTTTATCTCTGTAAATCACTTGCGGCTTGTCACTTTACTGGGTATATGTAAGGTCCCTTTCACATGAAGGATCCAATCGGATCCTTCAGTCAGTTTTTCAGGTGGACTTGGTAGGACGGTCTATTCAACCCTATGGATCAGCAGGTGTAATCTGACTTTTGTCCGTTTACACCTGCCAACCTCGGATCTGATCCCATCCGCTAAACCCCCCCCCCCCCCCAAAAAAAACGGAAGGGGTTCCATTCCCTTCTGTGTAGGTGCATTGGATCAGAGAACAGCAAAGTTAGTTTACTCCCGGCCACAAATGGAGCAGAGCAGGCTTTGTCTGTATCCGTTCTGCAGAAAATTAGTGGACACAGACCTGTCACCCGCCTGCCCTGCTCTAATCAGCAGGTGTCATTTGTTCATGTATATCATTTTATTTGTATTCACTGCTTGAATGATCTGTTTAACTATGTTGAAACACGATTGTAGATACAGTAAATACATACATACATACATTTTAAGGCAAAAAAACATTACTGTCACTTGTAATGATTAGTATGCTTTTGCTGGTTAACTAATTGATGGGAGCTGGTAGAACTTGATTATTCTCAAAACTCTAGGATTTTTTTTTCTCACTTTTCCTTTCTATGCTGGTAGGTCAACGCTGTGTTTAAAGCCAGTATCAGGCGAATATGAAAAATGTGAAGGAATTGACTTTGAAGATTTCTTGAAAAATCAAGGTTCACTACTAGGAACAAAATGCCAATCTCGTAAAAATAACATTGACTCCCTTGTCGTTAACATTGTGCCAGTGATGGATATCCTGATATCCTCAGTGTGTACTGATGAGAAGTGGGATCTGCCGTATGTTGTTCATCTATGGCCCAGTGTTATCCTTCGCAACTTGCTTCCCTACCAAATGACATACTCACTGGAGGTATGTGGCTTTATTTAAATAATACTGATTGCTGTTTAACAGAAATGCAAGCGTTTTACCAGGATGGTGTTATTGCTAAATGTATCCCTCTCATTCATAACATGCTGTGGTTACTTATCTCCCTTAGGCCTCATTCACACTTGCTCAAAATACTGATGCTTATCAAACGTGCCTATCAAATTAAAGCAAGTTGTTTGATTAACTCACATTAAAAACACTCCCAAAATGCCCTGTGTGCATTTGACATGTATTTGACACGTGTTAAAAATGCACAACAAATGCCTATACTTTGTTTTTGACTGTTATGAACAAGGCCTAACTCCAGGGCTCAAGTCCTGCGGGAACTCACGGGAACGGAGTTCCTGTACTTTTTCCACAACAGGAACTCAGTTCCCATTAGCAGCCATGTCCTGCAAGACTTTGAAGTATGCGAGCTGTGTGGCAGGTGCTACACCAGCAGCCACCGACACAGCTCGCAATAGTAAGTGCCGCACACCTGACCATTCAGGCATTGCCAGTAGGGGGCCCCATGACAGCTTCCTCTTCGATCTACCTGTCAATCACAGCTAGCTGACGGGTAGATCAGGTCCCTGCTGCTAAGAGATTGTATTTAGTCAGACCTCTCGTGATGCGCTCCTCCCCGCCGGCCCCTCCTGATTTTCTGTCTCCTTATCCTCCCCCCCTTGTCCTGCATACTTTCTCTGTGTGTCCCGCTGAATCTCCCCCTCCTCTATCTTCAGTGCCATATGATGAGAGAACCCAGAGGAGGAGCACAGCTATTCTGCTCACAGGACATGCAGGGAGAGAGGTGAGCTGAGGGAGGAACATCAGTTTGGGGTGGTAAGCTGAGCAGAATACCTGGCAAAGTTTAATGCCAGGAGGGAAGTTTATGTGGAAATACTGTATGTGAAGGGTTGGAATAGCAGCGAGTGTGTGTTGGAGCCCTGCAGAGTTTGCAGCCCCCCAAGCTAACATACATCTCCTAAGCAGGAACACATCACTATCTCCCCAAGCATTCTGTCCAGATAATGTGCAGTTCATTTATGACCTTTCCGTTTAACCCTGTGTTATCCAAACTCTGTTCAATGAAAAAAGTGTAAACTAACCACATAAACACTCTATATACAAAATAACATTCCCCAATAAAGATCAGAACACGATGTTCACATTTGTATGGAAGCACAATTGAATGAATGCTGATTATTCAGAGAATTACCGTATTTATGTTTATTGAGAATTGTTTTTTTTAATGTACTAACAGTTAAGCTTCATACACACAATACGAAAATTGGATGAAAAATACCACTTTGGAAGCGTTTGTGCATATGAGCGTATCATTTTTTTTTTTGGTGGGGGAGTGGATCTTGGGTGGGAGTTCCCACACTTTTTCCCCCAGGACTTGACCCCTGCCTAACTCGCCACAAACCCTCAGATGCGTGCTGGCGCATTTATAGTGCATTACTATAGACTTGAATGGAAGGAGTTAAGATGCTTCAACTCCTTCCAAACACCACATGAAGCTTTATTTTTGAAGTGCAACAATGTGACAGGGGGAAAGTGCTTCATGTTTTCATAATGTAAACAGCACTCTGTGCTGTCCATATTATCATTTGCAGACTGCTTTACTAGGAGAAGAGCATTAAAAACTTGCCTCACACTCAGGGCCGGTCCTACCATGAGTCCCGCTGGGTCCAGACCTAGGCAGCACTTTGAGAGAGTTGGCAAATTGATGCCCAAGATTTTTCTTCCAGTAGTTGTGTGTCATCCAGGGGCAGACTGGGCCAGAGGGCAAGGTGACCACTGCCCCCCAGGCCGCTCCGCTGCCCTGTAAAAAGGCCATCGTGCTACCCTCAACACGCATACTCATAGTTGCTGGGCTTGAGGGTGCTCGCACACAGTCGAACACCAGCTGTTTAAACACCCGAGCACACGTGAAGAGCTCAGGTGTGTGTTCTGCTGGGGGCGGGGTATCCACAGGAGACAGAGAGCAATGAAAGATCCCTTCCCCACCGGCTCTGCCAGCAGCAGATGTTCGGGCCCAGCTTGCGAGGCTTGCATTTCTATTGGGTGGAACTGGAGGAGGGGATGCAGCCAGCCTCGTGCGCAGCCCGCCATCTTCTTCTCTGGTGCATGCGTAAGGCTAGGCACTGAAGATTGTGGGAGCACTGGGAGAGAGCAACAGAGAGGTAATAAAAGTTAGTTCTGTGTGATGGGACACAAAGGGTGTCCATCATTTTTTCTAGTAGTGGCAGCTGATCTGCTGGATGGCCAAATGTTGCATAACCTGTCATGGTCAAAAATCACTATACAGTCCTAGCTTGCCATTTTACTACCCTGGCCCATCCCTGTGCTACCCTAGCCCGCCCCTATACTTCCCTAGACTTTCTATATACTGCTCTAGCCTGCCCATGTACTACCCTAGCCTGCCCATGTACTACCCTAGCCTGCCCATATACTACCCTAACCTGCCCATATACTACCCTAACCTTTCTATATAGTACCCTAGCCCGCCCCTATACTGCCTTAGCCCACCCCATTACTGCCCTAGCCTGCCCATTGGAATTGAACATAATAGTATGTCCTATAATTTTGCATATAGACAAGGTGCTGTTGCATGTATCTGACTTCCCGATAGTATTAATTATCATGATATAAAATAATGGATGTGGGGACCTTTTCGTGGGAGTGATTTTTTTTTTGGGGGGGGGGGGGGGCAGCATTTCATACTTGGACCCAGGCAACACAATGTCTTGGGCCAGCCCTGCTCACACACCTGCTTTTAATGACAGTGTTAACACAGGCCTAAGACGCATGTTATAGTGCAGTACCCAGTGTGCCCTCTTTGTGGCAGTTGATATACATTGTATCTATATCTTAACTATAAATGCCAAAATGCTAGTGACTAAAAAGTTAATGTAGCCCATAACAGGCATGTTTTTATATTGGAGTGCACTTATTTACTTTCTCACAAACCTCGGTATAAAGTTCTATCCCCAAACCATGGGTAAATATCACGAAGTATCAATAATAATGCATTTTAATATGTTCTCCAACAATTAAGTCTTAAAGTGAACTGCTGTTATAAGGTGTTCTAATATTTTTAGGGTAAAGAAGATGAGCATGTTACAATAGAAGATGGATGTTCAACCCAGATACACAATGCTGTAATAGATCAATCAAAACTAAAGCTACGTTTATTAAATTACCATGACATGAACTGGGAAGCTATGTATGCAATCAAGAGCAAGCAGCAGGATATTCACTTTGCCACATTCCGTTGTGTGTCAGATCTAGACAAGACAGAACTGGACATTGCTGTCCATGTCACTTATACTACTGGTCAAACAATCATTGCAATTCACAGTCCATACTGGATGGTCAACAAGACTGGAAGGATGCTGCAGTACAAGGCTGATGACATACACCGAAAACATCCTGCTGACCACAAGAAGCCCCTTTTGTTCTCATTCAAGCCAAAGAACTTTATCCAAAATAATAAGGTATCATTAGGCTGAAGTTAAAATACTTGAACCACTCTTTATTTTAAAATGTTGTTGTTTGTAGATACTGTGAGATCTTTTAAAGTACTAATGCAAAATGTCAGAAATCCAAAAGCCAAACTGCCGTATATACAGCAAGTAAGGTGAGCTGGATTAGGAATGGAAATTGCAGGACTACAAACACCATGTTTCTGAAGCTAGAGATGTGTAGAATCATGTATGTGTTATAGTATGCTGCAGAATATATTATATAAGAGATTAGTCTAACATAAATAGTAACGGTGACTAGTAAGTTCCTTTGATAAAGATCATCTGTATGCATTTATAATATTAGAGGAAATATTTAGGGATATTGGGCAAATATCAGTTTGTAGTAATACTCATAGCCCATTTTGAAAATGAATCTTCACCGTATCATGATAGACATGCATTCAGTTCAATGTATGCCATATACATAGTTTTATATAGTTAGGTTGAAAAAAGACACATTGACTCCATGTCTCTTATCAGTTTGGTTTCCCTTCTCTGCACTTTCTCCAGTTCCCCGATATGCTTTTTGAGAACTGGTGCCCAAAACTGAACTGTATACTCCAGATGAGGTCTTACTAATGATTTGTACAGGGGCAAAATTATCTCTCTCGCTTTCTCTCATCTGCAAACATTGAAATTCAAATTTTTCCATAGATGCATACAAGCATCAATTTAGTGGCATTGGTAGAACAGGAAATAAGCCATAATGTATGGAATATGTAGTTATGGGCACTCAATCATTTTATATTGTCAAAGGCAGCATATATAGATGCAAAAAGACATAATGATCGCATGCAAATTGAACTGTAGCCATTGAACTTTGGTTAGTTCTATTCACAAAGGTTTTTTGACTCAGCAGATATCGCAATAATAACAAAAAATGAATATTCCATATGTTGACACTACTTTTCATGTATAAACATTTTGGTAGTATTTTGAACATACAAACGACACCCTTGTTGTTTGGTTTGTCACCGCCAGTTGTTGGCCCATATTAATTATTGTGGTATTTTTACAGGTGCAGCTCATGATAACAGACAGTGATTTGTCAGACCCTTTCTCCTTGGATACAGTAGGCACTCATGGTGCTGTGAAGTGCAAGAGCAAACACATGGATTACCAAGTAAGTTAAAGGAGATCTATAGTCACAGCATACGCTTTCATTTTATAACATCAGAATTGTAATAGCAATTCAAACGATAGTTGTTTTTAACAAACCCCTATATGCTTACTTGGAAAATATCCTTTTAAGTTGGTATTGCTGCCTGTCTGCATGATTCTCTACATGTTATGCAGCTTCTTCTTTGCTCATTGCTTTAGTTTACTTTTGATTTGTAAGGCTTCATGTACACGGTACGTTTTTTACAACCTCTCCTGAACGATTCAAATTGACAGATAGTAACCCACGTCCGTTTTGCTGCGTTTAGCCACGTTTAAATGCAGTGTTTGCGTTTAGAAGCGCTTATAAAAAAAATGTTTGTTTTTTTTCATTTTTAAAAGGGCAAAAGCGAAAAACACCTATAAACGAAACGCAGCTAAATGCGGGTTACAGCAGTGTCTACTCACAGGGTGTAGTGAATGCGTGTCAGGCCGCGTACACACGGGCGGACTGTTCGCCCAACTTTGTCCGCTGAACAGTGTTTGGGCGGACAGTCCGCTCGTGTGTGGGCTTTCAGCGGACAGTTTCAGCGGACAGTTTGACGAACAAGGTTTTTCGGAATTTCCGAAAAACTGTCCGCTGAAACCTTGTTTCAGCGAACAGTCCGCTCGTGTGTAGGCTTGTTCGTCAAACTAAGTTCCGCGCATGCTCAGAAAGGATTTACACGCCGAAAGTTATAATGCAGTGTATAGGACGTCGTATTTTTCGTCCCGTCGTACGTGCCGTTCACGTCATCGCGCACGGTTTCAGCAAACTGTTCGTCCGTCGTGTGTGGCCATGTCCGTCCATGCTAATTTTGAGCGGACTGTTTGCCGAAACTGTTTGATGGACAAAGTTGGGCGAACAGTCCCCGCGTGTGTACGCGGCCTCAGAGAATTCAAGAAAGTAAATGTATGGGATTTTTCCAAAAGTATGTTTTTAAAATTCAAAATCATTCAGGTTAATAGGAGTAGGCTAGAAATAATTGAAATATAACGTAGAAATTACTATATCATTTTACATTTTGACCATAGATATGCTTTAACTAATTTGATTTGAAAAATACATTGTTTTGTGGTCTGATGCTCTTCAAAATGAGCGTATACTTATTTACTGTTTTCTGCTTTGTTTTAGATTGGTGTGTCTATTTATGCCAGCAGTTTTAATCTCACCAGAATTGTCACATTCACACCATTTTTTATGATCACAAATAGAAGCATTTATAATGTGAGTGTAGCTGAAGAAAATACAGTGAGAATAATTAAAGTTCCTTCTGGACAGGTCAGTACTATACAATGAATTTTCAGAACTGCTGTGAAAAATGATGTGTCTTTCCATTCCTTTTTACTATGGGCATTGCTAAATTTAGGGATTCCCTGGGTGCATAAATGTAAATGTTGTGGGGCTTGTATAATTTTAAAACTGGATAAGAATAATTTTGCCCAGATGTCATCTTCTGCTTTTCCTTTGGTCACTTTTCTGTTTGCGCCTGCTATGGATCTTAATCGTAAAGTATAGGGCACGGGCAACTTGTTCATATACCACCTTCAGATGATTGGACACTGGCAAGCCAGTACTTTGCAATTCATATTTAATCTTCACTTAGAATATTGCCTATTGATAAACAATGAGATAATTCTATGCACAATTGCTAATGAAACATTCAATAATGTATTTATTTCAAGATAAGTTATTTACTTTTTAAGCAGTGGTGAGGCATTTCATTTTACTTTTAGTTATGTCATATTTAAGAAATGATTATGATTTTTTATGTCCAATTGAAGAGTCTATTAGTTCCTGACACAGAACAAAAAAAAAAAAAAGTGGGCTGTTCCTGTGTTGATCCTGCTGTTTCTGTCCTAAACAAACGGCTCACTGTACCCACTGAAGCTGTTCCATCATTTTAAAGATTCTGTTAACAAAAAATGTAAGACTTTTTAAAAGCTCTCTTTACCCTGGCAGGCAGGAGAGTCCTGGGCCTAATGATAGCTTCCTTAGAGGCAGCACCCTTCGTCCAATTCCATAAAAAAAATCTCCAACTAAAAATTCTATGAAACGCAGGCTCTTTTCCTTGATCTACCTATGCTTTTAACTCCCCCCCCCCCCCCCCCTTCCTTGTTTTGATGGATCACAAGTTGAATTCTGACAGTGGAAAAATCCTTCCCCACCTACAAGTCTGACACAAATGTTTGCCAGGCTGGAAAGGAGTCTTCAAATCCTTGACAATTCAAGAAACATGGTCAAGGCAGAAGGCCAAACAGGCTGTTCCTCCAGCATGGGACCCCCCTTCTAAAGGGACACCCATTTCAGGTGTAGTCAGACAATGCTACTATATTACATATGTCAACTATCAAGGGGCACAAGGACTTGGTTACCTTGCAGGAAACTAACTAGATTAGCTCATAGTATATTTTAACATAAATAGTAACCCCAGTCGGGGACAGTCCCAGGAGGGACCTGCTTAAGTGTAGTAGCCCTAATACAGGAGCCCTTGACAATTTAGAGTCCTCGAAAACAGTCCAAAAATACCAACAATAAATCAAAATACAGAATAGAAAAGAAAAAGAAAAAGAAGACAAAGGCATAGTAGACAGCGGAATTCAACACTCCTGGGGAGGATGAGAGCTTACCATGAATATAGGCAAAAAGAGATTAGACGTTCCTGGGTCTTCCTGCATTCTTACATTCACACACCCCTCCAGATCTGTTGGAACATCCTTATCCTCTAAGTACCAATCCTCTGTTGCCCGACTGTATGAACAGAATACCAGGTGGCGGCCTTGCAGAGTTTTACTAGGTGCATGTTCACTCTTCTGTTGATGCAGCTTACAGCTGCAAGCTTCTTGCAGTTTCACTCTGAACCTGTGATTTTTACCCCTGTTGTTTTTGGGCCTGTTGGTACAGTTCATTGTCTAGTTGTTGCCCACCCTTATAGTCATTACTTTGGGGCATAACTTGGTATATGAATAAATCACCGGTGTCATGTACTGTATGATAAACATAAGAGGGAACTTCAAAAACCTGGCACCTATACTGCTTCCTCCACACCCTAAATTTGGGTCAAGAATCTTAATTTGTATTAAATCGAATTGGCCGCAAACAGTCATAACTATCATTTCATAAATCTATTTACATGATTAAAATTAAAATCAAATGCATCATTACTGCTTAAAAAAAATTCAAAGAAATACATTACATCAGCCTTTCTCAAACTTTTTAACACAGGGCAACCCTTGAAATAACTTTATGGTCTTAGGGAACCCCTGCTAAAAATTACTATAGCTACAGCTCCTAATACATTTGTATGGTGGTCAGTGAGAAGAATGCTCCTTACACGTGTGGTCATTGGGATGATATAACCCCTTAAACATAGCTAAAAAGATCATTGGTGTCAGTGAGAACTTATCTGAGAGGCAGAAATCGCTTATTGCTTATGGAACCCCTAGCAACCTCTGGAGGGACCCTGGTTGAGAAACCCTGCATTACATAATGTTCCAAAAGCAATTGTGCATCAAATCTCTTGTTTAAGCAATATTCTATTAACCACTAGAGATCCGCGCTATAGCCAAATGACGGCTACAGCGCGGACCTGCTTTGCTGGGACTAAGTCTATTGACGTCGTCCCATGCACAAGCGGCCTGCGTGCCCTGTGATCAGCGAGTCTGAGACTCGCCTGATCACGGATTGGAGCAAGGGGTCGATCCCGACCCCTTACCACGTGATCAGCTGTCAGCCAATGACAGCTGATCATGCGACAAAACAGAGCCGTAATCGGCTATTTTTCCTCCTCGCGCTAACAGCGCGAGGAGAAAAAAAAAAGCTGATCACGGCCAGCTTATCAGTGCTCACCTGCCCCCTACCAGTGCCACCTAACTAATAATAAAGTGCCTCCCATCATTGCCACCCATCAGTGCCCACAGTGCCACCTATCAGTGCCCACAGTGCCACCTATCAGTGCCCAAAATCTGCCTCAACAACAGTGCTGCACCCCAGTGCCACATATCCGTACCCATCAGTGTCATCTACCAGTGCCCAGCAGTGCCACCTATCAGAGCCACCTCTCAGTGCCACCTCTCAGTGCCATCTATCAGTGCCACCCATCCGTGCCACCCATCAGTGCCGCCTTATCTGTGCCCATCTGTACTGCCTTATCTGTGCCTATTAGTGCCCACCAGTGCAGCCTATCAGTGCCCACCAGTGCCGCCTCATCAGCGCATTTCAATGAAGGAGAAAAATTACCTGATTGCAAAATTTTAGAACAAACTAAGACTTTTTTTATTTTGCATCTTTTTTTGTTTGTTTAGCAAAAAATAAAACTCCCAGCTGTAATTAAATACCACCAAAAGAAAGCTCTGTTTGTGGGAAAAAAATGATAAAAATTTCATTTGGGTACAGTGTTGTATGCCCGCGCAATTGTCATTCAAAGTGCATCAGCGCTGAAAGCTGAAAATTGGTCTGGGCAGGAGGGGGGTTTAAGTGCCCAGTAAGCAAGTGGTTAAGTGAAAATGAAATATGAATAGCAAAGTATTGGTCTACAACAAAAACCTGTAATCAGTTATTAATACCAGATTCTCCAATTCAGTAAAAGATCTACATAACATTCTGTAATAGTAAAAATATAGTTATTCATGAGAGGTTATACAAATGGATGTTGAAGATACAAAAAAAACCTCTCAACTAAAGTTTAGCAAAAACATGTATTTCTCATGGTCCGGATGATAAGTTACCACAATGAGGACCTAGGGCACCCAGTAGAACACCTGAGGTACATGCATTGGGTGCCAAGCCCTAGTAACGCCCCATCTTTTATACATTTTTTTTTTTAAATCGCAGGATGTAATACATACTTTCCTTAATAGTGCTTGACCTTTCTATGCTTGTTGAGACTACAACAGTTCCTCTTAACGATCTATAAATTATTTTATAAAACAACCATGAATGAACTGAGCTAAGTATAAGTATAAGATGGAAGGAAATAATTTTTGTCTTGTTTCAGTGTGTACCACTTTGGCCTGATTGTATGAAAAATAAACTGACTGTTGAGGTTGAAGGCTCTCAGACTCCACCAAAGAGAATAAACTTTGACAAACAGGACAATTGCACTCTGCTTCATCTTGATGATAAGGTAACTCCTTGTGCTCAGCTATGTCAGTTTAACATGACTAAAGCTTCTTACACACGGTTCGATTGTTGGCAGGGAATTGTCTGTTGACAGACTGTTGTCCTAAAATCTTACTGTTGGTACGCTCCTTTTGACAAATGTCCAATTTTCAGCCAATATATGTTGGATGGCAGGCTAGTAAATTTTTGGTGGACAACGGTTTGATGTCAGATTTTCGTATGATCAGTACACAAATCCGTCACACAAAAGTACAAACACACATGCTCTGTATCAATGCTCACCAAACAGAAAATTAGTAGAAGGGGCCCAAATGGTGCCACTCAAGAGCTGAAATTCCTCGTAGTGCATCACTAGGTTCGTGTTTGTGGCACGAAAATAAGATCCTGGTACACGCCCATTTGACAAAAATCAGTCGCTCGTTTGGCCAACAATTGTACTGTGTGTACGAGGCTTTAGTTCTGTTAAGGCTATGTTTCATTTTTCAAAGCCTGAACGTCGTCCATATAATATGAAATATTTTCAGTTTGTTCATATATTCTATTACCAATTCTTTAAAATTTGCCACAATGTTAAATACTCCCAAACCATAAATTTTTTTTAAAGCACAGGACCTGTAATAATAAAAAGATGTTCCTACTTAATTTGTACATTCCTCACTAATGTTTATCAAAACAATATTTTCTCTAAAATACTCTAAAGTTATCATTATTCCGATAACCACACGTACACTCTATATTAGATGGAAAATTTATTGAGTTTTTGGTTTTGGGATTTTAAGTAATTGACAGACACCCTGGTTGGTGGTACACAGGTCTTGATACTGTTACCTACTTTATAGGTGAGATACAGTTGGCTAAGCTACCCTGTTTTACCATGAAGTAGTACTCCTTGTGTCTTTATCCACCCCTGCACGGATAGAAGGCCGGAACTGTAACATTGTTTGTTGCTTGTTTTATATGTACATTCGTACGTTTTGTTTTGCACTAAAAAATTAAAAATAAAAAAAAAATACAAAGATTATCGTTAGTCCACTAAATCTAAAAGATAAATATGTATTGGGGTAAAGCGGAACTATACTCATGGGAGTTCATTTATCAGGGTAGATGCTGATGCATTGTGAGAATAGACAGGTAAAAGTACTTTAATGCAGAAGAGACATAGTATGGCTCATCTGTAAAAAGCTTTCCTGTTAAATTTTTTTCTCAAGCACTTAAGGACCGCCGCATGTAATTATACGTCGGCAGAATGGCATGTAGGGGCACAATCACGTACCCGTACGTGCCTGCCTTCCAGCAGGTGGGGGGGTCCGATTGGACCCCCTCCCACTGGCTGCAGCGATCCGTTTCGCTTCAGGAGCGATCCGGGATGAGGGGATGGCTGTTGGTTTCTGGCCATCCCCTCTCGATCGCTCCTGGCGAATGAGAAGCTTCCCCTGCCTGTGTAGTGTAAACACAGGCAGGAGGAAGTGATGCCACTCTCCTCGGGCGGTCTTTTTGACTGGACTGCGAGGAGAGAAGACATAGTAAGTGCACCAACACTACACTGACATGTAGGTACACATAGGCACACAAATCGCCGCCCCCCCCCCCCCCCCTCCCAGTCACAGTGTCACTGATTGCAGTGATCATTTATTTACTGATCACTGCATTAAGTGTCAGTTGTAACTGTAAAAACTGTCAGGGCAGTTAGTGTTAGGTCCAGGGTAGCCCCCTACCCCCCCAATAAAGGTTTAACCCCTTGATTGCCCCAGAGTTAACCCTTTCACCCCCTTTTGCCAGTGTCACTAAGCAATCGTTTTTCTGATCGCTGCATTAGTGTCACTGGTGCCGCTAGGTAGCTAGTTATTTTTTAGCTTCACTGCCAGGTTTTTATAGTGTTAGGTACCCCCATATACTACCTAATAAAGATTTTAACCCCCTGATTGCCCCTAGAGTTAACCCTTTCACCAGTGATCACCGTATAAGTGTTACGGGTGACAGTGGTTAGTTTGCTTTTTATAGCATCAGGGCACCCACCATTTATTACCCAATAAAGGTTTAACCCCCTGATCACCCGGCGGGTGATATCAATTAGGTTTTGGGGTCAGATAGGGTCTGCGTTGCCCCAGACAGCGCTAAGTTAGTGCCAGTACCGCTAACACCCACGCGCAAAGCATACACCTCCCGTAGTGGTATGGTATCTGAACAGATCAATATCTGATCTGATCAGATCTATACTAGCGTCCCCAGCAGTTTAGACTTCCAAAAAAACGCATTGTTGGCGGGATCAGCCCAGATACCTGCTAGCACCTGCGTTTTGCCCCCCTGCCCAAGTGCAGTATTGATCGATCACTGTCACTTACAAAACACTTAACACATAACTGCAGCGTTTGCAGAGTCAGGCCTGATCCCTGCGATCGCTAACAGTTTTTTTTGGTAGCGTTTTATATTTAAATCCTGAAGGCAGTGCTTGGTTTTCGGGGTCCCGTACGCGGCTAGGCTCCCAAAAAATCCCCCACATGTGGTATCCCCGTACTCAGGAGAAGTAGCAGAATTTATTTTGGGGTGTAATTTCACTTATGCCCATAGCATGTGTGAGCAATATATAATTTAGTGACAACTTTGTGCAAAAAAAAAAAGTTTGTAATATTCCCGCAACTTGTGGCAAAATATAAAATATTCCATGGACTCAACATGCCTCTCAGTAAATAGCTTGGGGTGTCTACTTTCCAAAATGGGGTCATTTGGGGGGTTTTGTGCTATTTTGGCATTTTATAGCCTTCGAAACTGTGATAGGTAGTGAGGAGTGAAATCAAAAATTTGCACCCTTAGAAATCCTGAAGGCAGTGATTGGTTTTCGGGGTGTCGTACGCGGCTAGACTCCCAAAAAGTCCCACACATGTGGTATCCCCGTACTCAGGAGAAGCAGCAGAATATATTTTGGGGTGCAATTGCACATATAACTATGGCATGTGTGAGCAATATATCATTTAGTGACAACTTTTTGTAAACTTTTTTTTTTTTTT
This sequence comes from Lithobates pipiens, assembly GCF_037356315.1. Lineage (NCBI taxonomy): Eukaryota > Metazoa > Chordata > Amphibia > Anura > Ranidae > Lithobates > Lithobates pipiens. Next base: position 21,016,363 of record NW_027507718.1, on the reverse strand, counting down.
GTCATTATTCAATCACTTGGGACAAAAAAAAAATATTCAATGGGTTAAACATGCCCCTCAGCAATTTCCTTGGGGTGTCTACTTTCCAAAATGGGGTCATTTGGGGGGGATTTGTATTGCCCTGCCATTTTCGCACCTCAAGAAATGAGATAGGCAGTCATAAATTAAAAGCTGTGTAAATTCCAGAAAATGTACTCTAGTTTGTAGACGCTATAACTTTTGCGCAAACCAATAAATATACGCTTATTGACATTTTTTTTACTAAAGACGTGGCTGAATACATTTTGGCCTAAATGTATGACTAAAATTTAGTTTATTCGATTTTTCTTTTAACAAAAATTAGAAAATAGATTTTCAGTCTTTTTCCTTTTATATCGTAAAAAAATAAAAATCGCAGAGACAATCAAATACCATCAAAAGAAAGCTCTGTGGCAAGAAAAGGACGCAAATTTAGTTTGGGTACAACATTGCATGACCGCGCAATTACCAGTTAAAGCAGTGCAGTGCGAAATTGTAAAAAGACCTCTGGTCCTTAGGCTGACAATTGGTCCAGGGCTTAAGTGGTTAAAGTTCCACTTTTATAAATATTTGTCAATTTGACATTTCCCCTTTTTTGCAAATCTGTGAAAAACGAAGGTCCTCATAATTAATTTAACTTATGCAAAAAATTTAGAGGTTGGCTAACGCTGACTCCTGAGTGCACCCCTATAGATTTTATTGAGGCATGGTGTGTTTTACATTGCAAAAAGTTAGAGAAAAAAAAATTAAGCATATGCACACCAACACATGCGTTCCATAACGCTCTCCCATTTATGTGATCGGGCCCTTAATGTGCTGGTAATGTGCTTTACCACAAAGTGTATAGTGCTCGTTAGTATGTTATGTGTGTGTGTGTCTGCCTGTGGGGGGTTGTTCAATCCTGATTGATTTATCAATTTTTTTTATTAGTTTTATAATTATATTTTGTGTTACTGTCATCGGGGTGGAGGGATCTGATGTTTCACTTTTGAAATAGAGAAAGCGATTGAGGACAGATTCCTCTGCCCAATGCTCATTGAACTTGGAAATACTCTTTACCGTGAACACATGTTGAAGAGATTGTAAACATGTAATTTTTGTTATCAATCTTTTCAGTTATTCATTATTTTTCAGTATTTGTGTGTTCATTCAAGAAACTGAAAAATTTGTAAACATGAGACATGTTTAATAATCTTCCCACTTGCCATCATGAAGAAATCTGATCTTCCCCTCTTGTGTGCCCTCACTCGACCACCCTGCAGACTCTGCTTGTAGAGACCGGGGGAGAGCAGCAGGGATCAGGCGGCACACAGGAGACAACGGGTTGTGGAAGAGATCAGATTTCGGGCACAGAGCGAGAAGGGTCTAGTGATAGGAAGGGCACTCTGCAGGGCAGTGGTGTTTGGGGTCACATTATTATTATTTTAATTTCTTTATATATAAAGAGCTGCAGTCAATAGCTGCTAATCACAGCTGTTTATGAGTCAGCAGAGTCTGAGACACTTCTACTATAAGTTCACTAAAGTGACCATGAACCTATAGTCTAAGGCTGAGTTCACACTTATGTGAATTGGATGCGATTTTTCCCACATCCAATTCACATGACAGGAGACTGTGACTGTCTCTCAATGAAGCCGGTTCACACAGCTCCGGGGCAGGAGGGGTCTGAATTGAAAAAGGGTCCTGTGTGTCTTTGGCACCGTTTCAGGTGTTAATTCAGGCCTAAATTCAGACCTGATTCGCACCTGAATCTGTATACAGGGACAAGCCCCCTGCTGGGACCTGTGGCCACATCAGGAGAAGAGATTATTAAGGGGGATATGATCAACATTTACAAATACATAAGGGGTCCATATAGTTAACTTTGTATTAGGTTTTTCACCTTAAGGTCGTCACAGAGGACAAGGGGGTACTCTTTAATCTAGGGGAAAAGAGATTTCATCTCCAAATACGGAAGGATTTTTAATACAGTAAGAGCTGTGAAAATGTATAATAGACTCCCTACAGAGGTGGTTCTGGCCAGCTCAGTAGATTGCTTTAAGAAAGGTCTGTATTCTTTTCTAAATATACATAATATAACTGGGTACTAACATTTATAGGTAAAGTTGAACGAGGGAAAATCTGATCTGGAAGGAATTTTTTCCCCTGCTGTAGCCAATGTGATCATGCTTTGCTGGGGTTTTTCGCCTTCCTCTGGATCAACTGTCTGTATAGGATTGTGTATATGGGATTGTATGATTTTTAAAAAACTTGAACTTGATGGACTTGTGTCTTTTTTCAACCTGACTAACTACGCAACTATCAGTGTCAACCCAGTTCTGTTTCACTATTAGGCCCCTTTCACACGGGATGGATCAGTAATGATCCGCCCCGTGATGATCCGCTTGCTCAGCGGAGAGTGCTCTGTTGTCCCCGCTGAGCCGGCGGATAACAGGGCGGTCCCAGCACACTGTACAGGGACCGCCCTGTCAGCTCTCCGCTCTCCTCTATGGGGGATCGGATGAGCACGGACCGTCTGTCTGTGTTCATCCGATCCTCTCTGCAGACGGATAGAAAAATAGGATTTTCCTCCGTCTGTTCATGTTCATCCGCAGACACCCGCTATCCCATAGGAATGCATATATGTCCGTATTTCATCCACAAACTGTGTCTGCATGTGTGAAAGGGGCCTAACTAACTCTTACATCTTTGACAGTGAAAAGGGGGGGTACATTACTCTAAATAGTCATAGTCATCAATTTTTAAGGTATGAAAGGTATAAAAAAAATAACAAATTGGCATAATGAAGAGAGTGCATAGTTTTTCTTTTTTTTTTTTTTTTTTTTTTTTTATAACCTACTAATTGGTATTTTGCCTTTTCTTGCAGCTTGGAGGCATATTAGTGGATGTCACCCCAAGAGACCATTCTACTGTTATCACTTTTTCAGACTACTTTGTAGGGTCAGCTCCATTTCTTATCATTAATGATACAAAGGAACAAATCATTGAATTTTACCAAAGGTATTGCAGTCATTATTCACTTTTTTTCTGCTGTGAGTTTAGTGTTAAGTTTTAAAAAGATTGTGTCACAAATGGAACTAGCCCTTAAACTGATGTCTGTCAAAGTACAATTATTTGTTATGCAAATGTTCATTTAGAAATATATTTTTGCGTGCACCTTATGGTGTTTGTCTTTTTTGTAACACAAATAATTACTGACTATCCTTTGCGTTTTTCCCAGTTCTGTCAACACAGAACCAGACAAATTAGCACCTGGAAAACTCACATTATATGCCTGGGAAGACCCTACCAGTGAGAGAGAATTATCTTGGAAATGTGGAACAAGCACAGGAAAAGTCATTCAAACAGAGGTCATTATACTGTTCTAGTATTGTCATTTAACAATTAACATTGATCATTGACTATTCTTGTGTTTTTTTTTTTTTTTTCTGCTTGGTTTAGAACTCTCTTCACATAATGTGCATTCATACTGTACCACAGCACAGTTTGTGTAAAATAGATGTTTGTTTTCTACTGATGAGAGATACATCTTAGCAGGAAGTGCTTTACTTGCTATTTTATAATATCTTTATTTGTCTGCAGAATAAATATACTGCTATCTTGAAACCTAGCTGAAAATTCCCACAACATACAATTTTTACAGTAAATGAGTTCATTGATGCTACTGCAAATGCCCTATTCAGTGCCACTGCAAACATAAAACACACATTACATCTTCTCAGTACACAGTGATGTGGCCATTGACACAACACTACAGCTGTCACCTACAAATTCCTTTGCTATGGTGTGATATATAGGTCCTAACTTGGAAGTCAATCCTGAATAGCCACATCTAAGCTCAAAACATTTTAGCTCCCACACTAAATGGCAAAAAGAAGCAAGTACTTTCCTGACCAACTAAAGGGTAAGTTACACTACAGAAAGCAGCTGACTGCATGGTTTAAATGTACTTGTAAACTGTCTATTCAGACAGTCTTTTAATTCTGGCACCGCTGCCAGACAGCTTATCTAGGTCCTGGAGCGTCACTGCAGTGCCAAACAGTTTGCTTAGAAACACACCATGAATCTGTTGATTGGACAGTGATGGGTCGTTACTCTGCTCTCTCTTCTTGTCAGCTTATGTGTATGGCAGCAGAGCCTGCTTGGCTACTAGTAAGGATGAGCTCAGGCGTGTTTGCAAACCACACGTACAGAGCCTGCCTGGAAGTTGGCACTGCGGAGTGGTAATCGCAGGCAGTGAGATATTTTGCAATCTCTGCAGCCGTGCATCGGGACAATGTCTCATTGCTTGTGATTAGCGATCCGCAGTGCCGACTTACTGCGGGCTCTGCACATGCGGTTTGCGAACATGCCTGAGCTGATCCTTAAATGCTAGTGCTGGGCCTCTCTCTGCCACTAGCCTATGACATAGAGATGCAGAAAGTTAATATCAAGGCAAATATAAGCAGGTGTATTAAAATTCTTGATATATTTTATGCTTAGGACAGAGTTGAATACCACAGACTTGAGGACTGTCTTCTCTACGTTGTTTGTTTCCTGGAAGGCTTACAACGGATTGTGCTTTTCACCGAAGATGAACATGTTTTCAGTGTGACATATGAGAATGAAAAGGCAGAATTGGCAGAGCAAGAAGTCACAATATCATTGTCAGATGTTGGCATTTCTCTAGTAAATAACTATTCCAAACAAGAAGTATGCTACATAGGCATTAGCAGGCAAGTTTTTTTTTATTTCATAAAGTTGTCATTACATGCCTAAATGTATTATTTTAAAATGGTGATTACACAAATGTCATAATTAAGTGTAAAATCTGTGAACTATATCTGTAAATATATATATATATATATATATATATATACAGTATATATATATGTAGTTCTGTCAGGCTTGTAAAAAATATATATATTTAGAAGACAATAAACACACAACTGTAAAATAGAAAGTAAAAAGGTAAACTATACCTGTAAAATATAATTTACATTTTTATGGATGAAAGTGTTCTATGTTAGAATTTAGAGGAGGTGAGAAATCCATACATCTCTGTGCTGTGGACCATCTCCTATTGTATCTATCTTGAAGCATTCCTAGGCTTAGTTCTGCCAAAACACAACTGAAGTGTCAAGGTATGATGAGAACCACCATCGGCATTGGGGATGAGATCAGACATTTTCATATCCTAGCCCAAATCTTCCAGGAAGTGGTCACTGCACTGGCAGTTGAAAGCAGCCTAGGCATTCACCTCCCCACAGCCGCATGTATACAAGGGCAATGTATATACGTATGTGTCCCTGGAATCGCATTCAGCTTTGTATTTTCTATAAAACTATTCTGTATCTCTGTGCTGTTTCTCATGTGTCTGCTCTATCAGGATGCAGTTGAGAGGCATAAGGTAAGGAATGTGAAAACAAAAGGGGCATTTTTTATAAAGCAGTGAATATAACATTCACTGCAGGTAAATCAATCACTGTAATTTTAAATTAGATACACATGCAGCGAATGTTTGAATGCAACATCCCCTGCTTTATAAATACTGTATATCTTAGTCTCATGCGTTCTAACACAAAATGTTCATGTTTTATCCCAAGAGTTAACATAGAATGAATAGGGATGAGCCAAACACCCCCCGGTTCGGTTCGCAGTAGAACATGCGAACAGGGAAATTTTTTTTGAACACCGTTAAAGTCTATGGGACATGAACATGAAAAGTCAAAAGTGCTAATTTTAAAGGCTTATATGCATGGTATTGTCATAAAAAGTGTTTTGGGGAACCCAAAAAACTGACCTTTTTCAGGAGCAGTGATTTTAATAATGCTTAAAGTGAAATAATAAAAGTGAAATATCCCTTTAAATTTCGTACCTGGGGGGTGTCTATAGTATGCCTGTAATGTGGTGCATGTTTCCCGTGTTTAGAACAGTCCGTGAACAAAATTAAATTTCTAAAGGAAAAAAAGTAATTTAAAAGTACTCGCGGCTATAATGAATTGTCGTTCCCAGCAATACACATAAAAGTAATTGAAAAAAACATCATAGGATTCCCCCACAGTCAATTTCCAGACCCTTGGGGTCTGGTATGAATATTAAGGGGAACCCCGAACCAAAAAAAAAAGAATTGCGTGAGGGTCCCCCCAAATTCCATACCAGGCTCTTCAGGTCTGGTATGGATATTAGGGGGAACCCCAGCACCAACATTTTTTAAAAAAATGGCGAGGGGTCCCCTCAAAATCCATATCAGACCCTTCATGGGACACACATTTTTTTATTTATTTTTTTGTCCCAAGCCATGTCTTGTGTGTTTTTTTTTTTTTTTTTTTTTATAATTTTCACACTTTTTTTTGGGTGAAATGGTAGGGGTACATTTGTACCCCGTTACCATTTCACACAGGGGGGGAGGCTGGGATCTGGGGGTCCCCTTGTTAAAGGAGGCTTCTAGATTCTGATAAGCCCCCCACCTGCAGACCCCCAAAACCACCGGGCAAGGGTTGTGGGGATGAGGCCCTTATCCCCATCAACACGGGGACAAGGTGTTTTGGGGGGTACCCCAAAGCACCCTCCCCATGTTGAAGGCATGTGGCCTGGTACGGTTCAGGAGGGGGGTGGGCGCTCTTTTCCTGCGGCCTGCCAGGTTGCGTGCTCACATAAGGGTCTGGTATGGATTTTTGGGGGGGACCCCCGCGCTATTTTTTAAAAATTTGGCATGGGGTTCCCCTTAATATCCACACCAGACCTGATATGGAATTTGGGCCCCCCCACACAATTTTTTTTTTGGTTGGGGGTTCACCTAATATTCATACCCAAGGGTCTGGTAATTGACTGTGGGGGAATCCTATACCGTTTTTTTCAATGACTTTTATGTGTATTGCCGGGACCAACAATTCATTATAGCCGCGAGTACTTTTAAATGACTTTTTTTCCTTTAGAAATGTCATATTGCTCTTGGACTGTTATAAACCCGGGAAACATGTGCCACTTTACAAGCATACTATAGACACCCCCCAGGTATGAAATTTAAAGGAAAATTTAACTTTAACTGTTTCACTTTCGACTTTGCCGCGAACACCCCAGATTGTTTGCTGTTCGGCAAACGGTCGAACATCCGATGTTAGAGTGTAACATCGGGCTCATCCCTAATAATGACTACTGTATAAAGCAATAAGAACACAATTAATGTATGATTTTGATGATTGTGCCATATAGTTCAGATGTAGTTTGGGAGACAAAGAAGAGGAGTCGATGGAGGCCACTGAGTGTGAAGCAAACAGAAAAGTTAGAATCGGTCTACAAGGAATACAGTGAGTCTGGCCCCAAGGACATTAAAATTGTTGAATTGGATTCCAATGCCCAGGTAATCCTTGTAAAGTATTCCTTTTATTTAAATACATAATTTTAATGCTATCCACTTGTTTAGGTAAAGTTTACATTTGTTTGGTGATACAGGTTAACATAAACTGTATAATCATACATGAAATGTAATAAAATAAATTTGATTTGTTCTCCTCATTTGTATGTTGGTATTATTTTATATTAGGCTCGTAGAAGAGCAAGGAATATATTTACAGCAGGTTTTTTCTGGACATAAAACAAATGAAAAGGATTTATAATCATTATTATTCTCCCCATAAAACTCTCCTTAACCACTTCAGCCCTGGAAGATTTTACCCCCTTCCTTACCAGAGCACTTTTTACAATTTGGCACTCCGTCGATTTAACTGACAGTTGCCCAGTCATGCAATGCTGTACCCAAACTAAATTTGCATCCTCTTTTTTTCCCACAAATAGAGCTTTCTTCTGGTGGTATTTGATCACCTCTGCGGTTTATATTCTATAAACAACAATTTTGAAAAAAAATTTTTTTTACTTTTTTGCTATAATAAATATCCCCAATTATTTAAAAAAAAAAAAGATTTTTTCATCAGTTTAGGCCGATATATATTCTTCTACATATTTTTAGTAAAAAAAAAATCGCAATAAGTGTATATTGATTGATTTGCGCAAAAGTTATAATATCTAAAAACTATTAGAAAGATTTATGGTGTATTTATTATTATTTTTTTACTAGTAATGGCAGTGATCTACGTTTTTTTTTTTTTTTTTCCGACAAACAGATCGGACACTTTTGACGCATTTTTGAGACCATTAACAATTATACAGCCATCAGTGCTATAAAAATGCACTGATTACTGTGTAAATCTTACTGACAGGGAAGAGGTTAACACTAGAGGGCAATCAAGGGGTTAATTGTGTGTTCTAACTGTATGGGGCTAGGACTGAGTAGGAGAGGAGACCTATCACTGTTCTTAATTACTAGGAATAAACGACATGTCTCTTCTCCTCTGACAGCACAGGGATTTGTGTGTTTACACACACAGATCCCGGTGCAGGCGCTCATGCACGCGAGCGTGACCGCCGGCCATTCGCATCGGGTTCCCAGCCGCACAGCGGGCGAACACCCTCTGGTGGCCGGAAAGGGGAAGGCCGCAGTATATCTGTGTGAGCCGTTAAGGTGGTTAAATCACTCTAAACTCTTTATACTATCTGCACTGTCTCCTAATGCTGCGTGCCCCTGTGTGTGTGTCATTTATTTAAAGAATTCAGTATATACCTGATTTCATAGCGCCACTTGACCGGCTGGGGAGGAGAGAGCTGGCCCGGTCACGCGAGTGCCGAGAGGTGCTCTGAAAACCGATATATATTACTGCATTTTTTTAAATAAATGGCATACAAAGGGGAACACAGCATTAGGAGACAGCGCGGATAGTATAAAAATGTACATATTATTTCACTAGCTGACATTTAGGGAGTGGGACAGAGGGAGACACAGAAGATCAGACAGGAGAGATAGCAGATGCCGGAGGCATGTATACTGACAACGGTATTTCAATTGATAGAGAGGTCCAAATGACACAGTACAAGCACTATGCTGTTATTCGTGCTTTAGGACTGGATCAATTGTTTTTTGTTTTTTTTTTAGGGTAACCAACGCTTTAAGTTCTAAGAGTCTGTGATCATAATTACAAAAATAGCTCTTGGAATTCTCCATACAAGAAATGCGGACACCCAAACCACTAGTTGTCAAGGTCACCCTTCATTTGTAAAAGTGCATGAAAAAAGGTTATGGTTTCAGAACTTCCTTTCAAGGGTCTTTGTCTTTGGGAAATGCATCTTGATTTTATGTGCATCTACATACATTTGTGAGCAGTTTAAGGACCTTATGAAATCATGAAGAATTCATCGATTGGTGTATTTGACATGCAGTTGACCAGCTCCTGACTTGCATTTGAGCTCCTTCTAAGCTGTATCAACCTGCTTAAGGCCAATTTTGTGTTATTGAATTGTACAGGGGTAGAAGAGGTTCTTAACAAAAATCTAATAACGCACACCACAATTAAACGGATCACATTACACCAGTTGAGCTAACACATACTGGTATGATAGCAGACAGAAGGGATCTGACCAGTCAAGATCATTGTTTCATTTGAAATGTTGAAACCTGATGGTTGCTTATGAGCAATAGCTCCAATTTACCTCCATTTTTTTCAAATGAACTTTCACGCTTATCTTGAGCAGTATTCTTTAACATATTTTGTGTTTTTATGTATGTTGCAGGTATGCCTAACACCTACTTTCACTGATATGAAGTTTGTACAGCCATCACCAGCACCAGTGAGAAGAAGTTTCTTGCCAGCTTTGAAAATAGAATACTCAGCCTCTGCTCATCAGACTTCCATCAGACTACAACTCTACAGAATACAGGTATGTGCAGGCAACTTATTGTTTTGTATTCTTCTGTAAAACAGGTTGATTTGAAAGGTAATTTTCTCACTAGAAAATAGAAATATATACACAGTTGTGCTCATAAGTTTACATACCCTGGCAGAATTTATGCTTTCTCAGAGACAGAAAATTGAAGTGTGTGTTGGGGGAGGTTGCTATAAATAGATTAGCAGTCAGCTTGCTGTCTAAGAGCAGAGCTGTGCACTATCCTTTCATTCCTTTGCCTATGAGATGAGGGGGTGTGTGCCTTTCCTCCAGTCAGCTTTCTTGGCTGTATGCCAATAATCCACTCCAAATGCTAACCATGAAGAGAAAAAAATTAACAGAATGTGCATTTTCTAAAGGCTATACAGTTGCATTCATAAGTTTACATACCCTGACAGAATTTGATTTATTGGCAATTTTACAGAGAATATGAATGATAACACAAAAACATTTCTTTCACTCATTGTTAGTGTTTGGCTGAAGCCATTTATTATCAATCAACTTTTTACTCTTTTTAAATCATACTCACAACAGAAACTCTCTGCTCTGCTGATTTTATCATCCAATCATGTGCAAGCAAAAATGCTGTTTTTTATTTTCCTTGCATGTCCCCCTTGAATCTACAGCGACTGCACTTCCAAGTGCACTTGTAGTGCAAAGTAGATTTGCCTTTAGTAAATAACCCCCATTGTCTCCTGATATTTCCTTAATTCGCTTCAACCTCTTGGCTACCTTGACTTTTACGAAGGGGCATTGGTAAACAAGAGGTTAAATATGTTATGCTTTCAGAATTAAAAATTAGGGCCTACAATGCAAACAAGGTATACGGTTTACCCGCTGAGCGCTTCTTCATATTTTCATCCAAGCTCCAGGCTTGGATTTGCAATCTGGTGTTTTGGGTACCTCTTTTGTTGAACAATGTGTAATGCAGAAGAGGTATTTCAAATTCTAGCCAGTCCCTTGATATCTCTTGTTTCTACAAATCCTGATTTGGAACTTATAAGGAGTTCCTCAGCCACAAATTGGATTCCAAGCTACCTTGCGAGTTTGAATCTGATGGGTAATAATTCACAGAGAAGTTGCACAACACAGGACTCTTGAAACGGATTACCCACACTACATGTAATGAGATCTCTTCAATCTAGCTACAGTGAATAGCATAGAACTCTGATTAAAAGGAATGTTTTTCACGTGTTTTCAAAAGCACGTATGTTCATTTTTTGCAATGTGTATCTTCTATGTATGACTTTTTTTAAAGTTTCTAATTTTTCCACTAGAGTGAGCTCTCAGTGGTTTAAGAAAATCACAGTGTCTCTGCTTAACAATTTATAGGAGGGAGTTCTTTGTTTTCAGCAAGCTGGCTGTGGATGTTAAATGACTCCTCTATAATGTATACAATTGGAAATTACACATTGAATCATCTTTAAAGATTTCCTCACATAGATAACATTCACATCACTCTGATCTTTTTTAAATGTGTATCTAAAATATTTCAAAGACTATATACAATCTTTTTAGGTAAACTGAGTTAAGTTTCAATGTTTGTTGGATAGCCATAACCTCTTCCCTATTTTAGTTGCTGCTTGTAATTGCTATTTACAGTATATAATTATTTTCACTATCCAAAAGGTAATGTACTTATTCATGTAATGGCTAATAAATATTGGCCAAATGTGCTTTAAGGTGACAGTTACTTTATATCTTAAGATACAGATTGAAAACATGTTTTTGTTTTTTTTTATTATTCTTATTTGTCATCACTAATGTTTCTATTGCATGCTTTATTGACAGATACAAAATCAGATTCCTGGAGCCATATTTCCTTTTATATTTTACCCAGTAAAACCACCCAAGTCTGTGACCTTGGACTCAGGTTTGTTCTTTCAGTTACTTTTTTTTATTTTTTGCAAAATCTTTATTTTCAGTTTTAACATCCACCAAAAAAATGTGACAAAGATAAATAAAGGGTGCAAGCTCAAACCCGCAAGCACCCCTTGCAATGGATATACAAATTAAAAATCCAGAACAGGATAGATAGATACATCCAAAGTAATCCATGCATATGGATATACAAATTAAAAATCCAGAACAGGATAGATAGATACATCCAAAGTAATCCTCATCAACACTCCAAAGACATGCTGGTAGGTTAATTGGCTTCTGTCCAAAATTGGCCCTAGTATATATAATGGGGACCTTGGATTGTGGGCTCCTTGAGGGTAGGGACCGATGTGAGTGTGCAATGTACATAGGGATAGGGACAATTGTAGACACTCAGGTTGAACTGGAAGGACTAGTGTCTTTTTTTTAACCTAACTATGTAACATCAAACTGCATAGGGAAGAGTACTCAGTATTTTTTTTTTATAACTCATGGTAACTAGGGACATGATTTCCAAATTCTTTTATTTCAATTTCAGATAGTGACACACTTTTCATACCAGTGGCATTGCAGAAACGCTAGCTGTGTGTACATTCTTATAGGAATAACTTTTTTTTTCAGAACTAATGCCAGAACATAGCCAATATTTTCAATAGTATGTGATACAAAGAAAAAGGTTCATTGATTAAAAAAGTTCATGACTCATCCTATATACATTTGATATTGTTTAGAACCGAAACCCTTCACTGATGTGAGCATTGTGATGAGAACAGCCGGACATTCTGAAATATCACGAATAAAGTAAGTGAGAATATTGCTCAGACTTTTATTATTGTGGCATCATTTATCTAATATAGAGGAGGTATAGTACCATCATAACCAGTATCAAAATAAAAATGTTTGCTCGATTCCCACTATATATATATATATATATATATATATATATATATATATATATATATATATATATATATATATATATATATATATATATATATATAAATTAAAGCTAAATTTTGAGGAAAGTAAAAATTCTACAAAAGATAAATGCTCTTTTATGTCTAGGGAAACAAGGAAGGCAGTTTTACCCCAAACTCTGCTCCTACAGGATCCTCTGCGCTACAAAACCAGTTGCTACAGCCTCTTCTCCCCTATGCTGTGGCGGTGGAATTCCCTCTGATGTCATCAAGACTAATGTAGGGCCCATAGCCCTACACGGGATGTGAGAATGCAAAGGAACAGTCCACTGCTGCAGCATAGTGGAATGCCATCCAGTAGAGGAGTGGAAGATTAGGTAAGTAAAACTGCTTTTCCTTCCCCACTTCAAGGGAGAATTTTTACTTTTCCTGGAGATGGGCTTTAAGGTATTAGAGAGGATAAATGCAGTTTTTAGAAGAGCCTGTTCACATTGGCCTGCACAGTGAAATTAAGCAATTTACTGTGCAAGCAGCTGTCAGTTGAAGGTCTGGGAAAGTGCGGTGCGATGCACGTTCAGTCGCATCACACTGTGTCATGCCCCCCACCCCCATTACTTGGTTTCAGTGTACCACAGCTTAGCTGTGCAGTGTAGAAACAGGGACTGTACATGGAGCTTTCAGGTGAGCTCTGGCCTGTTGCAGAAAAATGCATACAGTATAAATTTTTCCACACTGCACGGCTCGACACCCAGTGGATTTTTTGTAACTTTAACTAAGCACTTATTTTGTTTGTGTATACTTGTGGTGACTTAGGTTTAACCAATGCAGGAAAACGCCAGTCACCACACTAGTGTGAATGAGTGCTAAAGTTTCAACTGAAATAAGCATGTAATTGCTGCCAAATGCAAAATGTAGAGGTTCATCTCTTCCTTTGATAATGTAATGCTATTGTTTAACATGTATACATTTCTCGGTTATACTTTCTTTTTAGTTGCAAAATGCATAACCTGTACAGGCTTTTAACATCTCCTGTGCTCTACATGGGGAGAATTGAACACTGCAAGATGTGAACACTTCATAGTTCTGTGCAGCAGTGGTCATCAACCCTGTCCTCAGGGCAAGGTTTGCAAGATAACTGAAATACATCACAGGTGATATCATTTGCTGTTCAGTGATTGCATTATTCTAGTCTGCATCTCCTCAAGGTAAAACATTAAACCGGGCCCGTTACTGGACCCTGAGGACAGGGTTGATGACCACTGCTGTACAGGCACTAGCGATATGTTTATACAGTTTATTTTTTCAGATTTTTTATTGAAAGTTTTGTCATTTTACATACTTGTTTATACATTTTACATATGTTTTAAATCCTATTTTTTTATGTCTGTCTTAGGGCCGGAGTCGACAGGCTTTTGCTTGCTTCAAATGGGTTTTGCACTCCCATACAAGTCTATGGGAATGCAAAACCCACTTGAAGTAGACCATATGTGTGTCAGAAAGAAGTCAAAGGCAGGGCAAATGCACCTGTCAATAAATTGTGAATGATGTCTGAAGCTTCTCAAACTGATGCCATTGGCACAAGCCCAAAGCCTCTCAACACAAGCCACTATTATGCATTCAAATCCCTGAAATGTATGTACTACAGAATAGTATGCTCTTCTAACAGGTACTTCAAGGTTTTAATTCAAGAAATGGATCTGCGATTGGATCTGGGATTTTTATATGCTTTGGCAGAGCTTTTTACCCAGAGTGGAGATGTGTCTAAGCACCAGGAGGTAGGATTGCAAAAAAATACAGTTTTTTCTATTGCATTTTTTAAAAATGTGTTATGCAGTATTTTCTTTATGTTGTTGAAATATTTTACATTTATACAACTATATGTAGAGCCTGGCATGCTGCGGCCCATGGCTTCATTTATGTCTTGGATACTACAAACAGTGAGAATTTCCTGCTATATTTCCTAACTCTTTACTGTTCACTAGTGAGTTTTGAGTGTTCTTCCTGCTCTTGCAGCATCCTGCATCCCTTGTTGCAATTTATATATAATAAATTAAGGCCAGCAGAGTGAGAAGGTCCCCCTTTGTATTAGTAAAAGCAAATGTACAGACCCAAAAACTCAAGTATAGAATGCTTACCAACAGAGTTCCTAAGAAATATAAGAAATGGATGTTTAACTCTCCAGTATCTACCAAATACTGACATAATATTTTTAGACGAATTGACCATTTAATGAATCATTTCATATGGCAAATGGTTTTCAGATTACCATAAAAAGACAAACCTATACCTCATGATAAATTGTCTAATGTTCAAAAGTGTACAACCATTTTTTTCAGGTAACTAGCCCTCTGAAACAATTTTAAGAGTACTATAGATAGCTCTGCGATTGTCAACTTATTGTCAAAACAGAGCACTGTAACGGAAGTGAGTTATCAAGGTCACTTAAGTGTATAACAGACTACCGATGATTTAGTAAAAAAGAGGTTGAATGGTGGTAAAACTGTTGGCTGGAATTGTGTTCTACTGTGAGCTTTATTAGTCATTTTAGAGGTAGCAATATCTTGATTAGATTATTTTCTGGGTCCCTTAGAAATTTGCTTGATTCCCCCATCAACACATACCATGTTGATGAGGGAATCCCTCCTGCCAAACCATTGACTTTTCCTGGTGGGGACGGTAATTATATACCAGCCACTGGCAATACTCATTAGTAAAATCCAGCAGGTTGGTTGTACCCAGGTTGATTGATCAATCAACTTGATACATTCAGTTTGACCATGCTCACTTTCAATTTCAGCTGGTTCCTGGCCATTCGCTGATCGAAATTTGTCCAGTACCTGCCGAACCAGCCATAACTCGATCAGTGTGTGGCAGTCCCCGCTTAACAGAAGTGACAGTCTTTGCAAGTACTGCTAAATGATACAGCAGTCTCCATAAGTGGTACACACCGTCTCCATCATGTAAACAACATGATTACAGTTAGCTATTAGATGCAAGAAAGGGTGTAATGGTGGTGTACCATTGGCCCAACAAAAGACCTGTAAAATGACAAAGATGGTTTTGAAATGTGGTACACATCCTATTAATGTTATTGTGCTCTGCTTTCCCTCATTATGTTAAATATGCAATAGGTTGTGCTCTTCAAAAAAGATGTGGAGTCCCTCCAAGCTGAATTAAGCACAGTGACTTCAATTAATACCTCCCAACTGAGCTTGTATGAGGATTTTCATATATCTCCTATAAAGGTAATGTAAGATGAACACATGTTACTTTGTTAAGGAATATGCCTAGATACTTTAACATGCGTTTTTTTCTATTTGTAGCTGCATTTAAGCTTCTCCCTTAGTAGTGGTGGAGATGATGGGAATAAAGAGCTTCGAGACAAAGAACTTATACCAGTGCAATCTTTAAATCTTCTCCTGAAAAGTATCGGTGCTACCCTGACTGATGTGCAGGATGTTGTGTTCAAGTATGTGATCCACAGTTGCACTTCCATATGATAGAATGTGTCTCCAAGTCATAGATAGTCATGTTATTTCTCATTTTTTTAGACTGGCTTATTTTGAGATTCGAAACCAAGTTTACACAACGCAAGAACTGCAATGGGAAGTTATAAGACATTATTCACGACAAGTGAGTATATATTAACATACATATATACTTAAAGCATATTTACTGTGATCCAGTTTGGCATAATGCAGATATGCATATCTTATACCTGATTAGGTTGCTGAAGAAGCTGATAATCAGTGTAGTAGTGAGTGATAGCTGTAGTCGGCTGGGTCCTGCTGGGATTTTGTGTGATTGGCTTCTCTTCTACACAGTGTCCATAGGGTGTTGTGCATCCAGCGCTGCTGTCATTTTATAGAATTTGAATATAAAGTGACTGTCTGCTTTCCCCAGTAGCCCAACAGGTATGAGATATGCAAACCACATTGTGCCAAGCTGGATCAAGATAAGTATGTAATACAGATAATTCCTGGAGTTCAGTTTTAAAAACATATTTAATAAGTCAATCATTATCCCAAAAATAACTTTTATTTAGGAAAATTACTCATTGATGAAAACTTTTTTTCTTTTTTCTTTTTTTTTTTTTTGTGATTTGAGCACAGAAGTATTTATAATTGAGCCTTGACACCCCAGTTTCATAAAAATGTGACCAGGGCAGCTTGTTAAAAAAATAAAATAAAAAAAATCATTTAGAATAAGGATTGTTTTAATTCCACAGCCTAGATTGTGGAGTAATTATTTGCATTGTGTATTAATAAAAAGTTTGGGTTTTTCCTTACGTTTATTCCCTAAAATCACATGGACAAATCAGGTTATAGCATGTAAATCTGCACGAGGATTATATCTCCTCCCTACTCTATAAATTAAAAAGATACAAACGTATGTGGTATGTCAAGGGATGGGGGTGTTTTAACTGTTAAAAGACAGTTTTAAGAACAGGTAATGTTAGGAACAAGGGCTGTTACAAATGATAATATTCCAACTAAATGGCTGCAGGAAAGTGAGCATGCACAGAGAAAATGAGAAGGCATGCAAAGAAACCCAAGGGAGACTGCAAAAAGAAGTTCACAGAAAATATAAATGGTGTAAATTTCCAAATGTTAACAGATCCCTACATGAAACCAATCATCACAGACCTCTCCAAATCATGGTCACAAGTTGGTTTGTCTCTCTACTCCTAACAAAAACCCCTCTTTGAATATTTTTGATACATGTACAATTGGCAATGAAAAGGTTAGCTTCAGTTACTTGAACATGGCTGTTGATAAAAAAATTTAAACTGTCTTTCTGCATTTTTAGGCCATTAAACAAATGTATGTTCTTGTTCTTGGCCTTGATGTGCTGGGGAACCCCTTTGGTTTATTTCGAGATCTTTCTGAGGGAGTGGAAGCTTTCTTTTATGAGCCTTACCAGGTAATACATGCATCAGTGTCTCAAAATCTTGCATGCATTTTAGTATTTTACTTTGAAATAATGGCTTTTAGTGCGACTATGTATTGGCCCACTTTTATTTTGTTCTGTTGGCCTGCTTTTATTTTTGTTGTTGTTTTACTTACAAAGGTATGTGCAGAGTACAGTGAAACACATGTATAAATTAACAGTATACCAGCACAAAATTTTCATCACTGTGGACTAGAGTAGAATTCCCTATGCCTCCTTGTGATGGGAGCCACAGACCAAAATTACACGGCACCAAGATCCCAGTGTTGGGACACAGTGGATTTCCTAAAACTGGAGCACACATAATCTGGTGTAGCTATGCATAGTAATCAATCCGCTTCTAAATTCTTGTTCAAATAAGCTTTGACAATAAAACCTAGCAGCTGATTGGTTACTATGCACAGCTGCACCAGATTTTGTGTGCCCTGTCTTTAGTAAATCTCTCTCCCAGTGTACTATCAATTTATAACAGACTAAAAATGCGTTCATTACTTTAGCTGTTTCATTACTTTAACTGCTAGCTAAGCGTGAATTTAAATAATCTACACATTTTATTCTGTAGTATTCATGCTAATGCATTCTCCAGTTGGCTGGTAATTGAAAAGGATCGTCCCAGTCTTCAGCATCTTACGGTATCTCACAAAAGTGAGTACACCCCTCACGTTTTTGTAACAATTTTATTATATCTTTTCATGTGACAACACTGAAGAAATGGCACTTTGCTACAATGTAAAGTAGTGAGTCTACAGTGTAAATTTGCTTTCCCATTAAAATAACTCAACACACATCCATTAAGGTCTAAACCGCTAGCAACAAAAGAAAGTATACCCCTAAGGGAAAATGTACAAATTGGACCTAATTAGCCATTTTCCCTCCCCGGTGTCTCATTAGTGTTACAAAATCTCAGGTGTGAATGGGGAGCAGGTTTGTTAAATTTGGTGTTATCGCTCTCACTCTCTCATAATGGTCACTGGAAGGTCAACATGGTAAAGAACTCTCTGAGGATCTGAAAAAAAAGAATTGTTGGTCTTTATAAAGATGGCCTAGGCTATAAGAAGATTGCCAAGACCCTGAAACTAAGCTGCAGCATGGTGGCTAAGATCATACAGTGGTTTAACAGGACAGGTTCCACTCAGAACAGGCCTCGTCATGGTCAACTAAAGAAGTTGAGTGCACATGCTCATCGTCATATCCAGAGGTTGTCTTTGGGAAATAGATGTATGAGTGCTGGCAGCATTGCTGCAGAGGTTGAAGTGGTGGGGGGGGTCAGCCTGTCAGTGCTCAGACCATACGCCGAACACTGAATCAAATTGGTCTGCATGGCTGTCATCCCAGAAAAAAGCCTCTTCTAAAGATAATGCACAAGAAAGCCCCGCAAACAGTTTGCTGAAGACAAGCAGACTAAGGACATGGATTACTGGATTATTCATGAAAGACAGAAGTTGTCCAATCTGATTTATTTGTATGAGGAGGTAAGTAAAACCTTGGACAAGAGGGGTGGCTGTGGATGTGGTATACTTGTATTTTACAAGAGTTTGACACAGTTCCCCACACAGCTAATATGTAAGGTAAAGTCTACAGGCTTGGAAAGATAAATTTGTAAATGGAGAGTAGTGGTTAATGATTTTTAATCTAAATGGTCTTATGTTATCAGTGATGTACCCCAAGGTTCAGTGTTGGGACCCTTAATTTTTATAATCTTTATAAATGATATAGGGTCTGGGATTAAAAGTACAGTTTCTGTCTTTGCAGATAACACCAAGCTATGCAGTGCAGTTTACAAGCTGACCACAATGCACTGTTTAATTGGGCAACTAAGTGGCAAATGAGGTTTAATGTTGATAAATGTACATTTATACACTTGGGCTAAGAATATGCATGCATCATACATACTAGGATGAGTACAACTGGAGGAATCCATAGTTGTGAAGCATCTGGGGGTTTTGGTAGATTGTAAGCGCAATAATAGCATGCAATGCCAAGCTGCAGTTTCCAAAGTGAGCAAAGTCCTTTCTTGTATTAAGAGAGGTCTCCAAAAATCCGGTTGCACTCCGCTTGAGTGCTTCTGCCAGTACACAGCTTCCTCCAGTCTAAACATCAGATATTATAGCCACATATTGTAACTAAAAAACAGGTGAGAATAGCTCCGTTACTCAGCTTGAAAATTGAATAATTTATTGGACAAGTATACAGCCTTTTTATACACTTGAAAAGTATGTCAGTCCCTACATACACAATAACCCAAATATTTACCCAAAACATCACACAGTGGTTTAGCTAACGAGGTAGGGCTGACCCATGGCTAATCCTATCCACCTGGATGACTCAGCTGTCACATTGCAGACTAGCCTTGCCAACTTCAAGCTTACTGCAGACAATATACATTATCATGTTCCACCAGCCCCCCGCCCTTGTGACTCCCGTCACAAGAGGTATGGACTCCAGAGAGCGATATATAATTTCTCTCCTGTTCAAATCATTAGGTAGACCTCATCTGGAATATGCAGTTCAGTTTTGGGCACCAGTTCTCAATAAGGATATCGGGGAACTGGAGAAAGTGCAGAGAAGGGCAACCAAACTGATAAGAGGCATGGAGGAACTCGGCTATGAGGAAAGATTAGAGGAACTGAATTTATTCTCTCTTGAGAAGAGATTAAGGGGGGGGGTTATGATCAACATGTACAAATACATAAGTGGTCCATATAGAGAGCTTGGTGTTGAGTTATTCACTTTAAGGTCATCACAGAGGACAAGGGGGCACTCTTTATGTCTAGAGGAAAAAAGATTTTATCTCCAAATATGGAAAGGTTTCTTCACAGTAAGCGTTGTAAAAATGTGGATTGGACTCCCTCCAGAGGTGGTTCTGGTCAGCTCAGTAGATTGCTTTAAAAAAAAGCCTTGATTTTTTCCTAAATGTAAATAATATAACTGGGTACTAACATTGTATAGGTAAAGTTGATCCAGGGAAAATCCGATTGCCTCTCAGGGGTCAGGAAATAATTTTTTTTCCCCTGCTGTAGCAAATTGAAGAATGCTTTGCTGGGGTTTTTCACCTTTCTCTGGATTAACTGTGGGTGAAGGTTTGTGTATATGGGATTGTATGTCCTGTGCTCTGATGAGACCAAGATAAACTTATTTGGTTCAAATGGTGTCAAGCATGTGTGGTGGCAACCAGGTGAGGAGTACAAAGACAAGTGTGTCTTGCCTACAGTCAAGCATGGTGGTGGGAGTGTCATGGTCAGGGCTGCATGAGTGCTGCCGGCACTGGAGAGCTACAATTCATTGAGGGAACCATGAATGCCAACATGTACTGTGACATACTGAAGCAGAGCATGATCCCCTCCCTTCAGAGACTGGGCCGCAGGGCAGTATTCCAACATAAAGACCCCAAAAACGTCATCATGGAGGAGTCGAAGAGGACTCCAGTGGCAACCTGTGAAGCTCTGGTGAACTCCATGCACAAGAGGGTTAAGGCAGTGCTGGAAAATAATGGTGGCCTTACAAAATTTTGACACTTTGGGCCCAATTTTGACATTTTCACTTAGGCCCCTTTCACACTACCGCAACTTCAATGTCGCGTGATTTTACCACGATTTCAGGGTATGCCTGTGTAACTCGCATCAGTCTAACCAAAGTAGTAAAGGGACTACTTTGAAGTCGGTGTGACTTGAAGTCGCACAGATATGAATAGTACTCATTGGAAATCATGGGGTACAACTTGTCATGCAACTTTGCAGTCCCAAGTCGCACATGTGTGAAAGGGGCCTTAGGGGTTTACTCCCTTTTGTTGCCAGGGGTTTAGACATTAATGGCTGTGTATTGAGTTATTTTGAGGGGACAGCAAATTTACACTGTTATACAAGCTGTGTAATTTCTTCAGTGTTGTCACATGAAAAGATGTAATAAAATATTTACTAATATGTGAGGGATATACATATGGTGGCCTGTGTCTGAGGTGACCTTTTTGATGCATTTATTATCCATGAAACATTCTTCTTCGAAAATTCTGATTTGTTTTTTTTTATTATGATGTTATTTTAATGCTTTGCCATAGGGAGCTATTCAAGGTCCAGAAGAGTTTGTTGAAGGAATGGCACTGGGAGTAAAGGCACTTGTTGGTGGAGCAGTTGGTAAGTAAACAAATGATCTCTTATGGCGTGCGGCCACAGGCAAGGAGAAATTTCATACATTCTGACTCTGGTCCTGGATATAGTCTTCCCATTTCTCTAAAGCTCATCTCTGGGCAAGTATTTAGTATTTTCTGCTAAATCCCTACTCCTCTAGACCATAGCTCTACCACCTTACTTTTTTTACCCTCCCCGTGAGATGAAAATCATCTTTGATGTTCAGGTGATACCATCACCAGACTTAGAGGAAGTAAACCCTGGTGGGTTTTACTTCCTCTTTATTTCCGTGCAAAGGTAAAGCATAATGGCATCGCATAGTAGCCCATTATGTGTCTCATACATGAAACCGAAGCCTGTGATGTCTCCGTTGTCCCCACTAGCAGGGAACGTCCATCTTGGCCCCTCTTCCTTCCAGGGCTGCAAACTCTGGCTCTGTGACTGCCTTGAGTCGCGTGACGTCAGTCCCGTACATGTCTGTGGGAGCCGTCAGCCATGGCATGACCCCTACTGGAAACGGCACCATGTGCCCTTTCTTAAGTGCTCATGCCGCCATCGGCGCTCAGCTTTTTCATAAATATCTCCTATACCGTGGCGTACAACCACTTTAAGGAACTTTTGTTTTCCATGGTGCAGTGATAAGGAGTCTACAGGGCACAATATTCATAGCTGTGATGGCTGGTCTTCCTAAAAGTAAATGAAGTTTCAAGGGCAGTTAGTGGGCAGCATTTCATGAGGAACTAAGACATAAATGTAGCTAGGACACCTGTAAGAGCAAGCCCCTAAACAAAGTGAAGCTAGGGCTTTTGCTTTATTAAAAAAAATCTGCCCAGGAGACTGTGTTAATCTCTTTAGATTATATGTATACAGTACAGGATTTTATTTGGTCCGTCAGAATACAATATCTTAGAAAAATATTACATTTTGAAGTAAATATAGTTGTGGCCCAAATAGGATCATGTTTAGGGAAACATTTCAGTCTGGAAATATGAAAAACTTAGAGAAATGCAGAGGATTATTAGTAATCACAGCTCTTACTGCAAGATAAACAAATTGTGATCTTCTGTTAGCATCACTATTTATGTTGTTACTTTATTTTTTATTTTTTAGAATGTGTAAAAAATAGTTATTTGAATGGCATTCAGGTCTAAACCCAACAAGGTTTTTATGCTTTGGTAGAAGTATCACTCTCAGCATGCTCCAATTCCAACAGTTTACCAGCCACAAGTTGTCATTGCTGTGAAAGTAGGAATTTCTTGAAAGCTGTACCTACACAGACAGCTGGCTGACAGAGTTTTTTTTAGGGAGGGAATCTTGTGACAGTAGGCAAGAAAGTGCCGTCTCCCATGTTTTATTATATTGGGGGAATGGAACATCCAACATACTAACAAATGCCAACTATTCCAATGACACAAATTCTGTAGACAGTCACACTGCTGTGACATTCATTTATATTATAAATTGATATTGGGCTGTAAGTGATCACCATGTAGATGACTCAGGGAAGCTCGGAGGTTAGTCCAGTCCCTGTATGTACTGCAGACCATACAGCCAGCTGTAGTTCCAAGCAAAGTTCCTGTGCTGTCACTGGCACTCCCAGCCACACCCCCAGCCATTTATACATGTCTGCACTGACAGAATGCTAGCTGACAGGCAGGTTGAGTTTTTGATTTTGACTTTTGTGATAAGATATGTTTGTTGTAATAGGTGGCTTGGCTGGAGCTGCATCCCGAATCACGAGTGCTATGGCCAAAGGTGTAGCAGCCATTACTATGGATGAAGAATACCAGCAGAAGAGGAGAGAAGCCATGAACAAACAGCCAAGTGGCATCAGGGAGGGCCTTACACGTGGAGGCAAAGGCCTTGTGTCTGTAAGTAAAATTTTCCGTATTGAATTACCTTAAACATTACAGAATAATACAAATATTTTTTATTGTTTTTGTTATAGGCTTCATTAATAAAACATTGTAAAGAATGGGTAAAGAATGTAAAGAATGGGTTGTTAGCTTTAAGCACATTGGGGCTGATTTACAAAAGGTTTGCGCCATGAGTTGCAGCGCACGCCGATGCGCAACGGCCGTTTTCATATTCACAAAGCATTTGCGCCTGTAACACAGCGCAATTCCCCATTCACTAATAACATGCTGGCGCACGAGAGGCGGTGATCTGTGCGCCGCTATAGATCTGGCGCACACATTTTTCAACTCAGAATTAAAAGAAGCTGGAAATGTCAATATTATGGGGGTGATGTGAGGAAGTATAGTTATAACTGTCCAAGTAACAAATATGCCCAAAATAGAACAAAAAAGTAACTTTCTCTGAGCAAGCCTGCTGCGCCTGCAAATACACTTGGAGCTGCACGAGGTCAATTTATGCACTGTGCATGCGCAAGCGGCATTTGTGCACGTTCAAGTGCTCTGGTTCACTGCGCCGGAAAAATCTTAGTAAATGTCAAGCCACATAGATTCATTCGCATAAGTTGAACAGGTTTACCGCTCAACTTGACTTTTTCTTTTTTTTTTAGCTGGTTCACTTCTATGTTTTTTTTAAGGCTATTTGCACATGGGTCATGTTAGCATTAAGAATTTTTTTTTTTTTTAAATGTAATTTTAACGGGAACCTGCGTCAAAAAAAAAAAATGGAGTGGGGGTCCCCCTCAAAATCTAGAACTGTCAGAAGAAGAGAAGCGTCACACGGCGGGAGACTCCCATTGCGCGAAGTGGCCCGAGAACGAAGCGAGGAAGAAGAGACGCCGTGGAGGAAGATGCCGGGCGAGAACACCGGAGCAAGAAGCAGTGGATCGGAGGAAGAAGAAGATGGAGGAAGAAACCAAAGGATGAAGGAAAGAAGGGAGAAGACCAGAAGAAAGAAGATGAAAGAAGAAGACTTTAATAAAGTACCTGTCAAAAACTGTCTCTTGTCATTTTTAACACTTTTGTCACTTTTTGGTTAAATGCTAGGAGTACTTTTGTACCTCCTTACCATTTCACACAGGGGGGGTCACCTTGTTAAAGGGGGCTTCCAGATTCCGATAAGCCCCCGCCCGCAGACCCCCACAGCCACCGGCCAGGGTTGTGGGGATGAGGCCCTTGTCCTCATCAACATGGGGACAAGGTGCTTTGTGTGATTGTTCTTCATATCTAAATAGAACCTGATTGTGGTGGTATTATACAGGATTTATTGTTGATACCAGGTATGGCTTATCATAATGTTGCCTCTAAGGGTAATAGCAACAACACAGGATTGTCCCATAGAGGGCATGAAAAATATAGGAAAGGAGTAGTTGCTAGACCCTGGCACTCAGGATACATGCTGTGGGACTTATTTATCCTGTAGACCCTGGGTCAGCAACCCGTTGATCGCGATCTACCTGTTGATGGTGGGAAGCCGACAGGTAGATCACGATCAGGGTTGTGTGCCAGTGCTTTCCTCAGGCTGTTGGTGGAGGGGGGGTGGGGGGGGGGGGCAGAAGACACTACCATGTGTTTGGGAGTCGGAGGACACTAGTGTGTGTGTGTGTGTGTGTGTGTGTGTGTGTGTGAGGGCAGAGGACACTACAGTCGGGGGGGATAGAATATTACTGGTGGAATGTGATTTTAAGCGGGGCAGAAGATTTATTGGAGGCACTATTTGTTTTTATTATAGGAAATCAAAAATCCCCAGGAATCTTTGATTTCCTACCTGTTGTCCAGGTAGATCTCAACCTCTGAAAGGTTGCCTACCCCTGCTGTAGAATACATACTTCAGTTGTAGCTGAACTTTTATTTTTTTTCTTTGCTTATTTTTAACATTCTTACTCACATATTCACATTAACTATATTTTACTTTAGAATTGTATTTGGTAAATCAAGCACTGCAGGAGGCACAGGAAATGAACACTCTCAGAAGTGTTAGTTTTAAAAGAAACGTCACCTAGGGAAGATCACCAAAAAAAAAAAAAGAGGAATAACATCATCATATACAAACCCAATAGCATTTCAGTCTAGGTTTCCAGGTGTGTCTCTGGTCTTTTGGGACCCTAGCAATGCTGTTGGTCATCAGTAGTGACATATACAGCCTTATTCAATGAAAAGTTCTTGCTCATAAAGGAAAACTGAAGGCAAACATTTGTATTCAAATCTGCTGTGTATAAAAAATTAAGTTTACTCATGTGAAATGAATGGTCCACAGAATACAATATTCTATGAATAGACAGGAGTAGAGATATCAGAGCCACAGCTCTCATACTCTCATAGTTTCAGCTCTGGAAGTAAAGTGAAACTTTACTATCCACTGTTAATTAAATTGGAAACCGAAAGAAAATGACAGAGATTTAAAAAAAATGCCATACACTTCATGTAAGAACTTTTTTTTTTTTTTTTCTTTTTCCTAACACAGATTTTAGGAAATATTGTTTGCCTAAAGGTCTGCTTTAAGGGCTATACAAAGGCAGCTTAGCAGATTTATTATCTGAGTTGCAATTCAGAATGAAATGAGTTTTGATGTTGGTAGGAAGATTTATTATCTGTGGTCAAATGAATGACTGGCCAGTTTTATGCAGTATTCGTCAAACCATCGCCTATCTGACATTTGTTCTCATTTCAAAACTCTATTTTTAAGAAGTGTTTAGTTGCTGGCACTTGCAAATAGTATTCGTCAGCAACATGCATTTCTATATAAGTCATTATTTCTT
The DNA here is from genome assembly GCF_037356315.1 of Lithobates pipiens. Lineage (NCBI taxonomy): Eukaryota > Metazoa > Chordata > Amphibia > Anura > Ranidae > Lithobates > Lithobates pipiens. The sequence goes on along the minus strand of NW_027507718.1, from coordinate 20,990,045 downwards.
TTCTTTTCTTCAGGGCTTTGTCAGTGGTATAACCGGGATAGTAACAAAGCCAATTAAAGGTAAAGTCAGCAAGTTTGCTACAGTAATGGTGCTGTATGGATTTCAGTGTTAAGATTTTCACATTTAACCCAATATATTTCCTAGGTGCTCAGAAAGAAGGAGCAGCAGGATTTTTTAAAGGAGTTGGCAAAGGATTAGTGGGAGCTATAACCAGGCCAACAGGTGGCATAATAGATATGGCCAGCAGCACATTTCAAGGCATCAAGAGGTAAATGTTTGTATATTGTTAAATGTTTTGGCTAATATAATGCACCAGGGCTGTGGAATTATTGTGGTATCTTTAGTTTCGGAGAAAGGCACAATCTGGGGAGGTTGCATGTAACTCATGTAATAATGTCTGTAACTTCTATATTGAGGGCTGAACTTAGAGACAGAATGAAATGGTGTAGACCTCTGGTGCCCAACATGAAAACCATATGGGTAGCAGAGCGGTAGCGAGGTGCCGGGAGTTTGACTACTTTGTGTTCAGTGCCACCTCTAGTACAAGTAACATCCCGGCTCAGACAGAGGGAGAGAGCATACCAGGAGTGTCAATCATACGTATCTGTCCTTTCAGCTCTCCTCTCTCCCCCCTCATCCCCTCCTTCCTGTCTGTCATCTCCCTCTGTGTCTGTCTCCAACCCGGCCCCTCCCCCGCTGCTCTTCTTGTAAAATAAAAAATTTAAATTGTCACTGCCAGCCTCTCTATTATAGATTAATAATAAAGATATTCTTAATACCAAATTTGAGCTGTCAGGCCAGTCATGTGACTTGCAGCCGCTTTACAGCTATGATACAGAGCTTCTGCAGAGCAGACAAGTGGCCAAGTGATCTCCATGGCTGACGCCCGAGGGAGATCACAGCCCCCTCCCTCAGAAGCAATCCATTGGAGCTGTAAAGTGGCTGCGAGTAATGTGACCAGCCAGAAGACAGCCCAAATTAGGTATTTAGAACGCTCGTTTTTGAAAACTACTGACATAGTGTGCTATGCCAGCCTTTAATAGAGGGGCTGGCATAGTCTTGTATAGATGGGTTTACAAACCCTTTAATACTTTCACTGCCATGACCATCAATACATGGGGTGGGGTTACCTTTCATTGCCATGACCACTAATGCGGAGGGTGGAAGCGGGGGTGAGATAGAAGGGTTAAATTTCTCTGCCATGGCCACCAATACAGAGAGGTATGTAACATTCACTGCCACGGACAACCAATGCAAGGGAGGGGTTACATTTTGCTGCCACTGACGACTAATGCAGGAAGGGAGTGGTTAAATTTCACGACCAATGTATGTGGGTGTGTGCATAGAAGGTGGGAGGTTGATGGTTCTGATGGCGATGCTGGTGGCTATTGTTGCAGTCACTGACACCAATGTTGTGGGTTGTTATTGTGTCCACTGACGCCAATGCTCGAGGTCATTATTGTGGAAATCAACACCAGTGCTGTGGGTTATGATTGCATCCACAGACCCAAACACTGAAGGAATGACACTTTTCTACAATGTTAAGTAGTGATTGTACAGCTTGTATAACAGTCTAAATTTGCTGTCCCCTCAAAATAACTCGACACACAGCCATTGTCAACAAAGAGGAGTACACCGCAAGTGAAAGTGTCCAAATTGGGCCCAAAGTTTTAATATTTTGTGTAGCCACCATTATTTTCCAGCACTGCCTTAACCCTCTTGGGCATGGAGTTCACCAGAGCTTCACAGGTTGCCACTGGAGTCCTCTTCTACTCCTCCATGACGACATCACGCAGCTGGTGGATGTTAGAGACCTTCCGCTCCTCCACCTTCCGTTTGGGGATGCCCCACAGATGCTCACTAGGGTTTAGGTCTGGAGACATGCTTGGCATCCTTTAACCTCTGAAGCAATGCTGGCAGAGTCAATACGTCTATTTCCCAAATACAACCTCTGCATATGAGGCTGAGCATGTGCACTCAATTTCTTTGGTCAGCCATGGCAAGGCCTGTTCTGAGTGGAACCTGTCCTGTTAAACCGCTGAATGGACTTGGCCACTGTGCTGCAGCTCAGTTTTGGGGTCTTCACAATCTTCTTATAGCCTAGGCCATCTTTATGTAGAGCAACAATTATTTTTTTCAGATCCTCAGAGAGTTTGCCATGAGGTGCCATGTTGAACTTCCAGTGACCAGTATGACAGAGTGAGAGTGATGACACCAAATTTAACACACCTGCTCCCCATTCACACCTGAGACCTTGTAACACTAACAAGTCACATGACACTGGGGAGGGAAATGGACAATTGGGCTCAATTTGGAAATTTTCACTTGGGGTGGTGTTATTTTGAGGGGACTGCAAATTGACACCATTATACAAGCTGTACACTCACTACTTTGCATTGTAGCAAAGTGTCATTTTTTAAGTGTTGTCACATGGAAAGATATAATAAAATATTTACAAAAATGTGAGGGGGTGTACTCAGTTTTGTGAGATACTGTATTTTTTCATCCACTGACACCAATGTTGGGGATTTTGCATCCACTAACACAAATGCTGGGGGTAATATTGCGTCTACTTACACCAATGATAGGGTTTATTATTGCATCCATTGACATCAATATTGAGGGTTATTTTTGTGTACACTGATGCAATTGCTAGGGGTTATTATTGCGGAAACTGACACCAATGCTGAGGTTCTTTTTGCACCCACTGACACCAATGCTGGAGGTTAGTTTTGCATCCACTGACCCCAATGCTGGGGGTTATTATTGCGTCCACTGACACCAATGTTGGGGGTTATTGCACTCCAACTTCACTGTGCATTGTAATACGCTGTAAAAAATGCAGCAAGATCACTATTTGTGGATGGTGAGGTGTGAAAATGCACTGCTGTTGTGTGGTCCTCTGCCAGTGTCGGGGAGTTGCACTTGAGGCCCTTTATAGTTTTTAAGTTTATCACTTCTGGTTTAGACAGTGTTGTTTTAATTACATTGTGTTTTGTATATTTATTAAAGTCTTAAGTACAGCAAATGTGGTACTTGTATCAATAAAGAAAAGTACAGGAAATGTAACTGCACCTTTCCTTCACAGGGCTACAGACACTTCTGATGATGTGGAGAGCCTACGACCTCCAAGGTTTATACACGAAGATGGTGTTATAAGGTCATACAGGATGAGAGAAGGTACAGGAAGCCAAATGCTACAGGTGATGAGAACTAAGCTTTACAAAACTCATGCCAATATCTAAGGGCAAAATATCAAGTTTGGTATAAAGTTTCATACAAGACATAGTATACCTCATTATAAAATGTAGAAGAAAAAGCAACTATTATGGATTTTGGACTGCAGATCAAAGTTTTGTATAATAATGCTATGTATTGTACAGTCTGTCTATTATATTTTTTTATTGGTTTTAGAAAAATTATCAAATTAAAAGATATAGCATTTAGAGCTCATACAAACCGCAGTAACCAAGTAATACAGCCTCCAGAGTCTCTGTAAAAACATTCCCGGGTCCCACAGCTCCTGCCTCTAGCCAGCCATAGACAGCAGTTAAAAGAAGCAGCTATACGTGGTTATGCATGTGGGTTACATAAAGCGCACACACAGACCTATTCACCAAACACAGGCTATCTGCGTTTGGCGCATATGTCCATATGCGTGTTGGTGCTTTACTCAAACCCCTACACATAACCACATATAGCCACATCTTCTAATTGGGTGCACTGCCGCTGCGAGTCACGCTGAGTTTTTACACAGCCTCTGGACACTGTGCAGCCTCCTTACAGTCATGTACATGAGATCTCTGTGAAAAAAAAACTTTTTATTACTATTAAATAGTACTGTTTTTTATTACATTTCTATGGTAGTTTTGAATCTAAATTACTTTTGTCCTTTAAAGGGAGTAAAAAAAAAAAGCACTTTTAAAAGAACATATTAACAGAAATGGATTGAATGATTGTACTAGACAAGTTATGCAATGATAGAGCAATGCATTTAGTGGTACATCTTTCTGCTGTGGTGGGGGGGGTGTTATCCTGCTTGGCCTGTTCTACTCTCCAGCAAGAACATATTTAAAAGGAGAACATTGAAGGAATAGAATAACAAATTGGGTGACATGGTAATTTTACAGAGAAATCATAGTTTTGTAATTCTGTTGAATGCCAAATTGCCTAACTCTTGAACAATTGTACAGTGTATAAATACCAATTACCAGTTGTTGTAAGTTCTAATTAATCATCATAGATCAGGTAAATCAGTCCATGTGTAATCGGGAAGCTCCAGAAATTGTAAGTTTTCTGAAAAGGTCAGATTTTACCAATTAACTATGAGGATATGCAACTTGGTTTACACTATTCTAATTTTAGATAACGTGTGCGAGTCACAAGATAGCATAGCATTCTGCTATTGTTTAATGTAGAACTATAGGCCAAACTTATTTTTTAATTTCGGATAGAATAAGGGAAACCCATGTAAGGTTTATTTTTGCCATCTTTGTCCCACTGTGGAGGTTTACCTTCACTTGCTGTTCCATAGCCAAAACAGGAAGTGAGAGGAAATTCCGGCAAATTAAGGGAATCTCTTGGGGACCCCGAGGTCACCAGAACTAGTGTCCCCATTAGAAGATTTCCCTCTATTACTTTTCTGGAGACAACCCAAAATTTGGGATTTTCTTTTACTTTCAATGATAATGGTAAACAGGACAAATCTCTCTAATGGGGACACTGACCGCAATAAAAACTGACAGGTGTTCTAATCTTTCTCCACTCTATCCAAAACAAAAAAAAAACTTTTGCCTTTAGTTATACTTTAAATGCAGGCAATGCTAAGGCCGGCCATAGATGGTTCGACCTATGGATGGGCAAGCTGCATGTACCGAGTTGATCAATCAACTTGGGTAAATCCAGCCTGCTGGATCTTACCCCCATCCCCCCCCCCCCTCGCCGGTTTCAAGAAGAAATTTGCTTCCTTTATGGCTGGCTTAAAGTGACACTAAAGGCAAGCAGGGAGCTTGCCATAGGATCACCAAGCTGAGTTGCTGCTGTGTGTGTCCATTAAGATACAGAGTCGTGGCCTGGCCTCACCCCCTCTCTCTCCAGCTCACTCACTTCGACAGCAGCGGGAGCCAATGGTGCTGTCTGTCTCAGCCAATGAGGAGGGAGAGTCCTGGACACCGGAGCCTCTTGTACAACATCGCTGGATCAAGCTAGTCCTGGACATTTCAGTGTAATTAGCTATGTCGGCACAAGGCAGGGGCATCTTGGCCTGTCAGTGCATTAAACATGAATACAGTAGTTGGTTTTTAAGCTTATGGAGCAAAACGGGGAAGGCACACTGCAGTCAATGGAGAAAACAAAAGTGACAGAGTAAGGTTTTCCATACCCATTTATAATATTTCCACAGGTAAGCACTGAATAGTGGTGCCTGCGAGTAGCTCATAGATATTAGTGCGCCTTCAAATGTGGGTTGAAAGTCAGATCAGCACTCATGTAATGTCTAAGGACCTACAGGGAGCCAATCTGAAAAGGCAGTACAGTCAAAGTAGTCACACACATATGCAATGCAGATTAATATGCCTTTGTATACTACATGCATTCTGTGATCACAGCATATAATCATTTAGGCCAATTTTACACTTATTATGCATTTATAGGATGCTAAAACATTTACATTTTTGAGGTAAATTATGAACTTTAACTGCAGAGTCTCTCTGTTTTGTTTCCTATAAATCCATGTTTTGGTGTGCATTTCATTGATCATCATTCATTGTTTAAATTTGCATCAACGTATGCTTTTCATGCATGTCCACTCACTTTTGTTAATCTTTTGTTTTACACTTTAAAATACTTGTATTTGAAAATAAATGGTATACAAAACGGGACATTTTGTTATTGTGTTCAGCCATAGATGTTTTTATTAAGATTCAGGTAATTTATTTCCATCTAGGTATAGTCTGCCTAGTCATGTTTTGTCAATGCTTTATCTTATCCAACAATGCTTGTCTTAAAGCTGAACTCTGGGTTACTGAAAAATGTCATCTTGCACTGCATGCACCTCCAACACACACACGCACACACGCACAGCAGCACTGCAGGGGTAAATGCTTGTTTTGTTTTGTGTTACACTGGAGCGGTGCGCTTGCAGGTCATTAGAAAAAGTCCTGCAAGCAGCATCTTTGGAGCGGTGTATACACAGCTCCTGCACTGCCCTTGCCCAAAAGCAGCACTTGTCGAGCGCATTAACCCTTTCTTTGGCCGCTAGTGGGAGTTAAAAGCGCCACGCTAGTGGCTGAAAAGAATGGCTAAAACTACGGTAAAGCGTTGCTAGAACTAGTGGCGGTTTACCGCTAACGCGGCCTGCTGTGAGTGTGAAACGGGTCTAAAGGGCTAATTTTTGCTTTCTCTTATATTCACCGACCGACACAGCTCCTCTCTTAGCCATTGGGTTGTTATGCCCTATTACTAGGACATACTAGGCATTAGTTGTAATACAACACTCAGAACTCTTAGTTTTGCCCAGGGGGCGGTTCCTTGGGCAACAACCCTCCAGCCTGCCATGCAGTCATCAGTTTTATTTTGCCTAGTGAAGGAGAAGGACCTAGGAACCATGCGGGCCCATTGGTCCGTGCCTTTTTCTGCAGAAGCGTGACTTTTTGCGCAAGATGATTGATCCTGTGATCTACTATCAACAGCCAGCTGGGTGACAGGCTGGATACTCTTACCCTTGTAGTCTCCCCAGTCCGGCCATCGATCGTGTGCAGGCCGCAGCTACATGCTAGGCAGGCCACGACGAAACCTCAGCTCCAGAGGTGGTCGGTGAGCTTTTATGCTCTGGGGCATACATATGACCGGGCTACTGATGTCTGCGTCACATTATGCCGGGCCAGCAGCCACCCTGTACTGATCAGTTAGTGGGTCTGTGATGGAATGTCTCCCAGCTCTTCAGGACTGGTAAGTACAGCTCTCCCTGCCTTGGGGGGCTGAGGAGCTGGGCATTCCTGGGAGGTCGATTCGGGGGTCCCTCACCTCCCTCTCTTCTCTCCCTGTCCCTATCTTCCCACCCCCCCTCCCTGTGGGGGATGCTGCATGTGGCTGCTGAGCGGTGTGTGTGTGTCTATGCAGGGGCTCTCCGGGGGGGCTCTCACCTGGGGGGGGGGTTGCGCTGGCTAGCTGTGTCCAGGGTCCTGTTCTTCATGCCCCTGAAAGGTGTCTGTGAGGCCATGCTGATGTCCTGCGCAGTGCTGTGCTCACCGCCATTGATTTCTCCCTGTAGCTCATTTAGCTGCTTTCGGCTACCATTTTAGGTGTGGGCAAAGGCAGCATGCTTTCCTGGGCTTCAGCAGCCATTTTCCTGGTGATTTCCTATTCAGAACACCAGCGGCCATTTTCTTGTAGCCTGAAAAAAAATTTTTGTGTTCTCTAGAGGCAGCATGTGCTCCTGTGCCCTCACAGCCATTTTTCCTGTGTTTTATGTCCTTGTGCTGGACACTGGGTGGCCATTTTCTTGAAGCCTGAGCACACTTCAGATCGTTTTTAGCTCCATTTGCAGCTGCTTCCACCGACACAGCACTATTTCCTCTGCACCTGGGAGCCAGCAGGGACTACAGGCACTACCTGCTGAATAGCGCAGAACTCCTCAGGGTGGTGAGTCCAGCAGGAAAAAGCCCCTCAGCCAGCGGCAGTAAGGAGGGTGGGACTGTCACTGTCCTAAGTCCCCTTCGGGTGGCAGACATGGTAGGGTCAGCATGGCTTCAGAAACTGGTGTTTCTTCCCCCGAAATCCAGGCATTTGCAACTGGGTCGCCTGCGGAGTGCGCAGTGCCTATGGACACCCTGGCGGCGGTCCTCAATTCGTTCATTGCCAAGATGGAGGCGGCATGTGAGGACAAGGGTGAAAAAAAGCAGCCCCCCCCCCTCCGTCCTTTGGGGAGAGCTCTGACGCAGACTTGGGTCCTGCTGAGGCTGGTGACCCCTGTTCTGTCTTATTAGATGACGCTGACCAGGACCATTCGGACAGTGAGGATGAGTCCCCATCCGGGTCCGTGTGTGACAAGGCACTTCTTGGAGCACTTATCACAGCTGTGCGTGATAACCTGAAGATTAAGGAGAGAGCAGATCCCTCTGCTGATGTAGCGGTCCCCTTTGGGTCCCACAAGCCAGCACGTTCACCTAAGGTGTTCCCGTATCTGACTTATTTTGACTAGTTCATTTACAAGGAATGGGGTCGCCGCAATGGACCTTTTCGGTCCCCAAATACATGGCGGTGCGTTACCCTTTTGAGGAAAGTCTTCTCGAAGTGGTCAGCTCCTCCGGTCGTGGACCCCTGTATCCAGGTTAAATAAAGTAACCACGATCCCGGTAGAGGGGACTCCTGCTTTTAAGGATCCCACGGACAGGAAGGCCGAGGCAGTGGCTCGTTCCTTGTTTACGTTGTGGGGTCTGTCGTGCGACCAGTACCGGCGTCCGCACTTGTGTCGCAGACACTGAGTGGGCAAAACTGTTGCACCGCCAATTGGGAGAGCAGCATGCTTCTCCTGTCTGCGTGGAACTAGCAGACCAACTATTGCAAGGCCTTAAGTATGTTTGTGACACGGCCCTGGATACTCTTCCTCTGTTATCCAGGGCTTCAGTGTCAGCAGTGGTGCTGAGTCGCCTGATTTGGTTAAAATGCTGGTCTGCTGACCAGGCATCCGAAAAAGCCCTGACGGATCTTCCCTTCCTTGGTGACCGGCTCTTTGGAGCCTCTTTGGATGACATTATTAAAAATGCCACTGGTGGTAAGAGTACCCTATTCCCACAGGCCAGGAAGGCTAATGAGCCACGCTGTAGGCAATGGCCCTCTTTTTCCACTCACAAGCGGCTTTTTCGTCCACCCGGAGCTTTGGCTAAACGTCCCCAGCCTGACAGGACGACCACAGAAGGACAAAAACGTCCCTGGATCTGCAAGCCTGTGAACAAAAGTGCTACCGCATGAAGGTTTTCCCCACCTATGTCTCAGGTGGGGGGTCGCCTTCGGGAGTTTGCAGCCCGGTGGTCCTCTCGAGTATCCGACCAATGGGTCTGTGATCTGATTTCCTCCGGCTACAAGAGTTTCTCTCTTGGCCGCCAAACAGATTCTTCCCCTCCAGCATACCCGTATCCCTGACTCGCCAGGAGCCCCTCTTGTGGGCAGTAAGGGACTTGCTGAGTCGTAGGGTGGTTGTACCGGTTCCGGAATCGGAACGTTCCCAGGGATTCTACTCAAATCTGTTTGTAGTTCCCAAGAAGGAAGGGGTACGTCCAATCTTGGACCTAAAAGCCCTCAATCACTTTGTGAAAGTGCAGAGGTTCAGAATGGAATCAGTTCGCTCAGTAGTAGCTGCACTCCATCAAGGGGACTCCCTGGCGTCTTTAGACATCCAGGATGTGTACCTGCACATACCCATATGCCTTCGGCATCAAAAGTTACTGCGATTTGCAGTTGGGGAAGCCCACTACCAGTTTAAGGCTCTCCCTTTTGGTCTGGCATCAGCCCCCCGAGTCTTTACCAAGGTATTGGCTCCAGTTTTGGCGTTGCTGTGGCAACGTGGGATACCTAGACTATCTCCTCCTGAGGACATCTTCCACCTCAGAATTAGAGGAGGATGTGGGGATCACCTTGCAGACCCTGCAAGAATTTGGGTGGCTGTTGTGTACTTGGGCTTGCTGCTGGACTCCAGGGAAGCGAGAGTGTTTCTCCCTTCAGACAAACTGCAGACTCTCAGATCCGCGGTAAAACTGCTGAACTGCTGAGGAATCGCAAGTGGTCGTCGCTCCGCTTCTGCATGTGAGTCCTGGGGCTCATGGTAGCCTCCTTCGAGGCAGTACCATATGCCCAGTTCCACACCAGAGTCCTGCAGAAGGAGATTTTGACAAAATTGGACAAATCTCAGTTGTCCCTGGATCGACAGATCCAGGTGAGCCAGTTAGTCAGATAATCACTGATCTGGTGGCTGAGGTCCCCGGTGATTCAGTCCGGGAAGTCGTTCCTACCTCTGAAGTGGACAGTGATCACAACGGATGCCAGCCTATCCGGCTGGGGTGGAGTGATGGGGGTTCAGTCGGCTCAGGGCCTTTTGGTCGGCGGAAGAATCCAAGTTACCGATCAATCTGCTCGAGCTAAGAGTGATCAGGCTTTGCCTCTCCACATGTTCGATGAGACTTCAGGGGCATCCAATCAGGATCCAGTCAGACAACGCCACGGCTCTGGCATACGTCAATCACCAAGGGGGTACAAAAGGCTCAGCCGCCGCACGGGAGGTCTCTCACATACTTCGGTGGGCAGAGCGACATGTAACAGCCTTGTCGGCCATTTACATCCTGGGTGTGGAGAACTGGCAGGGGGACTATCTGAGTCGCCAGATGCTGGACCCAGGAGAATGGGCGTTGCATCCAGAGGTATTCAGGCTACTGTGCCTGAGGTGGGGCGCACCAGATGTGGATCTTCTGGCCTTCCGTCTCAATCGGAAGGTGCCGAGATTCATGTCCAGGACGAGATCTGTGGGCAGATGGCTCCGTGGGATCAGTACCAGCTGATCTACGCCTTTCCTCAACTAAAAATGTTGCTACGTCTGCTTCGCTGAGTGGAAGTCGAGGGGATCCCAGTAATACTGATTGCCCCAGATTGGCCTCAGCGTCCTTGGTACGCAGACCTGGTACGCCTGGTGGCGGACGCCCCATGGCGACTGCCGTTACGAGAGGACCTTCTGTCTCAAGGTCCGATTCTCCATCCTGCTTTACCATTGCTGGCTTTAACGGCATGGCTTTTGAGAGCCAGGTGTTCAGGAACCAGGGTTTATTGGACTCTATGATCCCAACTATGTTGAGGGCGTGGAAATCTTCTTGGAAGATATATCATCATACCTCTCCATGTGTGAGGAGAAAGGATGGTGCCCGAGCTCCTTTTCCATATCCAGGATCCTGCTGTTTCTTCAGCAGGGAGTAGAACAGAAATTGGAGTTAAGCCCCATTAAGGGGCAAATTTCACCCTTGGCTGTCTTCTTTCAGCGACCCCCTGGTGTCTCACTCATTAGTGAGTACCTTTGTTCAGGGGGTGCAACATGCGCTTCAAAAACCGCAGTTTGAAAATATCAGGGAGATTCCTCTGTTGACTCTTTCCCAGAAAATTGTCTTTCTAGTGGCCATCACATCGGCCAGGAGGGTTTCGGAACTGGAAGCCTTGTCCTGCAAGTCGCTTTATCTGGTTATCCACAAGGATAAGGTGGTGTTGCGTCCGCAACAGTCTTTTCCGGCGAAATTGGTCTAGGGTTTTCATATCAATGAGGACATTGTGTTACCATCTCTGTGTCCTAAGCCAAAACACCCTAAGGAAGTGGCCCTTCACGCTCTGGACGTGGTTCGGGCTCTTAAGGTGTATTTGTCTGCCACTGCTTCCTTTCGAAAGTCAGGCTCATTGTTTGTTTCGGTGACTGGTCCAAAGAAAGGCATGGCGGTCTCGTTGGCCACCATTTCCAGGTGGATCAGACAGATTGTAGTGCAAGCCTACGCCTTGAAGGGGCAGGTGCCCCCCTTTTCGGTCACGGCCCACTCCACAAGGGCAATCGGAACATCTTGGGCCTTCCGACACCAAGCGTCTGTTGCGCAGGTGTGTAAAGCGGCGACCTGGTCGTCTGTCCACACATTTACCAAGTTCTACAAGGTAGACATCAGTGCATCGGCTGATGCCTGTTTTGGCCGCAAAGTTTTGCAGCCGGCCATATAGTTGCAATTGAATATGCAATATATTTTCTTTTTTCCTGGTTTTTAGTTAAAAACGCAGTACCCTTAAGTTAATGCGCTGTTGCATTACATTCTGCAGTTTTTGGTGCGGTTGTGGGTAGTCACTCCTGTTGAGGGTACCCTAATTTTGTGGTGGATTTCTCCATGCACTGTTGTTTTTTTGTAGGTGAAGTTTCACTAGTTCCCACTTGACATGGTTTCAGAAGTTTCTATGCTGTTTTCCCACCCCTCGTTTGGCACTGCTTGGAGATGTCCCAATGGCTAAGAGAGGAGCTGTGTCAGTCGGTCTCTGTAATTCACCAATCGACGCAGCACCCGCCCCTCCTTTTTATCTTTACGTTATACTGCTTGTTGACATACTGATGACTGCATGGCAGGCTGGAGGGTTGTTGCCCAAGAGACCGCCTCCTGGGCGGAACTAAGAGTTCTGAGTGTTGTATTACAACTAATGCCTAGTATCTCCTAGTAATAAAGCAATAACAACCCACTGGCTAAGAGAGGAGCTGTTTTTTCAAAATGTTTTGGTTCAATTGACTTCAATGGAGAAGCTGCAGAAAAGCATTTAGTGCGTTTTGCCGCGATTTGTATTTTTTTAATCTGCCCAACAACAAATTGGGCAAAAAAAAGCATAAAGAATGCAAAACACAAACCACAGCAAAATTAAACTAAAGCACTAAAGAAACCAAAGCAAACTGCATAGGTGTGAACTGAGCCTTATGCTGGACACACATGTATCGATTTGCAGACAAGAATATTTATACAAAAAATCTTTGTACATTCGCTGAATGAAAGAATGTTTGAAAATTTCACTTGCTTTTAACATCCAGTTTTAAAATGAATATACAGTGCCTTGCAAATGTATTCACCCCCCTTGGCCTTTTTACCCATTTTGTTACATTACAGCCTTTAGTTCAATGTTTTATTTTTAATATGAATTATATGTGATGGATCAGAACGCAATAGTCTAAGTTGGTGAAGTAAAATTAGAAAAATATATACATAAAACTATATATCAGAAATAAAAAACTGATAATTGGCATGTTCGTATGTATTCACCCCCTTTGTTATGAAGCCCATAAAAAGCTCTGCTGCAACCAGTTACCTTCAGAAGTCACGTAATTACTGAAATAATGTCCTCCTGAGTGAAATCCAAGTGTCACATGATCTGTCATATACACACCTTTTTAAAGGCCCCAGAGTCTGCAACACCTAAGCAAGAGACACCACTAACCAAACACTGCAATGAAGACTAAGGAACTCTCCAAAAAAGTAAGGGACAATGTGTTGAGAAGTACAAGTCAGGGTTAAGTTATAAAAAAATATCCAAATCTCTGATGATCCCTAGGAGCACCATCAATTCGATCATAACCAAATGGAAAAAACATGGCACAACAGCAAACCAAAACTCACGAACTGGGCAAGGAGGGCATTAAACAGAGAGGCAGCACAGAAACCTAAGGCAACCCTGAAGGAGCTGCAGAATTCCACAGCAGAGAATAGATTATCTGTACTTAGGACAACAATAAGCCGTACGCTCCATAGAGTTTAGAGTTTATGGCAGAGTGGCTAGAAGAAAGCCATTACTTAAAGCAAAAAACAAAATGGCATGTTTTGAGTTTGCAAAAAATGCATGTGGGAGACTCTCAAAATGTATGAAGGAAGGTGCTCTGGTCTGGTGAGACTAAAATTTAACTTTCTTGATCATACATCACGGGACACAGGAGCTCATTACATGGTGGGTTATATAGGCACCTCTGGTGATTGGACACTGGTTAACCCCAATTAAGGAGAATTCCTCCCCTATATAACCCCTCCCATATGGGAGGCACCTCAGTTTTTTCGCCAGTGACTATGGTGGTTGGTCACGTAAAACATGTGCTATGAAGAAAGCTCTGTGCAGGTCCCTGCGGGGGTCTAAGGGCTACAACAAACCGGATCCATATCTCGGGCCGATATTTTGACTCCCAAGATGGTATGGTACCCGGGCCTCATCATCCGAAGAAACAAGGTTTGGCCTGTAAGTCCTCTCCTATTGGAAGACTGGGCTCTGGCCAGATTTGGTGTACTATTTACATAGTGGCACGAAAGTTTCTGGCAGAGTCTTTTACAAGGTCCAGGTAGGAGGTTCTTCTGAGAAAGAACCCCAAAAAACCTGAAGGTTGGCACAACTCTGCCCGCCATGATGGGTGAAGGCTGGAATCTGTCTGTTTTCAGCAATTCCTGCGGCGAGGACAGGTAAGGGAATTTAATCCTATATATAATTATATTATGGATTTCTTCATTTGAGTAGTAGTATGTCTTACCTGGTTTCCACCACTAGATGGAGTAAGAGCAGCCTGATGCATACTTACATTTCAGTACACACGCTCAGTGAAGCCTGGTTCTCCAGAGGTCTCACGTCTCCACTGCAATCCCTGCCACAACAAAAGTAATACAGGGGTCCCACGTAGTCTGGGGGTCCCAAGCAGCTCTGATGGAGATTCCCTCCCCCTCCCCCCCTGGATTCCGGCGGTCCTCGTGCACGCGCGCCGAGCACGCTCCCGGGCTAATGGAGGAGGGGGGAGTGTGGTTGTGAGCCGTGCACGTTGGTGTACACGGCGCTGTACTGAGCAGGCGCCAGGCAGAAGTTTTAAAAAGCCCAGAGCGTCAGGGGGCTGTAAGTGTGAGACACAGGAGCTGTGGGCAGTAAGCATCCCAAGGGATTGGATCCAGGCAAACCTTAGACACCTACTCAGCATCAGGTTGTGCAGTTTAAGCATATATATTTATTGTGAGACTTTAAGCACAACAGTGATTGCACTTTGTATTAGTACCTCTGCTTGTAGCTATGTCTCCTCGTAAGAGGGTCTCAGGGGGAGGTAACAAAGGCACTGGTAAATCACCGCCTAGGTCCAGGGGTTCTAAAAATGCCTGTAAGTTACCATCCCCCTCTGCAAGACTGGAGCCAGCCTCACAGGAGGAGTCAGTGCCCCTGTCAGGTTTTGCAGCCTCTCCTAATGTCTCAGCCCCGGTATAAGTCACTGAGGACTCCCTTAGGGCTACATTGGAGGGTTTTGAAGGGAGAATCATGAATTTTATTTCTGCTTCACTGAAGGATAGCAGGAAAAGGGGTAGATCCCTTCCCTCTGCTGAGATTCCTCTTTCAGATGATTCTTCTGACAATGAGGGGAGATCCCTATCTTGGGACAGGGATCTTGAGCAGTCGGAGGAATCAGAGGAAGAAGAGAGAGTCCCCTCCTCCCAGGCGCTGAGAAAACAGGTACAGTATTATACTGAATTGGTGCGTACCACATTCAGAATGCTTGCTGCTGAAGTCGCTACGTCCTTGGGAGTCAGGAAAGTCCCACAGACTGCTTTTTCCTTTCCAATTCATCCCTTAATGGATAAATTGTTGTATGAGGATTGGGGACATCCCGATAAACTGTTTGCTCCTCCTAAAAGGTTTTCTATGCATTATCGTCTGGAGGAAAGTTTCACCAAGAAATGGGGGGGTCCCATATGTCGATGCGGCTGTTTCTTGCGTGAATAAAAACCTGACCTGTCCGTTGGATAATGCTCAGGTATTTAAAGATCCAACTGATAAGAAGTTGGAGACATTAAAAGCCTCCTTTTCCATGACTGGCGCTGTAGTGCAACCTACAGTCGCAGCCGTGGGGTTGTGTCAGTTCCTCAAGGAACAGGTTAAGCAGATGCTTGGCCTCCTTCCCAGTGAGGAAGTGGAGAATTATGCAGAAATACCTCAAATTCTGTGTTTCATGATTGATGCAATTTTGGATTCTGTCCATCAAGCATCTCATTTGTCTCTCCTGTTGGTACACATGCGAAGGGCCCTATGGCTAAAGAATTGGGCAGCTGAGCTATCATGCAAGAAGCATTTGATTGGGTTCCCGTTTAAAGGGGAACGCTTGTTTAGAGAAGAATTGGACAAATTCGTCCAAAAAATTTCAGGGGGTAAATCTACTCTCCTTCCAGTCAAAAGGAGCAAACGTCCATCATTTAGGCGTTCTCTCTCTCCCGGAGGATCAAGCTCTAAGCAGTGGCGACGGCCTTCTCAACCCTCCTCTACAGGAAAGGCTCAGGGCTGGGCCCAGGGGCAGAAAAAGACTTGGGGGGGGGGGGGGGGGAAGCCTGCTAAGCAGAGCCCAAAAGCTTCCTTGTGAAGGGGTGCCCCCGCTCGGCCGAGTGGGGGGAAGGCTCCTGCAGTTTGCAGAAGCCTGGCGGGAAGAGATCCGGGACAAGTGAGTGATCTCTTCGGTATCTCTGGCCTACAAGCTAGAGTTTCAGGAGATTCCACCTTCTCGTTTTCTAAGGTCAAGGATCCCCAGGGACCCAGTAAAGCAAAAAACGCTATTTCTGCCCTTAGATCACTTACTATCCCAGGGGGTGATAGTAGAAGTGGACCCAAAAGAACAGGGTTCAGGGTTTTACTTGAATCTCTTTACCATTCCGAAGCCAAATGGAAGTGTCAGACCTATCCTGGATCTGAAGGATCTGAACCGGTTTTTACGCATCTGGTCCTTCCGAATGCAGTCAATTCGTACTGTGGTCTCCTCGCTGCACGGGGGAGAGTTTATGGCATCAATAGACATCAAGGATGCATATCTCCATGTGCCAATTTTCCCGCACACCAAAAGTATCTAAGGTTCGCGGTAGAGCGGCGCCATTTTCAATTTGTGGCCTTGCCGTTCGGGCTCGCTACGGCCCCTCGAGTCTTCACAAAGATTCTGGACCCTCTCTTGGCAAACCTAAGAGCTCAGGGTATAGCCGTCATGGCTTATCTAGACGACTTGCTTCTCATGGAGAAAACAGTAGCGTTCCTGAACCACAGTGTTACCAGAACGCTAGAACACCTGGAACGCCTAGGTTGGATTATAAACCTAGAAAAGTCATCCCTACAGCCCGCTACCAGGTTGGAATACCTGGGTATGTTTATCGACACCGCTCAGGGCAAGTTGTTTCTTCCAAGGCCAAAAGCCTTGGCCATTGGGGATCTGGTGCGCCTAATTCTGGGCAGGAGATCTTCCCCCCATTCGGTTGTGCATGAGACTGTTAGGGAAAATGGTCGCCTCCTTCGAGGCAGTTCCATTCGCCCAGTTCCACTCAAGGCCTCTGCAAAGATGCATCCTTGCGGCTTGGAACAGGAAGCCCCAATCCTTGGATCTTCGTATGTGTCTATCCCCAGGGACACGCAAGAGTCTCTCGTCTGGTGGTTACAAACCGAGAATTTGCTGAAAGGCAAAACTTTTCTTCCTCTTCCATGGAAGGTTATTACGACAGATGGCAGCCTGACAGACTGGGGAGCAGTGTTAGAGGAGACGTGCTCACAGGGGAAAGGGTCTGCGATCGAGAAGTTATTGCCCATAAATGTCTTGGAGATCTGAGCAGTTTATATGGCTCTCATAAACTGGTCTTCCAGACTACGGGGTCTCCCTGTTCAGGTTCAGTCCAACAATGCCACTGCAGTGGCCTATATCAACCACCAGGGCGGTACCAGGAGTCTGGTTGCGCAAAAAGAGGTGAATCGCATGCTTGTCTGGGCAGAAAAGCATGTTCCATGCCTTTCTGCAGTCTTCATTCCAGGAGTGGAAAATTGGCAGGCGGATTTTCTGAGCCGCCAGCAGTTGTGCCCAGGAGAATGGGCTCTGCACCCCGACGTGTTTTGGGACATATGTCACAGGTGGGGTACTCCAGACATAGATCTGTTTGCGTCCAGGTTCAACAGAAAACTGGACAAATTTGTGTCAAGAACAAGAGATACACTTGCTCAGGGGTCAGATGCTCTGACAATTCCCTGGGATCAGTACAATCTGATTTATGCCTTTCCCTCGTGCCCGCTTCTGTCGCGGTTCCTGGGAAGAGTCAAGAGGGAGACAAAATCGGTTCTTTTGGTAGCCCCGGCTTGGCCCAAGCGACCGTGGTACGCAGAGGTCATGAAGTTGGCAGTAGGCAGGCTGTGAATTCTCCCTCTCCGGCCAGATCTGCTCTCACAGGGTCCAATTTACCATCCTGCTTTACACAGTCTGAATTTGACGGTTTGGCTGCTGAGACCCACATTCTGAGAGACCGTGGGCTTTCGGGGCCAGTCCTTTCTACTCTGGTTAATGCCAGAAAGCCGGCCTCCAGGCTCATTTACTACAAAATCTGGAGGGCATATGTTTCCTGGTGTGAACTCAGGGAATGGCATCCTAGAAAGTATGTAAGGGTAGGTGCTCCTGCGCTAAGGGGGAAGGGGGAAAATCTATATGTGTTTCTATGGGTGCTGCATACACCGTCAGGGCCAAACTGATGGCCAAATGTGTAAAGGAATAAATTGAATGAGTGGTGTTGCGCTCCTAAAAACAAATTCCGCTGTTGGATACTTTAAAATATAAAATACATAAGGTTTCCAGAGGTATGGATCAGATACTGTCTAGAGTAAAAAGCTTTTGCAGAATATATAAAAACATATAAAAAAACACAAAAAATTTATAAAAAGAATGTATTATATATCATAGACAATAATACACAGTGTATAAAAAGTAGTTAGTGCCATAAAATAAATCTGCAAAAAACGCAAGCAAGTGCAAACAAGTAGATAACTAGCAAGACTGTGCAACATATGCAATGTGCAAAAATGTATATATATCCCAAAGTGGGACGTGGAGATTTAAAGTAGTCCACGGTTATAAGTGGTGCAAGTGTGGCAGTGTTTCCAAAGACACTGAGTGTAGATCTAGAGCTCTCCAGGTGAAACTGTGACTTTTGTGTGGAAATACACTCTTCAGTGTCAACTGACACTCGTGGCTGTGCTAGGTTATTACCTTACTGCTGTAAGGTAAACAGCATGTAGAAAAACGAGGAAGGGGTTAACACTCTTGCTGTGGTGTCCCTTATTGGGTATGCAGTGAAAGCCTGGGGGGTCCTTGAGCGGTCCTTCCGTTTTCTCTCACGCTGTATTGGTCTCATATATTATAGGATACAGAGGCATAGAGAAACCGGAAGAGACGGTCAGGTACGAGCTCGGCGCTCGTTTTTACATTGCATTTATTTATTTTATGAAATGTGAGTAATCAATTGATTTTATTTAATAAACCGCTATCACATTGAAAAATACTACACGATGGTAGGCTCTGTATTCACTTTTTTATACCTTACCTTACACTGAATATATGAGACCAATACAGCGTGAGAGAAAATGGAAGGACCGCTCAAGGACCCCCCAGGCTTTCACTGCATACCCAATAAGGGACGCGCAGCAACACCACAGCGTGAGAGTGTTAACCCCTTCCTCCTTTTTCTACATGCTGTTTACCTTACAGCAGTAAGGCAA
Organism: Lithobates pipiens; assembly: GCF_037356315.1. NCBI lineage: Eukaryota > Metazoa > Chordata > Amphibia > Anura > Ranidae > Lithobates > Lithobates pipiens. Next base: position 20,970,983 of record NW_027507718.1, on the reverse strand, counting down.
TAACCTAGCACAGCCACGAGTGTCAGTTGACACTGAAGAGTGTATTTCCACACAAAAGTCACAGTATCACCTGGAGAGCTCTAGATCTACACGCAGTGTCTTTGGAAACACTGCCACACTTGCACCACTTATAACCGTGGACTACTTTAAATCTCCACGTTCTACTTTGGGATATATATATATTTTTGCACATTGCATATGTTGCACAGTCTTGCTAGTTATCTACTTGTTTGCACTTGTTTGCGTTTTTTGCACATTTATATTATGGCACTAACTACTTTTTATACACTGTGTATTATTGTCTATGATATATAATTTATATACATGCTTTTTATACATTTTTTGTGTTTTTTATGTTTTTATATATTCTGCAAAAGCTTTTTACTCTAGACAGTATCTGATCCATACCTCTGGACACCTTATGTATTTTATATTTTAAAGTATCCAACAGCGAAATTTGTTTTTAGGAGCGCAACACCACTCATTCAATTTAATCCTAGAAAGTATGTCATTATCAGGATCTTGGCTTTCCTCCAGTCAGGCCTAGAAATGAATTTGGCCATAAGCACTATCAAGGTGCAGATTTCGGCCTTGTCAGTGTTTTTTCAAAAGCCACTTGCATCGCATTCCCTGGTGCGTTCTTTCATCCAGGGGGCTATGCGGATAAGGCCACCAGTCAAACCTCCGGTATGCCCATGGGAACCGAATTTGGTTCTCTCGGCTTTGCAGGGGCAACCTTTTGAACCTTTGCATCTGGCTTCATTAGTTCTTTTGACCAAAAAATTGGTTTTCTTGGTAGCCATATCCACGGCTAGAAGAGTGTCAGAACTAGCAGCTCTCTCCAGCAAAGAGCCGTATCTAATTGTTCATAAGGACCGGGTGGTCATGCGTCCCAACAGGTCCTTTCTACCCAAGGTGGTTTCGGGATTCCATTTGAATCAAGATGTAATCCTACCATCCTTTTTTCCGGACCCACAGTCCGCAGAAGAAGAATCTTTGCACACTTTGGATGTGGTTAGGGCAATCAGTATCTATCTTCAAGCAACTGCTCAGATAAGGAAAACTGATTGCTTATTTATTTTGCCGGAAGGCCCTAGGAAGGGCCAGGCGGCATCAAAATCCACTCTCTCAAGGTGGATTAGACAGATTATTTCTCAGGCCTATAGTGTTAAAGGAAAAATCCCTCCTTTTCAAGTGAAAGTGCACTCTACTAGGGCTGCAAGTGCTTCTTGGGCAGTGCATCACCAGGCCTCCCTGGCTCAGATCTGTAAGGCTGCAACTTGGTCATCAGTCCACACATTCACCAGATTCTATCAGGTGGATGTCAGAGGGCAAGAGGATATCGCCTTTGGGCGCAGTGTACTGCAGGCCGCAGTTTAGGTCCTCCGGTCCATGGCGGTCTATAATTATGATCTGTGTCTCCCTCCCCTCAATCTGAGCATTGCTTTTGGACATCCCACTATGTAATGAAGCTCCTGTGTCCCGTGATGTATGATCAAGAAAATAGGATTTTTGTATACAGCTTACCTGTAAAATCCTTTTCTTGAGAGTACATCACAGGGCTCCCGCCCCTCTTGGTTTTACGTGGTTTCCTATTGCTTTGCTACAAAACTGAGGTGCCTCCCATATGGGAGGGGTTATATAGGGGAGGAATTCTCCTTAATTGGGGTTAACCAGTGTCCAATCACCAGAGGTGCCTGTATAACTCACTATGTAATGAGCTCCTGTGTCCCGTGATGTACTCTCAATAAAAGGATTTTACAGGTAAGCTGTATATAAAAATCCTATTTTTTGGCCATCAAAGAAAACGCAAACACATCATATCACCCAAACAACACCAGTGAAACATGGTGGTGGCAGCATCATGCTGTGCAGATTTTTTTCAGCAGTCAGGAGTGGGAAACTGGTCAGAGTTTAGGGAAAGATGGATGGTGCTAAATACAGGAATATTCTTGAGCAAAACCTGTACCACTCTGTGTGTGATTTGAGGCTAGGACGGAGGTTCACCTTCCAGCAGGACAATGACCCCAAACACACTGCTAAAGCAACACTTGAGAGGTTTAAGGGGAAACATGTAAATGTGTTGGCATGGCCTAGTCAAAGCCCAGTCCTCAATCCAAGAGAAAATCTGTGGTCAGAATTAAAGATTGCTGTTCCCAAGCGCAAACCTTCCAACTTGAAGGAGCTGGAGCAGTTTTGCAATTAGGAATGGGCAAAAATCCCACTGGTAATATGTGGCAAGCTCATAGAGACTTATCCAAAGCGACTTGGAGCTGTGATGGCTGCAAAAGGTGACTCTACAAAGTATTGACTTTAGGGGGATGAATAGAAATGCACATTTACTTTTTCTGTCTTTTGTCCTATTTGTTTGCTTCACAATAATAAAAAAAAAAAGCTTCAAAGTTATGGGCATATTCTTTAAATTTAAATGATGCAAATCCTCAAAAAAAAATGTTTATTCCAGGTTGTAAGGCAACAAAACGCGAAAAATGCCAAGGTGTGGGGGAAAATACTTTTGCAGGGCACTATAATTTCTGAACGAAAACCCACATACACTGTCTGAAAATTATTTTGACCAAGAAGTTTTCTATTCTTTTCTTTCAAATTTTCCCATCACTGTGGTCGAAAACAAACGTCGATTTAACCCCACTAACGATTGGAAATTCAAACAAACGTTACATTTTTTTTTGGACGGAAGAGGTTTTTTTATGGCCAGCAAAAGCGACATCAGGTAGCATTTTATCAAGCCACCTGCCTGTGACAAGGGAGTCTGTCATAAATAATATATTACAGTTCTGTCTGAACATTTTTTTTTTTTTTAAATAAAAAATGTGATCTCTGAGTCGAATGATATTTACCAGATTCAACCTCTAGTACATACAGTATATCTCTTCTGCCCATCTGAGTGGACTAGAGATTTTTGCTCCCTAACCATATAGTTGGTTATTTATGTTTACCACTGCATAGAGATGTATAAGAATTAATTGACTTTTTATTTTATTTTAAAGGGGTTGTAAAGGTTCGTTTTTTATTTTCTCATTAGGTTCCTTTAACCACTTCAGCCCTGTACCATTTGGCTGGCCAAACACCAGAGCAGTATTTGCGATTTGGCACTGCATCGCTTTAACTGAAAAATTGTGCGGTCGTGTGACGTGGCTCCCAAAACTGATGTCCTTTTTTCCCCACAAATAGAGCTTTCTTTATTTTAATTTTTTTACTTTTTGCTATAATAAATACCCCCCAAAAATATATAAAAAAAAAAAACATTTTCCTCAGTTTAGGCCGATACGTATTCTTCTACATATTTTTGGTAAAAAAATCGCAATAAGTAAATAATAAATAAATTGGTTTTTGCAAAAGTAATAGCGTTCAAAATAGGGGATAGTTTTATGGCATTTTTATGAATAACTTTTTTTTTTTACTAGTAATGGTGGCGATCAGCGATTTTTTTTTTTATTGCAAAGTTATGGCGGAGACATCTGATAATTTTGACACATTTTTGGGACCGTTCACATTTTATACAGCGATCCGTGCGATTAAAATTGCATTGATTGCTGTGTAAATGTGACTAGCAGTGAAAGGGTTAACACTAGGTGACGCTGTAGGGGTTAAGTGTGTCCTAAGGAGTGATTCTAACTGGGGGGGGGCTGTGTGTGACACATCACTGATCACTACTCAAGGAGCTTGCGGCGGGCTCGCGGCGCGCACGCAATGGCATGGCGGTAAATTCAAAGGGACGTACAGGTACGCCCATTTGAGCAGCCGTGCCATTCTGTCGACGTTCATTGTTGTGCACCGTTCGGGAATCGGTTAAGCTAGTGCATTGTTAGTTCACTTACCTTTTTCCTTCGATTTCCCATCTAAATGTATTTTTTCTTTGTCTGAATTTCTCACTTCCTGTTCCTCTTCTGTCAGCTTGCCTCCATCATCCAAGCCGTTCTGGCTAGGGGTTAGTCGGCGTGCTTGCCCCCTCCCTTGGTACTACATCCCTGTGGGTAGACGCTGTGTACGTTCACAGGCATGGGAGGCAGGGGAGCCGCGGGCATGTCTAAGACACTGAAGCTCTGCCTCCCATACCATGTTATTGCAATCAGAATGATGATCTCAGCAGCACAGTGTTTACTCCGCACCCTTTATGTTTATTCAGTGTATTGGGCATGCTGGGGTGGTGGGAATGGTTGTGGCTGCTGGGCGGGGAGAAATGAGAACAAGGTTTGTTCACGTTCTTTGACATAGTGAAAAAGTGGCACTGCGCATGCGCAATGCCGCTAAGCATCAAGGGAATTGTAGTTAGTTTGAAGACGTGGCATTGCTGCACAGAGCGCACTCTAAAAACCGGAAGCTGAGGAAATCGTAGATACACTAAAGGAGGAAGTTCAGAAAAGCATATGCAAATAACAGGTAAATCGAAAATTTCTGCAGAAATAACAGCTATATTCCTGATCTATGCTACATATAGATCAAATATTGATTTAAAAAAAAGTAGCTTTACAACCCCTTTAAACTTTACATATCAACTAAATTGTGCACCACACTTTTTTTAAGATTAATATCCAATTAATCGAAACAATAATCGGCCAACTATTCGATTATGAAAGTAATCGTTAGTTGCAGCCCTACTCTCCAACACTTCTGAGATGTGGGCAGCCCTTGGCATCCTCGCATACAAAGCAGGACCATCTGAGAGTTGCGACAAAGTAACAAAGGGAAGCAACTTCAGTGAACTGGTCATATCCAGAGGTGAAGGCAAGAAATAAGATAAGCATTTTTACCTAACCCCTTACAATAAACAAGCATTTATCAGGTGGGAACGAAGGGCACAGCAAGGTTACATTTTGTAGTAAACTGGAGTTCATGTTTAATTATTAAGCTGATAAAAGTATTGCACATTTTATATTTTTTAGGCTAGATGTTAAAGCGGAGTGCCACCCAAAAATGGATCTTCCTCTTTGAGGGACTTTGTAACATGCCACATTTGGCATGTCATTTTTTTGGGGGGGTACCCCTTTTTTTTTTTTTTAGAGAATCCCAGCTCCCACTTTCTCCTGGTGCACTGCGGCGCCAGAAGGGAGATCACCTCTCCCCCCTCCCTCTCGGGATTCATCTGGGACACATCACAGATGATTGCCCAGCCAATCACGGCGCCCAGCACGGCTTGCGCATGCGCAGTGAGTGCCCGCCTGTGAAGCCACAACAGGGCACCCACAGTTACAATGCTGGCGCCGCAGAGAGGAGGGAGAGACCAGCGGCGCTTTGTTTCCCTGCATCGCTGGACCCTGGCACAGGTAAGTGTCCTATTATTAAAAGTAAGCAGCTGTAGTATTTGTAGCTGCTGACTTTTATTTGTATTTTTTTAAGCAGAACTCTGTTTTAACAAATCTTTTTATACTGTATGTATTTGGGTACACACACCCATTTAATTACAAAAGTGTACATTTTGCTAGCAAACGCAAACGGGAAAGCTAGTTCTTAGTTTTCAAGTCTCAATTTTACATTTTAACCGGTTCCCGACCAGCGCACGCCGATGTACGTCGACAGAATGGCACGGGCAGGCATATTGGCGTACAGGTACGTCCAATCTTCAATGCCGCCCTGCCATCGGGAGCGCGCCGCTGGCGGCGCGCTCCCGCGCTGGTCGGGACCCCCGTGAGTCCGGTCGCGGGACTCGCGGACTCGATCGCCGCGGGCATACCCGCGATCGTCTCACGGGATGGCTGAATGGAGGAAATGCCGTGTAGACAGCATTTCTCCATTCTGCCTAGCAACTAGTGACGCTGATCTCTGCTCCATGTGATTGGAGCAGAGATCAGTGTTCGCTAAATGAAAGCCCAACCCCCCCACAGTTAGTAACACACCCCTAGGAACACTTAACCCCTACACTGCCACCCCCTGGTTAACCCCTTTACTGTCAGTGTCATTTACACAGGAATCACTGCATTTATATAGCAGTGATTACTGTATAAATGACAATGGTCCCAAAAATGTGTCAAAAATGTCCGATGGGTCCCCACAATGTCGCAGTCGCAATAAAAATCACTGATTGCTGCCATTACTAGTAAAAAAAATAATAATAAAAAATTATTAATAAAAATGCTATAAAACTATCCCTATTTTGTAAATGCTATAACTTTTGCGCAAACCAATCAATAATCGCTTATTGCGATTTTTTTTTTTTACCAAAAATATGTAGAAGATTACGTATCGGCCTAAACTGAGGGAAAAAAATGTTTTTTTATATATTTTTGGGGGATATTTATTATAACAAAAAGTAAAAAATAATGCGTTTTTTTTCAAAATTGTCGCTCTATTTTTGTTTATAGCGCAAAAAATAAAAACCGCAGGGGTGATCAAATACCACCAAAAGAAAGCTCTATTTGTGGGAAAAAAAGGACGTAAATTTTGTTTGGGAGCCACGTCGCACGACCGCGCAATTGTCAGTTAAAGCGACGCAGTGCCGAATCGCAAAAAGTGGTCTGGTCTTTGACCAGCAAAATGGTCCGGTCTGTAAGTGGTTAAAGATTTAACATTGCTACATTTCTACTGTTTGTGAAATGATCATCTTTAAAGGTCATTTATAAAGTACTGTAAATTATATCAACTCTTGCTGTAGGGCACATTACATATGTGCATTTTTCCTGCTTTTCTTTATAGAATGATGCAGCAGAAACTACATAATGCACATGGATATGTTTTTCATCCAGTCCAGTTTGAGCTAGTTACTAAAAACTTGTTAAACAAGGTATAGAAATCCCATCTAATGCCCAAAGGCATTCTGCAAATTGCTGGTTTATTGGGAAAAAAGTTAAAAGGTTATCTTGTCATAACTTATGTACATTGACTGTAACTATAAGCACACACTTGCTGCCTTTAGGCAAACATTGGATTCCTTTACAGAGTGCCCCTTAATTTAGTAAAGTGCAGGGGGAAGATATATGTGTGCAGACAGAAGGTACTTTTTAAGAAGCACCGTTGGCAACAATGATGATACCATACACTGTTCAAATTTCATCTGCTTCCCGAAGAACCAGCCAAAATTTGCTTAGTGGGTGGCCCTGTCCCCCTTCCTGCCTAACATCTTTTGATTCAAAAATAGAAACAAACAGGTGTTAAATTGTTAGCCAAACAGCTGCTGGATTAAATCAGATGTAGCTGGTGTTAAATTATTCTGATCAGAATACAGCACCCCATCTGGGGGATTTGTTAATCTGCACTGTTTAGCGTGGATGGCGGAATCTCCTTAAGTTTACCAACTTAGTACAGAGTAACAAGGTCTGCAGATAATCAGCAATGATAAAAGGCAGGCCTTTACCAGACTGTCCAACTGTTTACTGACCCGCTCACAGTAGATATACTGCGAGTGGGCGGCTCAACCAGGCATTGCAAGGCACCCGTATGTTGCAGTGTACTTCCTGGTTTGGCTGTCTGCATATGAGCGCACCCTGTTAACACATGCTGTGATTGAGGGGGGTTGTCAGCAGATTTTAGCCAATGATTGGGACTAAATCCTGCTGACCGGCTGTGCTCAATCACAGCACAGAGTTCTGTGTTGACAAACAAGACAGCAATCTGTCTGTTTCTTCTCTCTGAAATCAACTCTTGAGTCAGGAAAAAAAAGCAGACAGATCTGTTAATATACACAGTTAATCCCTTCATTGCCCATTGATGTGAATTTCTTTCCAGCCAGTGCCATTAGTACAGTATTATCACTGATCACTGTATTAGTGTCACTAGTGGCGTCCGTGTCAGCATCCCTCCCAGCAGTCTGGTAAAGGGCGGTGATCAGCGACTTATAGTATGACTGTGATAGTATGGCGCTGGATTGCCTGCCATACTATCACAGTACTACAAGTCGCTGATCACCGCCAATTACAAGTAAAGTGTCTATACAGATCAATATCTTGATTGCGATCAGAACTATACTAGTGTCCCCAAAAATACAGTTTGATTTTTACCAAAGACATGTAGCACAATACATTTGGCCTAAATTTATGAAGAAATAAGAATAAAAAAAAACCGAGGTTATCAAATGGCACCAAAAGAAAGCTCTATGTGGGTGAACATTTTTTTATATAAATTGAATTTGCGTACAGTGTTGCATGACTGCGCTATTGCCAGTTAAGTAGCACAGTCCTGAATAGCAAACAATACCCTGGTCATGAAGGGGGTAAAACTGTCCGGAGGTCAAGTGTTTAATGTAGGTTTTTGTTTGCTGTTTTGCTCCCTACTCCTAAACTGTCCATCATCCTCCATCAAAGTTTGTTTCTGGCACTGGATGTAATGTTTGCTTCAGGCACCGGATCCTGCAATAGGTGTTCAACTTGGCATATTGCAACAAGTGTAGTTAGCCACATGTAAGGGGGACCCCAGCTTCTTTTCATGTGTCCGACATGCACAACTGGACTCCGCCTTTATATACAGGGTTGCAGGGCATTATGTTTGTTTTCTGCCCAATTCCACATACTGTTACATGCACAGATGCTGGTCCTATACCTGTGCTTCACATGCTCCTGGGTATATTAACCCCTTCACACCTGGAGTACACTCACATAGGCCTATGTTTTAAACATGGTCCAGATAGAAGCTCCAAAAGCCCAAGCACCTACCTGAGGCCCATGGAACATGAGGGGGGGGGAGGGGTCTGGCCACTTGATACATGAACGGGTTTTCTGTAGTTGTCAGGTGGGAGATTCCTTTTCCTCCATTATGACTCCCTTCAGATTCAACCAGGTTTGCACCAAAAAAAAAAAAAAACACAACTCTTCACCCTAGGTATTGGCTGCACTTAACACTTCAATCACAGCAGAACATCACCCAGAGGCTACTTGCTGCAAAAGGGGTCTCTTGGCAATAAAGCAAACTGAATAGTCCTGTTCTGGTCACATAACTTCATAATAATGGCAAATAAAACTTCATGACATTGTACCTTTTAGAGCACAGAGGAAGCATAGAGGTACTCATACCCTCAGCCACAATTCTTCTTTTGATCATTTAGTCCAAATCTTGTGCTATGATTTTCTTCCTTCCCTCCCCTGAAGGGTAGAGCACCCTGAACCCCACTCTGCTGTTCTCTACCTAATTTCACCAGACTTTCTCCTCGAAAAGGCCCCTTACCAGAGACTCCTCCCACGTTATAAAGAGGAACCCAACTTCACTACTCTAAAGCAGAAGGAGCAACTCTTAAAGGGGAAACATTCCACCTGTTTACATATAGGTCCAGGGCCATGGTACATCTATATGTTCCCAGACCTTGAAGAGCTCTTTGAAATAATACAAAACAGCGGTTATCTTTAGTCAAAAAAAAATTGGTAAACAATCACTCTGAAACACTATTTGGAAGATAAATAGTTTGTTTTATATACAGCAATATAGATCAGACCAAAATGAAGGACACATGAGGAGGAATGAGGGACTTTGTTCCAAATCAGGGACAGTTGGGAGCTATGGGTAATGCTGCATTTTGCATATATTCTTATAGAATTCTGCTTTAGTTTGCACTTCCACATAATATTTCCATTATTTCACTGCTCAGACTTGTAAAATTTATAGCAACTAGTTAGAAACTGCTGTCATTTTCATCAGCTCCCTCATCCAACTTTCCATCCCTGGGCCTGTGTTTCTTTTGTCAGAATGTCTAGTTCTGTTCTTCTTTCCCTGCGGACTAAATGCTTGAATCAATGGCACGCACTTGCTATCTAGAGAGGCAACATTTTAAACTTCATGGACATTTTTGATCTCTATCTTGGACAAATACTTACTGCTGGTTCGCACCACAAAAACGGACTCCAGATCCGTTAAGGATGTGTTTCTGCAAGCGTGTTTTTAACAAGTTTTTGATGCGTTTCTGGATGCATCCCAGGTGCTTTTTTCCTGTTTTTTTTCCCCCGCTATACTAGGGTCCAGTGCGGTTTTTGATGCATTTCAGTGCATTTGTTGATGTGTGCCAGTGTGTTTTTGATTCGTTTTACTGCGTTCCAGTACAGTCTAGTGCAGTAGAAATGCAGCATGTTCTACTTTTTTTCTGAAACTAAAAAACCCTGGAAGTGACCCCACTGGTATGAACTATGCCATTGGAAATCATATAACCTACTTTCCATGCATTTTTGATGCAGAACAAAAATGCACTGGACTGCATGTGGTGTAAATTGGCCCTTAATGCTCTTACTTGCATGTTTAGCACATGGTGACCCAGCTTTTACATGACTCAGAGAAAATGTACTTAATTATAGTTGTTCCTAAAAGATGCAGGATGTAAGAACTGTTTTTTCGTATGCCTGTCATCTGTAGGTGGTAAGACATTTATCCAATTAAATGACTCTGAATGCTTTGTCATTTACTGAATACAGATCACATATTATACTGTAGGTAGAAAGCAAGGTTTCTCAAGCTAAAGTTAAACGGATTCTACATTTGTCACTTTTGTGTCAGTCTGCAAACAAAATAGAAATAATGCAGATGGACGAATAGCAAATTGTAATAGTTGGATACCAACAGCACTCCAAAGCTGATGCTAAGTTTGCTAAAGAAATACTGTTGAAAGTTGAAAATCATTAGATTGTGTGTGTGTGTGTTTTTACACGTTTATGCATTTGCTGCCTATATATTGTGAATACGTGGTTTAGTTACAGATCAAAGGAAACGTATGTATTTTGTGTTCTAGAACCAAAGATTTCCCAAAAATGAATCGTTTTAAAATCTGAAGTTTTTTTCCTAACTAAAGGCGACAGAATATTTAATTATAACATTACGTCTTGCCATCAGTTAAAGCAATGAACTAAATTCACAATCATTTACATTAAACAGTCTTTATATCTTTTACAACAGTAATGTTACTGTTGGACTTTCTTAGTTACTAAGTCAAAGTCCCATCAAGATAATAAACCAGCAGCATATTGGGAAGATTTATTGCCATACTGTAAAGGTTTGGTCAGCACTGATGCTCTTCAAACAAATAATAAATTATCTGTGAATAATGAAAGGCTTAAATTGGCCAAGCTGCCACATGTCTGCAGAGAGAGATGAGCATTGAGACTGCTCTGCCCTATCCCTGCTCCCTTTGTCTGGACCTACTCATCATGGCAGCACATTTGTAGTAAAAAAAAATGTTAGATTGTAAGTATTTTCTTTATAAAACAAGGAAGCATCTTGGTTCTACAAAAAAAAAAAAGATAAAATAATTCTTAAAATTACTGGTCACTCTAATTTAAACCCTGTACAACCAACCCATTTGTAACCCCTCTGTTAAACTCCATACAACTTAGTAGTCTTACAGTTTTCTTAAGCAATAGTTAATTTGTTTTAAACACCCCTTTGCCTGTGACCAAATAAGACTATTCAACTTTTTAAATCAACAATATTGCTGTGTGTGGTAGCCTACTAAAAGACTGTGTATGAGGAATCTTTGGCAGAGGAACAGGGTGTTTATATACAGCTCTGAAGAAATATTTGCAAACCCTAAATTAAAAACAATACTGTGCAAAGCTTAAATGAACACATGCTTTAAACTATTTTATGCATGGGAATAGTCATGTGAAATCTTAAAAATAAGTTGGAAACAGGTGACATAATTCAAGTGTAGGTATGACGTGCTTTACTGTATACAAAAAAAGCACAATGGTTACCTTCTCCTCCAAACAGAACTCTGTTGATGTGCAACATTATCAAATCAAATATCAGTGGACCTCATAAGAATTGCTGAGACCTCTGAGACGGGTATGGATTACTAAATAATTTTGGGCCTCCATAAGTACTAAGTCAGGCATAGTGTTTACAAATAAAAGAAATGCAGCTCAGCTTCTAGTTTTTCCAAGGACGTACTACAAAGTTCAGTGCAAAGGCATGCAGGTGAACTCAACAATGACAGCTGAGATCTGCAAGCACATCTTACTCGTGATAACATTTGTGTGTTTACCATAAATTCATAGGGAACCATAAATCCGTAGGGAATCCATAGCAAAATCGCTGAAAAGAGTGGCGTTCCTAAATGTATTTTTTTTAAATAACTTTTTGAAATCTACGAAGCTACTATAAAATTAAGTATTTGAAAGATTTAAATAACTGCATACAACATTATTTTTGGTGAAAAACACTGCTTTACATCACCAAAACATCCTACCAGTTGGGAAGCATGGTTATATAGCGGCTTAAAAGGGAGTCTGCCTTCCTTCCTCAGCATCTAAACAACTTACAGCCAATGATTTACCAAGCCATATCAGGAATTTTTGCTGCATAATGTTAGGGTATCTCTGATGTAAAATAAGTTGGTCTACTGAATGTAGAAATTTTAAAAGTAAATAAACAGTAGAGTGGCTCAAACAGTGCAAATCTCATAGTATAAATTGGTCAGGACAGGATCCTGACCTCAATCTCTAAAAAAAAAGCTGTTGCATCTTCTACTGCAGGCATAACTGAAACAGTTTTGCCTTATGTAATGACTCAACCAAACAGGAGATTTCAGCTGCCACAGAAAACATTTGGTTGAGGTTATTTCTTATAAAGGTGTCTCTGCTGGTTGCTACAATTTGAATTCAATTTGTGAAAGTTGACTTATGATGAATAACAGACCACATTTGGATGAATACACCAATTCATCCAATTGGAGAGCTCTGTGGGCCACAATGTGCTGCAGTAACCCAGTTTCATCAGCCATGTATATGGGACCTTACGGTTAGGTTGTTTTTATAATGTTTATAATAATCTCCACAACTTTCCTGGTTTACACCCTATTATTTTATTCAGCATTTATGTGTTATTTTATTATATACCTTATATTTATACAATTTTGGTTGCACGCATACGTCTACAGTATGTTGCCATTAAAGTGTATCTTTGGTCAGTATGTAAAATCATATACAGTATAGAAGGGAAGGATTGCACCTAAACAGGGAAGGTGCTTATCAACTGGAAGTGAAGATGGCCGAAAAGTTAGAGGGGCTTTTAAACTAGGCAATTGGGGGGGAGGGTCCAGAGGTAGAGATAGTCTGCGCAGAACATATTCTAGTGGGTAGTATTGGGGGCATTAGTGGTAGGTTGACTAAAGCACCTAAACCCGAGATAAGTATAATAACAAGTCCTATTTGCAACCCCAGAGTACCCAATAAGGAGATAGTATGTGACCGGTCTAAACTACGTGGCATGTTCACCAATGCCAGGAGTCTGGTGGACAAGATGGGTAAACTAGAGCTACTGTTGTACGAGGTGGATTTAGATTTTGTAGGAATTAGAGACTTAGTTCAACAGCTCTCATGATTGGCTGGCAACCATTCAAGGGTATTCCCTATATGGCAGGGATAGAGAGGGTAAAAAGGGGGAGGGGTATGCCTGTATGTCAAAAATTATGTACAAGTGAATGTGAGAGATATCACTAAGGGAGCAAGGGATCAGGTGGAATCCTTATGGGTAGAGCTAGAAAGGGAGAAAACTAAGGGGAAAGTAATACTGTGAGTATGATATAGGCCGCCTAGCCAGAAGGAGGAGGACCTTCAATCAAAATTTGCATTAGTGGCAAGAATGGGAAGTGTCATTATAATGGGGGGGGTTTTAATTATCCAGACATAGACTGGGAGGAAGGATAACCAGTTCCTAAATGTCTCGCAGGACAATTTCATGGGTCAGATGATAAATGCACCAACTAGAAACAAAGCGTTACTAGACCTACTGATTGCAAACAATACAGACCTGATCATGGATGTGGAAATACAGGGCAATTTAGGAAACAGCGTTCACAGGTCAATTCGTTTTAGTATAAATCGCACAATCCGGAAACATAAGGGGACTATAAAGACACTGAATTTTAAAATAGTCAACTTCCCTAAACTACGATCCTTGCTAGAAGATAATAATTTGGATAAAATCTTAGGAACAAAGAACACGGAGGAAAAAGAAGCTTTGTATTCGTTGCTAGAATATATTGCTTTCTATGAATAGCTGAATGCCGCTCAAGTAGACTGTATTGTGTTCCGGGTATGAGACAGGAAGGTCTCGGCTCGCACCCGGTACACAGTGCAGTACGCTGGATGTAGCCTCAGCTACATACCGTTTATACATCACATCTGGCCATCTCACATGTTAGTGAAGGACAAAGTTTGTTTGTTGAGGCCAGCTTGGCCCCAAAAAACTATGTAGTGTAACAAAAGCTGGAGTTAAGCTTTTAAATACAGAAGTGCGTGAGAGGAGAAGTTTAAGTTCAGCAGGTGGAATCAGGAAAGGAATCACAGCTTGCAGGCAGCAAGGTACCATGGGATATGTAGTCCTTAGACATTAAAAGTAAACAGAGGAGAAACTAAAAGGCATGCAGGGAATATGGGGAGTTGTGGAAAGACATGTCCAGCAGACAGGCAGAACTCACAACATGAAAAGATTTTTCAAGCAAGCCAAGCTTATATTGCAATAGCAAAAAAATAAAAAAATGTTCCTATTGTTATTACAATACTGATGTTAGAGGAAAGTGTATGTTGTGACCTATAGATTTCCTTTAAAGCTCACTTTAGCAGCAATACATTGTTAGGCCATGTTTTAAAGTGGTTTTCACCTTAATGCATAGAACAACCTTCTGTGCTGCAACTCTCCCCCCTTTTTCTTACCTGAGCCCATCTGATTCATATTCAGCAATGTGCACGAGCGCAGCGGCTCCAGTCGCTGTCTCTCTCCTCATTGGACAAATTGATAGCAGCAGGAGCCATTTGCTCCTCCTGCTGTCAAATCCTGTGACGCGGAGGCAGGGCCAAGTCTCGCTGTCTGTCAGTGGAAGCAGCAGCAGTGCTCAGGAGTGAACGCGCATGGGTGCCCCTATATAAGGCGGCTTTCCGTGGTGGCACTTAATGAAGAGGAGGGGCCTGGAGCACTGGCGTGTGACACCAGAAGAAGGGGATTGGGGCTGCTCTGTGCAAAAGCATTGCACAGAGCAGGTAAGTATAGATATGTTTTGTTATTTTATTGCAAAAAAAAAAAAATCCGCACAACCACATAAAGGCTGTTCTGAGGCTAAACAGGAGGTTTGTCATATAAAAATGTTATTATATGTGCTTGGTTCAGTAGAGTTATAATGTATATGTAATGCCATATTCCGGTATACTGACTCTACAGGCAAATGCCAAAACTGTTGGATTGTGTGCAGGACAAAGAAAATAGATCATTTTTAGGTTTTTGCCAGGATTCTGATATACTGCCTTTAGGTGTAACTTCGGGCTAAATATGAAACTAAAATGCGTGAACTTATTGTCTTGAGCCATGCTAACGACTCATTATCAAACAATGGCACAGTCATAATTGTATGTCCAGCCTGGCACAATCTCTTTAACCACTTGCTTACTGGGCACTTAAACCCCCCTCAGTCCCAGACCAATTTTCAGCTTTCAGCACTGATGCACTTTGAATGACAATTGTGCGGGCATACAACACTGTACCCAAATTAAATTTTTATCATTTTTTTCCCACAAATAGAGCTTTCTTTTGGTGGTATTTAATCACAGCTGGGAGTTTTATTTTTTGCTAAACAAAAAAAGATGCAAAAAAAATAAAAAAAAATAATGTTTAATAGTTTGTTATAAAATTTGGCAAACAGGTCATTTTTCTCCATTGATGAGGCGGCACTGATAGGCTGCATTGGTGGGCACTGATAGGCTGCACTGGTGGGCACTGATAGGCATAGTTAAGGCGGCACTAATAGGCACAGATAAGGTGGCACCGATGGGCACAGATAAGGCGGCACTGATGGGCAAAGACGGGCACAGATAAGATGGCACGGATGGGTGGCACTAAGGGGCACTGATAGGTACTACTGATAGATGGGACTGCTGGGCACTGATAGGTGGCTCTGATAGTTGGCACTGCTGGGCACTGATGGGCGGCACTGCTGGGCACGGATATGTGGCACTGGGGTGCAGCACCTTTGTTTAGGCAGACTGTCGGCACTGCTGGGTGGCACTGTGGGCACTGCTGGGTGGCACTGTGGGCACTGCTGGGTGGCACTATGGGCACTGCTGGGTGGCACTATGGACACTGCTGGGTGGCACTGACAGGGGGGACACATTTTTATTTAGGCAGGCAAAGCAGGGGCAGGTGGGCACTGGAGGGCTGGCCATGATCGGGACTGATGTCCCGATCACGGCCGCCGGTGATCGGCTTTTTTTTTTCTCCTCGCGCTGTCAGCGCGAGGAGGAATAATAGCCGATTTACCGGCTCCATTATATCACATGATCAGCTGTCATTGGCTGACAGCTGATCACGTGATAAGGGGTCGGGATCGACCCCTTGCACGGATCGGTGATCAGGCGAGTCTCGTAGACTCGCCGATCACAGAGCGCGCCGCGCGCGCCCCTCAGGGGGTGCGCAGGCCACTCGTGCACGGGACTACGTCAATAGACGTAGTCCCGGAAAAGGAGATCCGCGCTGTAGCCGTCATTCGGCTATAGCGCGGGTCTCAAGTGGTTAAAGCATTTGTAACCCTTAAAACATTTAAAAAATTTATTGTATCCTGTTACCTAAGCATGTTAAACAGTGCACGTGCTATGTAATTTGGCCCCCTTTATCACCTAAAATACCTGACTGATCCTGCCTGGTTCTGCCCTTCCCTTTGTAAACTGACCATGGTTTATCATGGCTGCTGAGCCTTGACACCATGGTAATGTTGCATGCCTCTGTCACCTGCAGCTCTCCTCTGTCCTCTCTTCCCCTCCCATCCCTGCTTGTCAGCTCTGTGTCAGGGCCCACCCTCCACTCCTGTTGCTGAAACAACTGTGTAATGTACATGCAATCCCCTCTGTTAGAAAACACCCTATGCTGCAGTGTCTGTGATTTGTAAAAAATATGCCTATGACTACCTTATTTCACAGCGGTGCTCACATGACTCCTCGCTAGAGTTGCCATCTCATCCCTTTTAAACCCGAACACATGTAAATTACACAAGTTCTGAGGCAAATTGAATGTAGATAAGGCACTAAATGAGTTTAATCACAACCTTAATCAGTCACAGAACCTGTGTAATTAATGTTTGGGTTTAAAGAGATGATTTGGCAACCCTACTCCTCGCTGCTCTCCTCCTCTCCTCCCCAGTTCAGGTCTCGGCTCGCTCCTCCTCCTGACTGACATCAGCGGGGGGATTCTTGGCCCCTCCCACTGTAGCTGTCAGATTGGGAGAGGGAGTAGCGAGGAGTCACGTGAGCACCAAGCAGTGCTGTGAAATTAGGTAGTAATGAGCATATTTTTTACAAAGCACAGACACTGGGGCATAGAATGTTCTAACAGAGGGGATTGCGTGTACGTTACACAGTGGTTTAACAGCTACTTTAAGTGCATATCACACAAATAGCTATCTTCTATTTGAATATTATTAGAAGGCTGCCTAATCTACTGGCCTCAGTACTTTGAGCCACTGTAAAACATACAGATCAGGGTCCGTGATGTAGAAAGCACTGCAGTCAGGGGATCAGCTTGACTGTCAGACAAATAGCAATATTTTTCAGGTTAGTAATGGTACCTCCAATATATTTCTCATCACAGGCTCCATTATTCAAAGTGTATCTTCCTTTCACTTCCTGTCCCATAGCCTAACAGGAAGTGAAAGGAAATCCCTGCAAATTAAGGGAATAAATTGGGGACCCCGAGGTCACCAGACCTAGTGTCCTCATTAGAAGTTTTCTCCCATATTACTTTTCTTTGATTAACCCAAAATTTTGGATTTTCCAAACAGCTCTTGAATTAAATTAGATGCAGGATCTGTTCAGTTATTTTAACAGCCAGTGACGCATCACACTAATGTATGTTGAGTTGTAGATTTTTCATTTTTAGCAGGGGTTCCCCAAGACCAGAGAATTATTTCCAGGGTTCCTCTGTGTTGAAAAGGTTGAGAAAAGCTGATATAGAGTATGAGATAACTAGTTCAGTCTCTCTTTTTGCAGATGACACAAAGATAAGCAGAGTAATAGACTCACATCAGGACTTAGAAATTTGCAGAATGACCTGAATAAGATAAAGGAGTGGGCAGACAAATGGGAAATTAGGTTTAATGTGGAAAAATGTAAAGTAATGCACTTGGGGGCAAAAAACATAAATGCAAAATATTCACTAGGTAGAGAATGACCTAGGGGTGCTAATAGATGACAGATTGAGCAACAGTATTCAGTGTCAAGCTGCAGCTACCAAAGCAGGCAGAATGATAGCATGCATAAAAAAGGATATACTCCAGGGATAAAACTATAATTCTGACACTTTAAAAAAAACTCTGGTTAGGACACATCTGGAGTTTTCTGTCCATTACTGGTCACCAGTCCTTTGAGGGGATGTGATTGGGATGTGATTGAGCTGGAGAGAGCCCAAAGAAGGGCGACAAAACTAATAAGGGGACTGGAGGACCTCAATTGTTAGGAACGATCGCAGACACTAAATTTATTTTCACTAGAGATGAGATGCTTGAGAGGGCACATGATGGCCATCTACAAATATCTTAATGGGGATCCCAGCATAAGAAATAAACTATTCAGTCCCAGGGAGTGTAAAAGGACACGGGGACACACAATGAGACTGGAAGAGAAGCAGTTTAACCTTATACTGCATAGGGGGTTCCTCACTGTTAGGGCTATAAGGATGTGAAACTCTCCCCCACAATTGGTGGTGGCTGTAGGGAGTATGGATTTTTTTAAAAAGACTCTTAGATGTACTTCTTAAAGGACACAACATACAGGGATATGGCAAATCATTATAGACACCGATACACGTACACCTACACAGGTTGAACTATATGGACTATTGTCCTTTTTCAGCCTTACTGACTATGTAACTATGATTATGGCCCCAACAGTGCTCACTGGAACATTCAGAAGTTTAGAAATCCTTCTGTAACCAATGGCAGCAGTATGTTTTGCAACAATAATGTTGCAAAGGTCTTGAGAGAGCTCTTCACTTTTACCCATCGTGAGATATTTATTGTGTGACACCTTGGTAATGAGACACCTTTTTATAGGCCATCATTTGAGACTGAACTAGCTGATATTAATTTGCTCTGACAAGGGGCAGGGTTGCTTTCTAATTACTAGATAGAATTCAGCTGGTGTCTTGACTTTCCATTTCTTTTTGCACCATCCTTTCTAAATGTGTTCAATACTTTTTCCCTGTGTCATTCCATTTTATTACACATAACTTAATTTCTGAACTTATTTGTTTTGGTTTCTTTGTATGTATGGATTGAATGGGTTGTTACTGACTTTGTTAAAATTCCATATCAGCAGCATCTTTAGAAAGATATTTACCTAGAAAAATGGTGACGTGTTCTATACTTATATTATGCGCTGTATATAGTCGTATGATGGATTGGTAATGACTCATGTCAGTCCGAACTGGCCATCCACTTTAAGGCAGAGCTGGAAAATAATATTGACCACACAAAATATTGACTCTTTTGGCCCAATCTAGACATTTTAACTTGGGGGGTGTACTAACTTTTGTTGCCAGCGGTTTAGACATTAATGGCTGTGTGTTGAGTTATTTTGAGGGGACAGCAAATTTACACTGTTATACAAGCTGTACACTCACTACTTTACGTTGTAACAAAGGTTAATTTCTTCAGTGTTACATGAAAAGATATAATAAAACATTTACAAAAATGTGAGGGGTGTACTCACTTTTGTGAGTTACTGCATCTCCAAACAAGGGCCTTGAGGTATGGCCAGCTTCTGGCTTATATTGAATATGTACACCTGTGTACTCACATGGCCTGCAGGTCTCCAGCAATACCACAACACAGGATTAAAGGTTTCGTCCCACCCAAGACACTTTGAAGCCTTCAAGCTCCAGCCCTGATCTGGGAATACAAAACCCAGATAAAGCTGTCAACAGTTTTCTCCCCTTACAATAAACACTCCGGAGCTTCATACTCTGCCTAAATGCAAATCCTGTGTGTCCTCTGCATAACCTCACATAGTGGCAGGGCATGGCACTGTTGCAATATATATAGACAGTCAACTCATACAAAGAGCAAACACTTTGATCCAACCAGGGGCGTAACTAGAAATCACAGGGCCCCATAGCAAAATGTTGTACGGGGCCCTCCCCCCCACAAAAAAAGATGATAGTCTCCCACTCCTTTCCTACCTCCTGTTCAGACTCCAGAGCCTCCTCATGTGCTGAAAACGATGTCCTTTCACAGGCGCTCTCAAGCGTTCTGCCTGGCTCACTCTGCTCTCTGCTCCTGCTGTATGCGGCTGCGTGTGTCAGGACATGGCCGGACTCGCAGGGCCTGGGAGTCTTAACAGTAAACTTACATTCCTCATCCTCACCGGGCCCCGGGGGGGGGAGGGGGAGGGGTGGTACCTAGAGCATTTGGCACCCAGGGCAGATCCTATATCTGGCACCCCCCCACTTTAAAATGTAAAAACAACCCCCTGTGCCCCCGCATACCTCTGCATCCCCCAATATCTCTTTGTCACTACTTTGTACCCCCCGCCAAAACTGGACCCCTTTACATTACACAGCACCCCTGCACCTCTGGACCCCTTTACATTACACAGCCCCCTGCACTTCTGGACCTGTTACATTACACAACCCCCTGCACCCCTTTACATTACACAACTCCCTGAACATCTGGACCCCTTTACATTACACAGCATCCTGCACCTCTGGACCCCTTTACATTACACAGCACCCTGCACCTCTGGACCCCTTTACATTACACAGCACCCTGCACCTCTGGACCCCTTTACATTACACAACATCTCTGGACCCCTTTATATTACTCAGCACCCTGCAGCCTTTGAGTTCACATTGCTGTCCTGGAGTTTTTCGCAGTTCTGGGGTGCACGCAGTTTTTTCTGCATTTTATCCCCATTTTTAGCTGCAGTCCCACAGACTTCTATTAGTTTGTATAATGTTACTGTGTTTTCTGAAAGCACACCAAAGTTGCAGTATAGCGGACATTTGGTGCGCTTTCAGAAAATGTTGTCAAAATGTGTAACCTAATAGAAGTCTGTGGGACTGTAGTGGAAATGGAGTTAAATGCGGGAAAAATCTGTATACACCATCACTGCAACTGAACCACAGTGCATCAGTGTGAATCAACTCGAGTCCTGGTTCACATATATGCAATGCAGGAATCAGCGCGATTGCATGTCGCTTTCTGGAGGTTCACACTGCCCTTTGCAAGCTGCTACGGGGGTCAATGTAAAGTTACTCACATCCCCAGATCAGTTTGCAGATCACAGTGCGAACTGTGAAATGGTGCAGGCATGGGATCGCATAGGTGTGAACACCCATGCGATCCGATTCCAGTGCAGACCAAAAAAGGGTCCTGCACCATTTTGGAGAGAATGCAATGCGATTTCAGCCATACAGTTTGTATGGCTAAACTTGCATTGCACAGACATTGCATGTGATTTGCACAGCAATGTGGTGCGAATCACATGCAATGTCTGTGATTGCACTAGTGAAAAACATGGCTAAAGGAACATGATGTGGCTATCTATTAGTATCGGCTGGTTAAAAGAAAATGTTTTGGATAGAGTTAATGAAAGATTCTGCTGAAGGACAACAGAGGAAAGAGGGGGAGAGAAAGATTTGGGAGAGAGAGGGCAGAGTCCGGACACAGTGATAGTGGTGCAAACTCACTTGGATGTTCCCAGGATGCTCACACTAGCTTCTGTAGCTGTCGGCTACTTTTGTAAACGCTCCCGCCCCCACATTCCTTTCAGACACAGCACACGGGCTGCACGGAGCTTGGAGGGAGCAGAGCCGATGCAGCCTCTTCCATTTCTGTGGAGGGGGTGGGGGGGAGTTGTACTCGCTGGGCTATTAGAACGTAATGCACAGCATTGTGTCAAGTACAGCCGACATCCCTATATTTATGCCTGATGGTTCAGTCCACCTGAGCTGGGATCTCCCTGCACACATTGCCACTGCTGCTACCAAGCCTGCCCGTTGTCACTGTTTCATACGCCGTCTGACATCCCCGCAGAGTGTGCCACCCAGTGCGGACCACCCCGCACCCCCAGTTATTATGCCACTTGCGGGCCCCACTCGGCTGCGGGCCCCATAGCGCCTGCATGGGTCGCTATGGCGGTAGTTCCGCCACTGGATCCAACATTAATGTGAATGTAAATTAGAGCTGCACGATTCTGGCTAAAATGAGAATCACGATTTTTTTGCTTAGAAGATCACGATTCTCCTGCTTAGAAGATCACGATTCTCGCTGCATTTTCTTTTCTTTTTTTTTTCTTTTTTTTTATTCATTGAAGCGTATTTTTTCTCAAAAAATTGCATTTGAAAGACTGCTGGGCAAATACAGTGTGACATAAAATATTGCAGCAATTGCCATTTTATTCCCTAGAGTTTCTGCTAAAATATATATAATGTTAGGGGTTCCATGTAATTTTCTAGCAAAAAATGTTGATTTTAACTTAAGAAAGAAGTGTCGGATTTAGACTTTAAGTAGTCAAACTTCCTGCATTTACATGCATTGTTGAAAACTTGGCAGACTGCCCTGATTTTTTCTTTACAACTGTACATTTGTTAGCTGCGCTGCACTTTGTGAATGGTCCCACAGTCTTCTGGGACCTGCGATGTGTCCCAGATGGCTGCAGGAGAAGGTGGGGATGGGGGCGGCATTCTTTCGGGAGGGTGGCTGCGGGGATCTAACCAGAGGTGGGTGAGAAATTAGGCATCCGCACCCCCCCACCCCAAAAAAGTGCTAAATGGAGATGGGGGAGGATAAGTAAGAGCCGAACCTCCCCTTTTGGGTGAACTTTCACTTTAAGGCAGTGACATCTGTTAAGCTGTGGCCTGCCAATTGAGAAACAGTGCTCTAATCAACAAGGCTCCTGCTTCCTCTGCCATAGTGCCATTCTAATCCCACAAAGTTTTTGTTCATAGATAGTTGCGGCTCTTTATAGATTGTAGTGTTATTCATAGGGGGTTATTTACGAAAGGCAAATCCACTTTAAACTGCAAGCGCACTTGGAAGTGCAGTCGCTGTAAATCGAAGACCCCTTTCACACCAGGGCGTTTTGCAGACGCTATAGCGTTAGAAATAGCGCCTGAAAAACGCCCTAAAGAAGCTGCACCATTGTCTGTAGTGTGAAAGCCCGAGGGCTTTCACACTACAGCGGTGCGCTGGCAGGACGTCAGAAAAAAGTCCTGCCAGCAGATTCTTTGGAGCAGTGAAGGAGCGGTGTGTTTACCGCTCCTCCACCACTGCTCCCCATTGAAATCATATTGCCGGCGGTTTTAACCCTTTCGCGGCCGCTAGCGGGGGTAAAAGCGCACCGCTAGTGGACGAAATGCGCCGCAAATCCAGCAGTAAACGCCGCTAAAAATAGCGGCGTTTTACCGCCCACGCTATCGGCGGTGTGGTGTGAAAGGGGTATAAGATGTAGATCTGAAATGAGTGGAAACGCTGCTGATTTTATAATCCAATCATGTGCAAGCTAAAAAAAATTTTTTTTTTTTCCTTGCATGTCCCCCTCGGATCTACAGTGACTTTACTTCCAAGTGCACTTTCAGTGCAGTGCAAAGTAGATTTTCCTTTAGTAAATAACCCCCACAGTGTTGTAAAGAAAAGTTGAATGATGGCAAATGGCAAGCTGTAAGGCCTCGTGCAAACTGGGTGATTAATGTTTAAGTGATCGTTCATTTATAGAAGTGAATGATCAATGCCATCAGGACCAGTGTCATGTATGACATATCCTCCACAG
Organism: Lithobates pipiens; assembly: GCF_037356315.1. Taxonomy (NCBI): domain Eukaryota; kingdom Metazoa; phylum Chordata; class Amphibia; order Anura; family Ranidae; genus Lithobates; species Lithobates pipiens. Next base: position 20,947,311 of record NW_027507718.1, on the reverse strand, counting down.
AGCTGATTGTTCATTCATAAACGTTAAGGATCACTCTGTGCTGCGGGGATGTGTATATTTACAAGCAGCCTCAGATATACACAAAGCACTACAGGCTGTGTCATGACAGGTTTATTTTTTCTTTCAACCCACGGGGTTGAACAAATAAAAAATAATGTGTGCCCGGTTTTAATGTTCAGAAAAAGTTTGAAAAGTCTAGTGAGGTGACTTCTCTAAATAAACATGATGAGCAAAACATAAGACTTTTCAAGGCCGCAGATAACAATTGAAATTGTCCCTAAAGCCGAGTAACACACTATTAGTTTTTTTTTTTTCACCCCCGTGTGTTGAACGGAAAATAAAACCGTGTGCTCTGGTCAGAGCCGCTCTACGAACCATGCAAGGTTAGCTCAGTGATCTCTTAGGCTAATGAATCAGGAAAGTACTAAATTATGAACTGATGATCATAGGAAACAAATACTTATTTACAATGACTAGAGGTCGACCGATATGGGTTTTTCTCTGGCCGATGCCGATACCGATATTTAGAAATCGCCACGGCCGATGGCCTGAAATCTGATGCCGTTTTTTGTTTTTTTTGGGCCGATATGTTAGGCCGATTATTTATTTTTTCCCCTTCATCTCATAAAATCTAACCGTTAGACACCTTTCCCACTGGGGCGTTTTTCAGGCGCTTTAAAATAGCGCCTGTAAAGTACCTGCAAAATGACTCCCCTGTAGTCTGTGTGGAAGCCCCGAGTGCTTTCACACTGAGGAGATGCGCTGGCAGGACGTTAAAAAAAAGTCCTGCAAGCAGCATCTTTCGAGTGGTGTATACCACTCCTCCACCACTCCTGCCCATTGAAATGAATGGGCACCGCTGCCGAAGCACCTGCAATGCGATTTGGCAGCGGCGCTTCACGGGCACATTTAACCCCTTCCTGGGCCGCTAGCTGGATTATAAGTGCCCCGCTAAAATGACGGTAAAGCGCCGCTAAAACTGGCAGCGTTTTACCGTCAACGCCTGCTCGCTCCAGTGTGAAAGCAGCTTTCATAAGTGATGCAGAAAATTTCTTACATTTATTTAACAAAACAAACATCCAAACAGTTCACTTGTATGTATAATTTAGAATGAAATATATATATATATATATATATATATATATATATATATATATATATATATATATATATATATATATATATATATATATATTACACAAAAACAGGTAATAAAAACTTTTGGATGAAAAAAAATGGGCTAACTTTTCTGTTTTTTTTTTTTTAACCGCTATTTTATTCCCTAGGATCTCTGCTAAAAAAAAATATATACAAGTTTTGGGGGTTCTAAGTGAATTTCTAGCAGAAAATACAGGATTTTTATTTGTAAGCATCAAGTGTCAAAAAAGATTTAGTCTTTAAATGGTTAAACTGAGAACTCTACACACTGAGTTGAGTTCATTCATTCATTCAAGTGTACACATTGTATCTTTTTGATCTTTTCTTGGCAGACTGCCCAGAGAGGAAACAAGTCGCTTCACTCAAGTCTCCAGGCAACTTGCACTGACTTCTATTACTGAAGTCATTTGCAAGTCGCGCTGAATATATCATCTGCCTTTTTTAACAGCACAATCGACCGATGCCGATTAATTAAAAAACGCCAAATATCGGCCGATATATCGGCCAGCCGATATATCGGTCGACCTCTAACAATGACCATCAGCTCCATCTAGTGGCCTCCATTTGGGTTTCCTGATTTATTCTGTAAAGCAATGGCCATCAACCCTGTCCTCAGGGCCCACTAACAGGCCAGGTTTTATGTATTACCTTGGGGAGATGTAGGCTAGAATACTGCAATCACTGAGCAGCAAATGATATCACCTGTGATGTATTTAAGTTATCTTGCAAATCTGGCCTGTTAGTGGGCCCCGAGGACAGGGTTGATGACCACTGCTGTAAAGAACAAAAAAACATTCCCAGGCTGCAGATAGCAATTGAAATTGTTCCTAAGGCTATGTTCACATAAAAGCAGTTCTGCATGCCACATTTATGTGGGCACAGCAGCCCATTCATTTGAATGGACTGCTGTACTTGTGTTTCCAACAGGAAAAGGGTCCCTGCAGAAAATGCAGCCACAGAGAAACTGCATGGTGCTTTCCATGTACGGGAAACCACACAGCATTTTTCAGTGCATTAGGGTGCTATTAGGCAATAATGCATTTTCTTTGTAGTTTGTGTGCAGCTGCATGCATGTGCAGGAATGCTTGTGATTTACACACACTCCTGCACTCCCATATATGTGAACCTAGTGTGAAATTGTTTACATCCTTCAAGCTTTACTTAGCCACACCTCACCTGTGCTATAGCCGAAAGACGGCTGCTGTGCGGGGCTTAATTGCCGGGAGGGTGTCCTGTTTACCCGTTCCTCCCGCAGTGGGGAAAATATGTGTTGGCCGTGTCCATTGGACACCAGCAATCACAGATCGGGGTAAATGGCCAATCACAGCACCCATTTACCCCTCAATCGGCATGTCCAGTGAGAGATTATCTCAAATGTAAACATGAGATCATATCTCATTGACGGACTCACTCCTCACACAGAGACGCGTGTGAGGGGCGAGAGCTTCTGTGCTGCAGATCTGTAAGTGCTAACTAACATCTGTGAATTTACAGTAAAAACACAGTAAACGCAGTGCCCACTGGTGTCACAGTGCTCACCTATGTAATTGTGCCCATTGGTGTCACACTGTTAGTGTCACAGTACCCATCATTGTCATCAGTGCCACGTGTCATCAGTCTCCTCTATCATCAGTGTCACGTCAGCGTCACGTGTCATCAGTGTCACGTGTAATCAGTGCCTTCTGTCATCAGTGTCACGTGTCATCAGTGCCATAAGTGCCCACCAACAATGTCTAGAAAATCATTTTCAGCGGAGGAGGCATACAATATTCTTGCGGCCGTCGAGAGTAACGGGGAGCTCTCTGCTTTGGATTCCTCCTCAAATTCCGATTCTGAGTCTGACGTTAACTACGAGCCTGTCCTAAGCAGTGGAACACTGACAGCCTTAGAGAAGGATGATAATCTGCCCGCCAGACTAAGGCATTTGGGTGATAAGGCAGTGCCATCCACCAGCACTGCAGTACCTTGGCAAGAATGGCCAAGTACCAGTGGGGTGTCCCAAAGGGTTAGGTCCCGTGCCAGCCTTCCCTATTCCCTTCAGAACCCCTTGTGGCTTCCTCCTAAGTCAGGAGAAGCTAAGATTTCCCCTTTCATTGCCCAGCGAGGAGTCCAGGTGGACACAGAAAATTTTTCCCTGATTTAGATTTTTTCCACTTCATTTTTACTGAGGACTAGCATCAATTGTGGCCCAGTGCAACCTGTATGCACAACAATTAATAGCAAGTAATCCAACATCCTATTATGCCCAACCCTAAGAGTGGACAGCCCTAACAGTGGAGGAGTTTAAGATTTTTTTGGGCCTCACATTCTGTATAGGACTAACCAAAAAAAAATGAATTGCGTTCATATTGGTCAACCCTCCCCATCCACCACATGCCCATCTTTTCCATCTTTTAATGCCCAGAACCAGATATCGCATGATTATGAGGTTCCTACACTATAATGATAATACCCAGTGCCCTCCCAGAAATTACCCAAATTATGATAAGCTTTATAAAATGCGGCTACTACTAAATTATTTTTCTGAAATCTTCCCCCAGTTGTTTACCCCAGACCGACACATGTGTGGATGAGTCACTTATCAAATTTAATGGCAGGCTGGGCTTCAAGCAATTTATTCCTACCAAATGGGGTGAAGCTGTATAAATTGTGTGACTGAGCCACAGGGTTTACATATGCCTTCATGGTATATGAAGGGTGGGACACCCATCTGCATCCCCCTAATTGCCCAGGCTACATGGGATCAAGCGGGAAAGTCATTTGGGAACTCATAAACCAACTCCTGGAGAAAGGCTACCATTTGTATGTAGACAACTTCTATACAAGGTTGCCCTTGTTCTGCAACCTTCACAACAAGAACACTCCAGCATGTGGCACTGTAAGGAAGAACCGTAAGGGTTTTCCTCAAAGGCTCATCAACAAGAAGTTAAGAAGAGGGGAGACGGCGAGTTTGCATAATGAGGAAATTCTGTCTGTGAAGTGGAGGGACAGAAGGGATGTCTACATGCTGTCTTCAATCCACAATAATACCTTTGTGGAGATCACCAGGAGGAATGGCCCAATCCAAAAGCCAACATGTATCCACAAATACAATATGTTTATGGGGGGTGTCGACTTCAAAGACCAAATGCTCGAACCCTACCTTGCCACAAGACGAACTTACCAGTGGTATAAAAAAGTAACAATGTATACGTTTCATTTGGCCATATACAACACCTATATAATCTATTGCAGCTCCACTGAAAGCTCCAAAACCTTCCTTGGCTACCAGGAAGAAATCACCACTGCCCTTATATTCCCGAATGGCCCAACAGAAGACATTTGATCCGATGCGATTAGCAGACTCCCCGAACGCCACTTTCCTGATAAAAAACCCCCCAGACCAACAGGCCAAAAACATCCGAAAAAATGCTGGGTGTGCTCAGAGGAGAACTTAGAAGAGACATCACTTATTATTGTCCCCAATATCGTTCCCAGCCAAGCCTCTGCATAGGTGACTGTTTCCGCCGTTACCATACTTAGTAAATTATTAGTGAAGTGTGGTAAATGTAACCCTCACTTCCTGCCATTTACCTTCACACCCCTTATGTCTCTGCTTGCTCTGTAACTGACCCTGGCTTGTTGTTCGACCACGCTTCTGCCTACTGATTCTGTACATACCTCTGCCTGATCTGGAACCAACCCTGGCTTGTTATTTGACCATGCTTCTGCCTACCGATGCTGTACATACCTCTGCCTGATCTGAAACTGAACTGTTTGACCATGCTTTTTGCCAGCCTCTTGGACTGATCTTGTACCCTGCTACTGGACTAGTGGGATTCATAACACAGGCGTCTCACATATGTGAGGGGCTCCAGAATTGTTTTTCTGGATGAAGAAAACAATATTTTTGTTTTCTCATTCCTAGGCTAGGGTCTGGAGACTCGGAGGCTTCAAAGAGATTTGGGTGGGAGAAGCCTCTACCCCTGTTCCCATTCCTGAATGAGGCTCTACTTCTGCCTGTTGCCTGTAGGACTTCTGCCATCATGCCTCTGCCTGTCGCTTGAACTGACCACACCACATGGACCATGTTCCTGCCTACTGCCAGGACCAATATTTTGTCACTGCTGACAATCTCTGCCTGGACTGTATATGAACGGTATCCCTGCCTGCTGCCAGTACTGAATATGGACAGTATTCCTGCCTGTTGCCTGGACAATTGCGTTCACTTTCGCTGAACCTAGTCCTTGCCTGCTGCCTGGACCAGTGCTATCCTCCTGTGGACAACTGCGCTACTAAAACCACAGGTAATCTTTTGTTTACCCTTTGCACAGCAGAATGCATTTTGGGGTATAATTCTTGGTATGTGCAAGCTATGTGTCCCTAGAACACCTGATGTTTTTTTTTGCATGTTGGGTCTCTGTATGTGGCCAGGCTGTGTAAGTCTCACACATGTGGTATCGCCATACTCAGGAGGAGTAGCAGAATGTATTTTGGGGTGTCATTGTTGCTATGTACAGTGCCTTTGCGAAAGTAGTCGGCCCCCTTGAACTTTTCAACCTTTTGCCACATTTCAGGCTTCAAACATAAAGATATAAAATTTTAATTTTTTGTGAAGAATCACCAACAAGTGGGACACAATTGTGAAGTGGAACGAAATCTATTGGATATTTTAAACTTTTTTAGCAAATAAAAAACTGAAAAGTGGTGCGTGCAAAATTATTCGACCCCTTTACTTTCAGTGCAGCAAACTCACTCCAGAAGTTCAGCGAGGATCTCTGAATGATCCAATGTTGTCCTAAATGACTGATGGTGATAAATAGAATCCACCTGTGTGTAATCAAGTCTCTGTATAAATGCACCTGCTCTGTGATAGTCTCAGGGTTCTGTTGAAAGCGCAGAGAGCATCATGAAGACCAAGGAACACACCAGGCAGGTCCGTAATACTGTTGTGGAGAAGCTTAAAGCCGGATTTGGATACAAAAAGATTTCCCAAGCTTTAAACATCCCAAGGAGCACTGTGCAAGCGATCCTTTTGAAATGGAAGGAGTATCAGACCACTGCAAATCTACCAAGACCTGGCCGTCCCTCTAAACTTTCAGCTCAGACAAGGAGAAGACTGATCAGAGATGCAGCCAAGAGGCCCATGATCACTCTGGATGAACTGCAGAGAACTACAGCTGAGGTGGGAGAGTCTGTCCATAGGACAACAATCAGTCGTACACTGCACAAATCTGGCCTTTATGGAAGAGTGGCAAGAAGAAACCCATTTCTCAAAGATATCCATAAAAAGTCTCGTCTAAAGTTTGCCACAAGCCACCTGGGAGACACACCAAACATGTGGAAGAAGGTGCTCTGGTCAGATAAAACCAAAATCGAACTTTTTGCCCACAATGCAAAACGATATGTTTGGCGTAAAAGCAACACAGCTCATCACCCTCAACACACCACCCCCACTGTCAAACATGGTGGTGGCAGCATCATGGTTTGGGCCTGCTTTTCTTCATCAGGGACAGGGAAGATGGTTAAAATTGAGGGGAAGATGGATGCAGCTAAATACAGGACCATCCTGGATGAAAACCTGTTGGAGTCTGCAAAAGACCTGAAACTGGGACGGAGATTTATCTTCCAACAAGACAATGATCCCAAACATACAGCAAAATCTACAAAGGAATGGTTCACAAATAAACGTATCCAGGTGTTAGAATGGCCAAGTCATAGTCCAGACCTGAATCCAATCGAGAATCTGTGGAAAGAGCTGAAAACTGCTGTTCACAAACGCTCTCCATCCAACCTCACTGAGCTCGAGCTGTTTTGCAAGGAAGAAAGGGCAAGAATTTCAGTCTCTTGATGTGCAAAACTGATAGAGACATACCCCAAGCGACTTGCAGCTGTAATCGCAGCAAAAGGTGGCTCTACAAAGTATTAACGCAAGGGGGCCGAATAATTTTGCACGACCCACTTTTCATTTTTTTATTAGTTAAAAAAAATTCAAAAATCCAATAGATTTCATTCCACTTCACAATTGTGTCCCACTTGTTGGTGATTCTTCACAAAAAATTTAAATTTTATATCTTTATGTTTGAAGTCAGAAATGTGGCAAAAGGTTGAAAAGTTCAAGAGGGCCGAATACTTTCGCTAGGGACTGTAAATGCTATGTGTTGGAAATATCTTATAAATGGACAGCTTTGTGTAAAAAAAAAAAAAAAAAAAAGCTTTCATTATTTTCCAAAAACTTCTGGAAAAAAATTAATCATTCAAAAGACACATTATGCCTCATAGATTATACGGTGGGGTGTTGGCTTTCCAAAATGGAGTTATTTTGTGGGCATTTCCATTGTCCTGGTGCTCCAGGGCCTTCAAAGCTGTAAGAGATGGTTGAGAAATGAGATGTGTGATTTATGCTCCTAGAATGCCTGAAGGTGCTATTTCAGTGCTGGGCCTCTGTATGTGGCTAGGCTGTGTAAAAGTCTCACCTGTGGTATCACCATACTCAGGAGTAGCAGAATGTATTTTGGGGTGTAATTTTTGTTATGTATATGCTATGTGTTGGAAATATCTTAAAAATGGACAACAAGTTTTAATTTTTTTTTCCACGTTTTGCAAAAACGTCTGGAAAAAAATGAACCGTTAAAAATACTCATTATGCATCATAGATTATACGTTTGAGTGTTAGCTTTCCAAAATGGGGTCATTTTTGGGGAGTTTCCATTGTCCTGGTACTCCAGGGCCTTCAAAAGTGTAATAGGTAGTCAACAAGTTAGATTTATGCTCCTAGAACACCTGATGCTGCTCCCAGCATGTTGGGCCTCTTTGTGGCTAGGCTGTGAAAAAGTCCCTCACATGTGATGTGGTATCGCCATACTCAGGAGTAGGAGAATGTATTTTGGGGTGTCATTTGTGGTATACACATGCCATATTATTAAAATAGCATGCCATGCTATTACAATGACAATTACATGCCATTCTATTACAATGATAATATTGTGGGGGAAAAAAAATCTTAATATTGCAAACAATTGTAGGAAAAAAATTACAACATCAAAAACCTCACCATGTATCTTACTAAATACCTTGGAATGTCTAATTTCAAAAAAGGGGTAATTTGAGGGGTATTTGTACTTTCCTGGCTTGTTCGGGTCGCAAGAAATGAGATAGGCCACCAGTACATCAGGTGTGATAATTTTTTTATGATTTGCACTACTGCTTGTAGACTCTCTAGCTTTCACACAGACCAAATAATATCCACTAATTTGGATTATTTTTACCAAAGATATGTAGCAGTATAAATTGTGGCAAAAAATTATGAAGAAAAATTAATAATTTGCAAAATTTTATCACAGAAACATGAAAAATGCGTGTTTTTTTCCCAAAAATGTTCAGTCTTTTTTCATTTATAGCGCAAAAAATAAATTCTAGAGGTGATCAAATACCAGCAAAATAAATCTTTATTTGTAGGGAAAAAAAGGACAAAAAAAATATTTGGGTACAGTATTAATTGACTAATTGTCAATTAAAGTGTGAGAGCACTGAAAGCTGAAAATTGGTCTGGGTAGTAGGTGGGTTTAAGTGCCCAGTAGGCAAGTGGTTAAAGCCAAACGTTGACCCCCTGCTCCACCCCCATCCAAATGAAGCCTCCTCCTCCCCTTGTGGCCCTGCTGCCTGTATTTTGTACTGCTTTCGTTTTTATATGTGCCCTAAAAGTCTGTCTTTCATACCATGTTTAGGGCGCCCTCTTGGTACCTGCTTATCCTTGGCAAACACCCTAATTTTTAATTAACGTAAATTTTTCATGTCCCTTTTTTTTCTTTTAGAAAATTGAAAATGGAAGATTTGCCAAATGTAAATATTTTGCCCATGCAATGGTTAATAACACTGATTTACTTATGGTCATGAAGAGGTAAGTTTTAATAATATACTTATTTAGAAATATGAAATATATAAATATAGCTTTTATAGCTCTTGGTCCTCCATTAATATGTTTGACAATACATGAGACACTCTTATGAAGAGTTTGTTCTTGAGTGGCCTTCCTGGGAGTGCAGGAATCAACAGACGTATGTATCAATAATAGAAACCTCGCCTAGAAAAAATATGGAGGTTGCCATTATTGACCTACCTCTTGAAAATGCTAGAGTTCTGGTCCAGGTCTGTGGTTCAGATGGTGATATCAGCCAGGTAAGTAGCATATTAAAGTGGAACTAAGGCTGACCAAAATAATTTCACTTTCCCATCTTTTAACTACAGGTTGAAGGAAAGAAAATTGCTTGATTTCCCCCATCAACAGTCAGTGTTGTTTGGGGAATCCCTCACACTGCAATATTGTATTCTGACAGAAGGAGGTTTCCCTGCTGTCAGAAAACAATGATCACTGCTGGCGGTTATAGCTGCCAAAAGTTGGCACACGGAAAGAAACCAGTCAGGCTGGTTGTACTGAACTCAATTGATCCACCTCAGTAATACCCATTGATGGATCGAAATTTGACTGGTTCCTGCTAAACCGGACAAATTATGATTCATTTGTGGCTGGCTAAATTCTCTCAATACTCAACTCTCCTTTAGCAAAATCTTCCTAGCTTTTTCCAGTTCAGTATTTTCAGCCATTTTATTTGGCTCGACTGGGATGTTGTAATTCCAGCACATCCAACTGAAGTTTATTAATTCTGGGACGAAGACATGCTGAGAATGTACACTAGGCTGTGCAGTTTAGTTCTAAAGCTTTATTCTAAAGCATCTTGTGAGGAGCAAGTTAAAGAAGTCTTTGTTGAAGAAGAAACATAGTATGTCTCTTTTTAAATAAAAATCCTTCCTACTTGAAAATGATTTAAACTCAAAGCAAAGTTCTGCTTTAAAGGTCAAGTTTATCTTTTGGAGCATGTCACATGTTACACCTGTATTTAGGGTGCAACATGTAAGATGTTCCAGCACCACCCGCAACCCCGACTCTCCCTTACTTCCTTGACAGTGGGCAGAGGTTCGTCTCCCTCACAGCTGCTGTCTTGTTCAAAATCAATGTGGTTGTATGGGGCTTTGCCTGCAGAGCCGAGTCATTAATTCTCAGCATTCTGTTGCTGTGACAGAAGGCTTGTAGTTCCCAATGGACTACTAGCGCGCTACCCTCGTAATCCATTGACACTTTCTCCAGCTTTCAAATCGAAAGCTCAGAAGCAAAGCCTAACATTGCACCCAAAAAATGCTTCTTTTCTTTCTCCACAAATATATGCATTTATTATTTTTTCCCCAAAGGTGAACTAAGCTTTTAAGAACAGATTAAGCAATGGAAGCCTCCATATCCATAACCTGCATATAACGTTCAAAGATTTATCAGCAGAACACTGTTTGATTCAGCCTTTAGTATCAAATTAAGAGAAGTATGACTAAAGCTTTTTTACCTTTGCACTCCTGTGACCCAGAATCAGCCAGCAGCGGGCTAAAGCCTGCTGTCAACTGATGTGATGAGCCAGTCCAGGCTTTGGCTCAGCCTTTCAGCATGCCGCAGATCAAGAACTGCGTGATTAGGGGTCATGTGATCGTTCAGTTTTTGGTCTTAGAGCTGGTGGGGGACAGCTGCAGCATCGGACTGATCCTGCAGACATATGGGTGAGTATGTATGTTTTAATATCTTTCACTTCTCCATTAAATCTTGTGTTTTAGTATGTATAGTCATTAAGTATTGCTTATTGAAGCTATGATGGGGGACCTTTATTATTTCTGTTACACAGCATGGCAATGCTGTAGCAGATTATGTTCTCAGCTCGTGTCATAAATTCTTCCCTTAGCGCCTTAGAATTAGCACTATGACTATGTGAAACCTGACCCTGACTACATCTTAATTATGCATCTGATTAGAGTGAAAATCTGTCTAATCTTTAGTAATTGTTTTCAGAACTTTGCAAAATGTGTTACAGTTGGCTGCCTAAGATTGCAGATACAGTGGTCATAATACAGTGGTCATAAATGCACAGAGAAATTTTCACATGGGGGTTAATTTACTAAAACTGGAGCACTCAGAATCTGATGCAGCTGTGCATGGTAGCCAATCCTGTTCAACTACAGCTTGTTCAATTAAGCTTTGACAATAAAACCTGGAAGCTGATTGGTTTCTATGCAGCACTGCACAAGATTTCGCACTCTCCAGTTTTAGTAAATAACCCCCGTAGACTTTATTTGATCAGATGCAGCCTGATTAGCAGCTAATAGTGTTACGAAAATTGCTTGATACGCGGCCTCCAATGTGTTTTTTCCTTGTCGTTATATGAATTTTATGGAGGATTTTAGTCTGTTACATTTAGGCTACTACCTTTTTTTTAATGTTTACTTCCAACCCTTTTAGGAAAGTATTTTGAGCTTCAGTTTTTCTAATTGTCCACATGAGTTGGTCATCCCTGTTTTTGATGTAATTATGTTTTTATACAGGGTTATGTAGAATATTGGTTTCACAGTTTTGTTTTACTACAGCCTACTCTTATACAGTACTGTGAAAAAGTTTTAGGCAGGTGTTGCAAAATACTATAAAGTAAGAATGCTTTCAAAAATATATATATTAATTGTTTATTTTGATCAATTTTCAAAGTGAGGAAACAGAAGAAAAATCTAAATCAAATCAATATTTGGTGTGCTTACCCTTTGGCTGCAAACTGCATCAATTCTTACACTTGCACACTTTGTACACTTGCACAAAGTCAGGGATTTTCTAGGATTAAGCCTGGTACACACTAACAGCGGAGCCGCTCTACTAATGATCCGACATTCGTACAGTAATCTCCCCCCCCCCGAGCTGTTGTGTTCTGATGGGGAGACACCCCCAACCATTGTCTTAAGAGCGCTGATTGTAAGTCGGTGGGCTGCTGGTTTGCCAGCATGCTTGTCTGACAGAAGCTGGCCAAACAGCTGGCTACTGTTGGACTGACTGACACACACACGGGCTGAATGTCGGCCGGTTTTTATTGAACCGGACGATATCTCCCGACATTTGGCCCACGTGTACTAGGCATTGGTGTCAGATGTATGATTAATCAATTATACCAAGCAGGTGCTAACGATCATGAATGTCATATGTAGGTTGAAACAGTCATTAACTTAAACAGAAACAGCTGTGTAGGAGGCTTATAACTGAATGAGAAACAGCCACACTCTGCTACTAAGGTGAGGTTGTGGAAGACAGTTTCAGGTCATGGGTCATATAAGATGTGCTTTCAAGATGTGTTGTTCAAGCTATTTTGAAGAAGCACAGAGAAACAGGCAACATTGAGGATGGTAAATGCAGTGGTCGGCCAAGGAAACTTAATGTAGCAGAGGAAAGACACCCCATACTTGCTTCCTTTCAACATCCTAAGATGTCCAGTAGTGCAATCATTACAGAACTGGAGGAAACCAGTGGGACTCAGGCTGCATTCACACTTCAGCCTTTTGAATTGTGGGCAGATTTCCCATGATTCTGCACCGATGTGTGAATGGCAAATCACGGGACTCGCATTTGACATTTTCTAAAATCAGGGTGCGGGTCTGCTGCGATTTCACGTGATACTTCGTTCTGCAATCGCAGGAAGCATGTCTCCTAAAAGTAGCTCCTGAACACAGACCTGTACCATGATTTACGGTGTAATTCAAATGAATGGCATGTCAGATGTGAGTCTTGAGTATCAGCGATTTCAAATCGCGATTCAAAACGCAAAAGTGTGAATGCCGCCTCAGGTATACTCATCTACTGTGTGAAGTCTGACCAGAAGTGGTCGTCATGGAAGAATTGCGGCCAAAAAGACATACCTCTGATGTGGGAACAAGACTAATGCCGCGTACACACGAGCGGACTGTATGGCGTACTTAGTTCGTCATACAATCCGACGGACAGTCCGTCGTACATTCCACTGAATGGACTTGACCACACACGGATGCACAAACAGTCCGTCGAAAGCTTGCGCGATGACGTGTACAGCACGTACGACGGGACTAGAAATAGGAAGTCCAATACACAGCAAAGCACCCTTCCGCCGTGTAAATCCTTTCTGGGCATGCGCCATTCTTAGTCCGTCGAACTAGCATACTGACGAGCGGATTGTCCGCTGAAACCAAAGTACGACGGACAGAATTTCGAAAAATCCGAAATTCTTAGTACGCCGGACTGCACGCTGAAAAAGTCAGCTGAAGCCCACACACGAGCGTATTGTCCTCTGAAATGTGTTTCGACGGACTAAGTACGCCATACAGTCCGCTCGTGTGTACGCGGCATAAATGGCAGCAGGTGCCCTGGGCTGATGAGTCAAATTTTTAAAAATGTGGATGCAACAGAGGGCAGTTATTTCACGGAAGGGCTGGAGAGCAGTACAATAATGAGTGTCTGCAGGCAACGACGGTGAAGCATGGTGGAGGTTCCTTGCAAGTTGGGGCTGCATTTCTGCAAATGGAGTTGACAATTTAGTCAGGATCAATGATGTCCTCAATGTTGAGAAATACAGGCAAATACTTATCCATCATGCCATACCATCAGGGAGGTGTTTGATTGGTTCCAAATATATTCTGCAGCAGGACAATGACCCCAAACATACGGTCAATGGCATTAAGACTCCTTTCACACCACACCGCCCATTGCGTCGGCGGTAAAACACCACTATTTTTAGCGGCGTTTTACCGCCGGATTTGCGGCGCATTTCGGCCACTAGCGGGGCGCTTTTACCCCCGCTAGCGGCCGCGAAAGGGTTAAAACCGCCGGCAATACGCTGCAATAGCGGTGTTTTGCCAGCGGTATTACAGCGCTGCCCCATTGATTTCAATGGGGAGCAGCGGTGGAGGAGCGGTAAACACACTGCTCCTTCTCCGCTCCAAAGAAGCTGCTGGCAGGACTTTTTTCTGACGTCCTGCCAGCGCACCGCTGTAGTGTGAAAGCCCTCGGGGCTTTCACACTACACACAATGGTGCAGCTTCTTTAGGGCGGATTGCACGCGCTATTTCTAACGCTATAGCGCGTGCAAAACGCCCGGTGTGCAAGGGGTGTAAGAACTATCTTCAGTGTAAAGAAGAACATGGAGTCCTGGAACTGACGGTTTGGTCCCTGCAGTGCCCTGATCCCAACATCCTTGAGTCTGTCTGGGATTACATGAAAAGACAGAAGGATTTGAGTCTACATCCATAGATGATCTATAGTTAGTTTGGCACAACCTACCTGCCGAGTTTCTTCAAAAACTGTGCAAGTCTATCTAGAAGAATGAAAGAATTGATGCTTTTTTGAAGGCAAAGGGTGGTCACACCAAACATTGATGTGATTTTGGATTTCTTTTGTTCATTTACTTTCCATTTTGTTATTTGATTAAAAAAAAACAATTAACACTTCTATTTCTGAAAGCATTCTTAAAGGGGTTGTAAAGGTTCCGTTTTTTTTTTTTAAACTTCATATTTGCCTCCGTTGTGCAGTTGGTTATACACAGAGTGGCCCCAATCCTTCTCTTCTATGGTCCCTCCCCGGCGCTCCTGACTCCTCTTCTCGAGTGTCCCATTGGAGAAGCGCTCTCCGACTGGACACATAAGCGGACGTGCTGCATCTGTTGACACGGACAGCAGGACTCGGCTCCACCCCCCCCCCCAGCACCCCCATCATTGAATTTGATTGACAGCAGCGGGAGCCAATAGCTGCGCTGCTATCAATGTATCCACTCAGGACATGAGACACCAGCCAGAGCTGGTGTGCTCATTCCCGTTTCGGGAATTACAGGGCTCAGGCAAGTATAAGTGGGGCTCGGGGGCGCTGCTGCAGTAAAGAAGGTTTTTCACCTTTAATGCATAAAATGCATCAAGGTGAAAAACACAACCCCTTTAATCTGCAGCATTTTTCATACCTGCCTAAAATGTTTGTACAGTAGTGTCTAATAAAATGTAGAAGTGATTTAATAAACCACTATTCTTAGTGGTAATGATATATCCACATAATCTCCATGGTAGCATTTCCTTCCCTATTGCATCCTTGATGTTCTAAATTATTTCCCTGGAAAATGCTGAGGAAGGAATAAGAGGCAAGCAATTTAAACTCTTCCTGTTTGTGTCTTCCCGATGACAGGTAAGTCTGTATTTTGTGATTTGCTTGAGATTCCATGGAAATACAGTTCAATACGAGTATTTTCTGTTATCAGGATTTAAACACACTGTTCCACAACAAAGGCATGTCGTTAAAGTGCACACATGATTTAAAGGGGTTGTAAAGTCAGAAGGTTTTTTTTCTTAATGCATTCTATGCATTAAGATAAAAAGCCTTCTGTGTGCAGCGCCCCCCCTAATACTTACCAGAGCCCCATCTCTCTCCAGCGATGTCCAAGAGTGCCTCATCTGTCTGGAACTCTCCCACCTGATTGGCCAATCAGTAGAGAGTAGAGACTAGGCAAAACTGCAGCTCCGTGTCTGAATGGACACAGGGAGCTGCAGTTCAGCTTGGGTGCCCCTATAACAAGCTACTTGCTTTGGGGGCACTTAACAGGAGGGAGGGGCCAGGAGCACAAAAGAGGCACCCGAAAAGAGGAGGATCCGGGCTGCCCTGTGCAAATCCACTGCAACAGAGCAGGTAAGTATGACATGTTTGTTATTTTTATAGGAAATAAAACAAGACTTTACAATCACTTTAAAATCAAATAATGCCACAATTAAACTTTTCTTTTTTTTCTAGTGGTGTTTTGTTTGTTACTAAAGGAACGTTTGGACAGCTTACTTGTGAGTGGCAGTACAGTTTTGATGAGTTTACCAAAGAGCCAATTATTGTGAATGGTAGAAGACTACGCATTGAAGCAAAGGTACGTATAACTCTTCCCTATCATCCACTGAGGAATAAAAATTGTAGTAAATGGACATTTACCCAACAAGTGCAGGTTTTCCCAGTTCATTAGGTTTTCTGATGTTTTCCTGTGCTGGTCATACAGCCGGGCCTGACAACCTGTCCATCTTTCAGTCAGTATAGGACTCTCTTGTTGAATTATCAAGAGCAGAGCTGAGCAAGTTCACTGGCCTCCTATCTGAAGATGTATTGTGAGCTGTTGTCAGATTGTTTGCTGTGTTGAGGATTTTTTTTTCTTTTTTTGAACATGGGGTTGTATATATGCTCTTCCTACAGAAGCAGTTATAACTACCATGGGGTATATGAGGGAAATATATTTTCCTTTTCTTACATCAGGGGACACAGAGCCATAGTAATAACTATGTGGGTTATATCGGCGTATCAGGTGCTGGACACTGGCACACCCCTTAAGGTGTTCACTTCCCCCATATAACCCCTCCCATTACTGGGAGTCCTTCATTTTTTCGCCAGTGTTGGGCACGTGTAAGAATGTGTTGTACTGAGTAATCCTTTGATGAGAGCTAGTCATCCTGACCAGATCCGTTCTGATGTCTCTGTAATGGACTAAATGAACGGTACCCAGGCCTCTTCATCCGAAGACACGTGGTTTTGCTTGCGAATGCTTTTAAAGCTGGGACCTGGGATCTAGTACTTTTTGGTAGTAAAGCCAATAAAAGTTTACTGGCAGGGTCTTCTCGCAGGTCCAGGATTGTGGGATTACCTGAGTGTACCCCTGTTCCTGAAGGGTTCCTTTCAAGGTCTCGGAGCCTACCGTGAAGGGCGAAGATTGGGTTTTTATCTCTGATAAACCCTGCTGCAAGTAAAGGTAGGGGAGATTTTCTCAGGAATCTCTCCTTCCATGTATTGTGTTCTCATGTCATGTCTATGTGTCACCACTGGAGGCTGTATTGAGTACTCACCATTCTGACGCTGGAAACAGCAGAAGCTACACTCTCCTCTCCGTTCAAGCCAGCTCAGACCCTCAGGTATGAAGGGGGGTTCTGATCACTTCCTGGGCCCCCAGATTGGCGCTTTTTGATACTTTTAATGCCAGTCAGCTCCCTCTTTTTCTTTAAAAAAAACACAAAACGTTTTTTGGGCAGGTCGCGGCCGCTCGTCAGGCGGAGGAGTTACACCCGCCGCCGGCCGCCATGATGCCGGCGCTCACACACTTCCCCGTTGAATGAGGAAGGGGGGCGTTTTTGCATGGTGGGTGCGTGGCCAAACGGCGTCAGATGCCGGCCACACGTGGAGGAAGTAATTTAAGCTATACAGGAAAAGCTGCAGTCTGGCGGTGGAGGGACAGAGCAGAGTGGTTGCTGGTCAGGTTTGGTGACACAGGCATCTCCCTTTTTTTGACAACATTGTACTGTATAGCTAGGACTAATAGCAGCTTTTGTACTGTACTATAGCCTAGCAAGTGTAATATTTTTTTGCTGGTACTGCCTCTGCTTTGTACTGTAAGCTACGTGTGGCAAAGGGACCAGGAACTCCTCTAGGGTTTCTAAGGGGTTAATGGTATACAACAAACTAAAAACTCTTCCGAAAGAATGTCTGTCTTCCTCCCCTGAGAGGTAAAAAGAAAAATACGGCCAGTCAGATGAGCCATCAAGGGTAGAACTCTTCTGTCCCTGTGTATTTCATACAAACAGGTTTTTTTCTTCTACCATTTAAAATATTATTGCTATGATGTCTCTCCATAGTAGGGCTAAACATAACAGATTCCCATCTAGTCCTCTGGGGATCAGGTAGATCTTCCCAAATATTGGAAGATACTTATTTTTCCTCTTCAGAGGATCCTAACAGGGAGGGAGTAGCCACACAAGTCAGGGTTCATTTGAACCTCCCCCTGGGGATGTTTTTCCTATTCATGCATAGCTATGTATTCTGAATGGGAACATTTCTATGAAAGAAATGGGGGGGTTCCAACTATTAATGCTGTAATCACCTCAGTGAGCAAAGTCTCACATGTCCAGTGGATAATGCACTGATATTAAAGGATCCAGCAAGTTAAGGTTGGATTTTCCTTTTAAAGACCAGATGTCTTTTGCAGTTCTGGCTGCAATTGGAGTAGCTCAGTCCTTTAACCCTTTGACGTCTGCTCCACTATTTTGGTGGAGCACATTTTGAGTCATGCCAATGCATTGGTAAGTGTGGACTCCAAGGGGTTAAGGAACAGGTGTGAGATACCTGAAAGTTCTGCCTGATCAGCAGGCCCGGTAAGGGGCTGGTGTATTTGACGCACTGTGTCTCACAGATGCTATGAAGGACTCGATAGTTTAAGTCCTATGGCTTGTACTTGGACTAGTGCATTTTTGAGGTCCGTGGCTGAAACATTGATCAGTCGAAGCACCAGGTGAAAACCCTTAACCAGTCTGTGTCCCTTCCTGGGGTACGACTATTTAGTGGATAAGTACATCCAAAAGGTGTAAAGCTCTCTTTACCAATAAAAGGAGGTTCAAACAGTTCTCATTTAATCATGCAGCCTCTCCAATGCCTTAGTTCCAGGGGCAGCACCAAGATCTTGGGGGCAGAAAGCCCATAAAGCAGAATGCTAAGGCCTCCTCAGGAAGGAGCACCCCCACTTGTTGGGGTGATGGGAAAGGTCCTGCGATTCTCAAAGTCTGGCAGGAACAATGTTAAGAGCAGAGGGATTTCTGTGATTTTCTTCTCTAGGTTACATCTAGAGTTTCAAGAGCCCGGATGGCCCAGTCGGCTTTCGATCTGAGGGTCCGGGGTTCGGGTCCTGTTTGGGTGCTACCTGTGGGGTCCTTGGGGCTGCTGATGTGGCAGTCTTTATGCAAGAGTGTCTGTCTCCTCAAAGAATGCTCCTAAGGTTCCAGAGGAAAAAAAAATAGAATATAGAAAGAAAAGGAAAGAAGTGAAGTCTCTCTTTCTGGCCTCTGGATCAGCTGTTATCCCAGTCGGTGATATCAGAGATTCCCTTAGTGGGACAGGGTTTTTTTGTTGTTTTTTTTGCCGCAAACCTTTTAAGGTCTCAGAGCCAAACAGAGAGGTAAGACCCATTCTAGATCTTGGAGATCTGAATCGGCACTTGAACATCTCCTTTCATAATTCAATCGGCTGTGTCCATCCTGCAAGGAGGGGAGTTGCATATCTCCATGTGCCAAAGTTTCACGCTTACCAGAAACTTCTGCGGTTTGAATTATAAAATCATTTTTTCAATCGTGGCACTGCCATCCCGCTTAGCCACAGCACTACAAGTTTTCTGAAAGATTCTGGCACCTCCTTTAGCCATGTTAAGGGTTCAAGGCATAACGGTCCTAGCCTATTAAAAGGATCTACTTTTAATAGATCATTCAGTCTCAGGTCTAAAAATAGAGTCTGATCTCAGCTGTAGATATCTGAAATCTCTAGGTTGGATTCTCAGCCTAGGAAGATTCTCCTTAAAACCATCAACAAGGTTACTTGGGGGCTGGTTATAGATACCATACTGAAGAAGGTATGCTTACCCCAGACGTGAATCCATTCCATTGTAGGACTAATTCAACTTATCAGGATAAAGGAAAATCCCTTCATTCGGCTGCAGGAGATTTTTAGGGAAATTGGTGGCCTCCTTCAGGGCCGTCCCTTACACGCAGTTTTATTCGAAGACTGCTTCAAGACACCATTCTGTCGGTCTGGAATAAAGAGGATTCAGGCCTTGTTTGTTTCCAATATGCTTGGCTCCCAACATAGGTCAGAGCCTAAATTGGTGGTTGTTATCCAGCAGGAGGGAAAATCTTTATCCTTCAAGGTGTTAAGGCCTTCTAGGCTGGGGAACAGCCCTGGAAGAAGATTCTGTCCAGGGGAGATGGTCCAGGTTAGAGGACCTTGTCTATCAGCTTTGTTGGAAGTTTCAGGCAGTACATCTGGGCATAGAATCGTGGCGGTCAGATTACGGGACTGTCTTGACAGGATTCAGTCTGACGGAGCCACGGCGGTGGCTTACGTCGATCACCAGGGGAGGCACGAGAAGTCGTGCAGCCTAAAAAGAGGTGAATAATGTTCTAGCTTTGGCAGAACACAACACTCCTTGCCTATCGGCAATTTTAATATTTCAGGAGTACTACTTGAGACGTCAGCAATTATTTCCGGGAGAATGATCTCTTCACCCCGACATCTTCCTAGCAATATATCAGATGGGGTACTCCAGACATGGACCTATTCACATCCAGATTCATTAATAAGGTCGACAAGTTCATGTCAAACAAGGGGTCCGCTAGCAGGCGGAACAGACGCATTGGTCTTCCCAGGGTATCAGTTCTGACTGATCTGTGCATTTCCTCCAGCTCTGCTACTTCTACGCCTTCTCCGCAGGATTAAGCAGGAACAGAAGGAGGTGATTCTGGTGGCCCCAGCCGGGTCCCAGAAGATCTTAATTTATCGAGATCATAAAGAGGGCAGTAGAAGTCCTTTGGACTCTGCCATTATAGCCAGACCTTCTTCAAGGTCCGGTATTTCATCCTACTTTACGGACAAGGAGTTTAACAGGTTTGACTGTTGAATCCCACTCTATAAAAGATCGTGGGTGATCTCCTTCAGTAGTGTCTACTTTGACTAATGCCAGGAAGCTGGCTTCCAGAATCGCTTACTATAGAATCTGGAAGGCATAGGTTTCTTGGTATGGATCCAGGGGGTTGGCACCCCAGGAAGTATGTCAATAGGCAGTATTCCTGCATATGGGATCTGAAATGAAGCTGGCCTTGACTTTTACCAAGAGCCAGATCCAGGCCATGTCGATGTCTTTTCCTATGGCCTCTTGCTTCCCACTCTTGGTGCGTAGCTTATTCAGGGGGTAACACGGTTTATCCCCCTACCAAGGCACCTTTAAATCCTTAGGATTTAAAATTGGTCTTTTCAGCTTTGCTGAATCAGCCGTTTGAACCTTACGAGAAATTCTCTTGGTTCTTTGACAAGAAAGAGATGATCTTTTTTGCTTGCCATTTCTTCTGCTAGAAGAGTATCCGAACTAACGGCTCTGTCTTGTAAGAGCCATATTTCATCATGCATAAGGATGAGGTGGTTTGATGTCCTCTTCCTGAATTCTTACCAAAAGTGGTAACAGGTTTTCATTTAAACCAAGATATTATTCTTTCTTTTTTGTCCCTAGAAGCCTTAATCTGGGAAAGAAAAAGCACTACAGTCTCTTGATGTAGTAAGAGCAATCAGAATCTATTTAAAGGCAACCGCTCAGGTTCGCAAAACACAGGTTCTGTTTGTACTGCCAGAGGGTCCAAGATATGGACAGGCAGTGTCAAGATCCACTATTTTCAAAATGGGTTTGTCAAGTGATTGATCAAGCTTCAGCTTAAAGAAGAAAATTCTTCCTTCTCATATTAGGAGCACACTCATCCAGGGCGATTAGTACCTCTTGGGTGGTGCATCATCAGGCCTCTATGGCTCAGATCTGTAAGACCGCAACTTGGTCTTCGGTGCAGATGTTTATCCGATTTTATCAAATCGATATTAAAGGTCATGAGGATATTGCCTTTGGGCACAGCATACACTGCAGGCTGCAGTATGAGTCCTCTGGACTCCTGTTTCCTTGATTCTGTCTCCCCCCCCCCCCTTCAGTTGACATTGCTATAGGACATCCCACATAGTTATTACTATGGCTCTGTGTCCCCTGATGTAAGAAAAGAAAATAGGATTTTTAAAACAGCTTACCTGTAAAATCCTTTTCTTTGATGTACTGTATTTATTGGCGTATAACACTCACTTTTTCACCATGAAAATTGGTTGCAAAGAGCGCGTGCGTGTTATACACCAATACTTACATTTTAGCTGCCTCGGAAGGGGCAGGATGAGCCCTGTTAAATTACATACAGTGAGAATCACCTGTTTACTTGGCGGCCTCTGTAATAGGAATTCCCATCTCCTGGGCCGCCATTGGACCACTGTTCTGTCTATAATAGGAGATTCTCACTGTATGTAATCTGTCAGCGCTCGTCCCGCCCCCCTGCCTGTCCTCTCTAGGCTGAAGATGGGCATCAACCAGGCTTCACTGATGGCAATGGTGAGGCTGCATTGATGTGGACTGATGAGGCTACATTGATGGCAATGATGAGGCTGCAGATGGGCACTCGCCCAAAGTTTTTTTTCCTGAAACGTCCCTTTTAAAATTAATGTGCATGTTATACGGTACGCCCGTGCGTGTTATACGCCGATAAATACGGTACATCAGGGGACACAGAGGTCCCTCCCTTCTTCTTCTCATACACTTTGATTGCTTGGCTACAAAACTGAGGACTCCCAGTAATGGGAGGGGTTATATGGGGGAAGTTCACGCCTTAAGGGGCGTGCCAGTGTCCAGTAGACATGTGCAGAGTAAAATATTTCGTTTCAGAATTTCGTTTTCGTCTGAAAACTTAATTTATTTAGTTACTCCCGAAATTCGTTTTTATTTATTTCGTTTTTCGTTCAAAAATTGCATTCGTCCGAAAATCCACATGAATCACGGTCGAATCTGTTTTTGAAGGCTTATGGTGTCTGTCGAATGTATAAAGAAGATTCGACGGAGCTAGTATATAGCATACTTTAGAACCCTATTAAAGTCTATGGGACTCCAACGTTCAAAATCTAAAGTGCTAATTTTAAAGGCTAATTTGCAAGTTACTGTCCTAAAAAGTGTTTGGGGACCTGGGTCCTGCCCCAGGGGACATGGATCAATGCAAAAAAAAAGTTTTAAAAACGGCCGTTTTTTCGGGAGCAGTGATTTTAATAATGATTAAAGTGAAACAATAAAAGTGTAATATTCCTTTAAATTTCGTAGGGGGGGGGTTGTCTATAGTATGCCTGTGAAGGGGCGCATGTTTCCCGTGCTTAGAATTGTCCCTGCACAAAGTGTCATTTATGCAGGAAAAAAAGTCCTTTAAAATCACTCGCAGCTATTATGAATTGTCGGCTCCCGTAATACAGAGAAGACTCATTGAAAGTCATTGATAAAAAAATAAATAAATAAATTTTTAAAAAAAGCGTGGGGGTCCCCCAAATTCAATTACCAGGCCCTTTAGGTCTGGTATGGATATTAAGGGGAACCCTGCCTCAAATTTAAGAAAAAATTTGACGTGGGGTTCCCCCTAAATATCCATAACCAGACCCTTCAGGTCTGGTATGGATATTAAGGGGAACCCCGCGTCAAATTTAAAAAAAAATTGACGTGGGGTTCCCCCTAAAAATCCATACCAGACCCTTTATCCGAGCACGCAACCTGGCAGGCCGCAGGAAAAGAGGGGGGGACGAGAGAGCGCCCCCCCCTCCCTCCTGAACCGTACCAGGCCACATGCCCTCAACATTGGGAGGATGCTTTGGGGGTCTGTGACCCCTCAAAGCACCTTGTCCCCATGTTGATGAAGACAAGGGCCTCATCCCCACAACCCTGGCCGGTGGTTGTGGAGGTCTGCGGGCGGGGGGCTTATCAGAATCTGGAAGCCCCCTTTAACAAGGGGACCCCCAGATCCCGCCCCCCCCCTGTTTGAAATGGTAAGGGGGTACAAAAGTACCCCTACCATTTCACAAAGAGTGTAAAAAATGGTTAAATAAAACAAACACACTTTTGAAAAATTCCTTTATTAAAAATAAAAAAATAAAAAAAAGATTCCAGCGGCGGTAATCCACTCTTGCTATCCAGCGACGGACGGTCATCTCTCCAGCGATGTCTCATCTCATCCAGCGCAGCGATCCATCCTTCTGTCTCCGTGGAGGAGACACTGCAAGGATTCCGGCGGGTGACGTTTCTTATATACGGAGGGCGGGGCCACCCGTCACCTGACCCCGCCCCCCTCTGACGCAAGGGGAAACCCGGGGTTCCCCATGACGTATAGGTGACCCCGTCCCCCTCTGATGTAACGGAAACCTGCCTGTGTTACATCAGAGGGGTGCGGGTCACCCCTACGTCACAGGGAACCCCGGGTTTCCCCTTGCGTCAGAGGGGGGCGGGGTCAGGTGACGGGTGGCCCCGCCCTCCGTATATAAGAAACGTCACCCGCCGGAATCCTTGCAGTGTCTCCTCCACGGAGACAGAAGAAGGACGGAGGATTCGCTGCGCTGGATGAGATGAGACATCGCTGGAGAGATGACCGTCCGTCGCTGGATAGCAAGAGTGGATTACCGCCGCTGGAATCTTTTTTTTATTTTTTTATTTTTAATAAAGGAATTTTTCAAAAGTGTGTTTGTTTTATTTAACCATTTTTTACACTTTCTTTGTGAAGTTACTTTTGTACCCCCTTACCATTTCAAACAGGGGGGGGCCGGGATCTGGGGGTCCCCTTGTTAAAGGGGGCTTCCAGATTCTGATAAGCCCCCCGCCCACAGACCTCCACAACCACCGGCCAGGGTTGTGGGGATGAGGCCCTTGTCTTCATCAACATGGGGACAAGGTGCTTTGAGGGGTCACAGACCCCCAAAGCATCCTCCCAATGTTGAGGGCATGTGGCCTGGTACGGTTCAGGAGGGAGGGGGGCCGATTTCTCGTCCCCCCCCTCTTTTCCTGCGGCCTGCCAGGTTGCGTGCTCGGATAAAGGGTCTGGTATGGATTTTTAGGGGGAACCCCACGTCAAATTTTTTCTTAAATTTGAGGCAGGGTTCCCCTTAATATCCATACCAGACCTGAAGGGCCTGGTAATTGAATTTGGGGGACCCCCACGCTTTTTTTATTTTATTTATTTATTTTTTTATCAATGACTTTCAATGAGTGTTCTCTGTATTACGGGAGCCGACAATTCATTATAGCTGCGAGTGATTTTAAAGGACTTTTTTTCCTGCATAAATTACACTTTGTGCAGGGACAATTCTAAGCACGGGAAACATGCGCCCCTTCACAGGCATACTACAGACAACCCCCCCCCCTACGAAATTTAAAGGAATATTACACTTTTATTGTTTCACTTTAATCATTATTAAAATCACTGCTCCCGAAAAAACGGCCGTTTTTAAAACTTTTTTTTGCATTGATCCATGTCCCCTGGGGCAGGACCCGGGTCCCCAAACACTTTTTAGGACAGTATCTTGCAGAATCTTTTCTCTCTGTCAAATCTTTTTTCTCTGTCGAATATTTTCTCTATATAATCTTGGACTAATAGAGGTAAGGTTAGGCACATTCGAACACAGGTTCTATAGACACAGATTGTTGTCAGAGTCATGTCGAATCTCCTATTCTATATCGAACTGTTGTAACAATGAAAACGAAAATAAAGCATTTATTTATGTCGGATCTTTCGTTTTTCGGATTTTGTGCCATCGTTATCGTTTGTCAAAACGAAAACGAAAATAGCTGAAATTCGGACGAAAATGCATTCGGACGAAAACGAATGCACATGTCTAGTGTCCAGCACCTGATACGCCGATATAACCCACATAGTTATTACTATGGCGCTGTGTCCCCTGATGTACATCAAAGATAAGGATTTTACAGGTAAGCTGTTTTAAAAATCCTATTTTTTTTCTACTGTACTTTCCTATATTCTGATGTTGGACATTGTGAGTTCTGACTCCCTTGTTACAGTTTAAATCATCCTGAGACTACTTAAACTGTCCCCTTTTCCCTCTGCCAGCTAGCCATTTTATTGTTTCTCTTTGGCAAAGATCAAGGCATTTAACTGTATTTCTCTGCCTTCTGGCTGGGCATTGTTTAGGCCTGAACAACAAATTTCGAACTGTTTCGTTGTGGGCCAGGGCTTTCTGATGCAGGGCTTATAGAAAACAGAAGGCCGGCCCCCTTGAGGTTTTATCCCCTCCCACTTCACATATGCTCAATTCTGCTTAGTATCCCTAGAAGAATGGAAGTGCCTACCTTTCCGCTATATTTTTTGCTTGAATTAGATTTACTGTACTATCAACAGATAATGATAGATTAATGTTGCATATTGGAAATCCTGAAAGTCTCTCCAGTTGCCCAATGAGTGCAGGTTTTTTCAGTTCATTAAGTATACTGGTGTTCTCTCTGCGATGGTCATGCAGTCCAAAGTGGTTGTCAGATTGTATACTGTGATGAGGATTTTTTTGTCCTTTTATTTGTACATAAAGTTTAATATGCTGTTACCATACAGTGCCTTGCAAAAGTATTCACCCCCCTTGGCATTTTTTGTGTTTTGCCTCGCAACCTGGAATTAACATGGATTGTTTGAGGATTTGCATCATTTAATTTACAGAACATGCCCATAACGTTGAAGATGTTTTTTTATTGTGAAACAAACAACAAATAGGACAAAATAACAGAAAAAGTCAACATGCATAACTATTCAGCCCCCTAAAGTCAATACGTTGTAGAGACACCTTTTGCGGCTATCACAGCTCCAAGTCGCTTTGGATAAGTCTCTATGAGCTTGCCACATCTTATCACTGGGATTTTTGCCCATTCCTCCTTGCAAAACTGCTCCAGCTCCTTCAAGTTGGATGGTTTGCACTTGTGAACAGCAATCTTTAAGTCTAACCACAGATTTTCTATTGGATTGAGGCCTGGGCTTTGACTAGGCCATTCCAACACATTTACATGTTTCCCCTTAAACCACTAAAGTGTTACTTTAGCAGTGTGTTTGGGGTCATTGTCCTGCTGGAAGGTGAACCTCCATCCTAGCCTCAAATCACACTGTGGGCATTGTGTTCTTTGAGTGATGTGATGTGTTGGGTTTGTGCCAGACATAGCATTTTCTTTGATGGCCAAAAAGTTAAATTTTAGTCTCATCAGACCAGAGCACCTTCCTCCATACGTTTTGGGAGTCTTCCACGTGCCTTTTCGCAAACTCAAAATGTGTCATTTTGTTTTTTGCTGAAAGTAATGGCTTTCTTACAGCCACTCTGCCATAAAGCCCAACTCTATGGAGCTTACGCCTTATTGTCATCCCCTGTACAGATATTTCAGTCTCTGCTGTGGAACTCTGCAGCTCCTCCAGGGTTACCTTAGGTCTCTGTGCTGCCTCTCTGATTAATGCCCTCCTTGCCCCGGTCTGTGAGTTTTGGGTCTGCAGCCGTCTCTTGGCAGGTTTGCTGTTGTGCCATGTTCTTTCCATTTGGTTATGATAGATTTGATGATGCGCCCAGGGATCATCAATGATTTGGATATTTTTTATAACCTAACCCTGACTTGTACTTCTCAACAATATTGTCCCTTACTTGTTTGGAGCGTTCCTTGGTCTTCATGACAGTGTTTGGTTAGTGGTGCCTCTTGCTTAGGTGTTGCAGGCTATGGGGCCTTTCAAAAAGGTGTGTATCTGTAATGACAGATCATGTGACACTTAGATTGCATACAGGTGGACATCATTTCACTAATTATGTGACTTCTGAAGGTAATTGGTTGCAGCAGAGCTTTTTTTGGGCTTTATAACAAAGCGGTGAATACATACGCACATGCCAATTATCAGTTTTTTTATTTCTGAAAAATAGTTTTATGTACCGTATTTATCAGCGTATAACACACACTTTTTTCCCCTTAAAATCAGGGGAAAATCGCGGGTGCGTGTTATACGCTGATCCTCTGCGATTTCTGATAGATTTTTGGGCTCTGGGCGGCTTTTAGCCGCCTTCGGCCCTTCTCGCGGCTTTCGACTGCCTTCCGCCCTTCTCGGCAGCTTTCGGCCGAAAGCCCGCCGAGTACGGCCGAAGGTGGCCAAGAGCCGCCGAGAACTACCGGACGCCGCCGAGATACACAGGACATCTCTGCGGCGCCATTTTTAAAAATAAAAGCCGACATCACTGAGGGGACAACGATGCATGAGGCTGCAATGACGGACAGGCTGCATGACAAGGCTGCAATGATGGACAGGCTGCATGACAAGGCTGCAATGATGGACAGGCTGAAATGGCAAGGCTGCAATGATGGACAGGCTGCATGACAAGGCTACAAATGACACTGACAAGGCTTCAGATGGACACTGATAAGGCTGCATTAATGGGCATTTAAATGTAAGTTTTTTTTTTCCTTAAATTTCCCTCCTAAAAGTTTTTTTCCTTAAAATCCTCTCCTAAACTTGGGGTGCGTGTTATACGCCGATAAATACGGTATATATTTTTCAAAATTTTACTTCCCCAATTTAGACTATTGTGTTGTGATCAATCACATATAATTCAGATTACAAAAAACATTGAACTAAAGGCTGTAATGAAACAAAATAGGTAAAAAGCCAATGGGGGTGAATACTTTTGCAAGGCACTGTACCTCCCAACTTTTTGAGTTGGGTACGAGGTATGCCTCTTAGCAAAATTATTTCTTTTTCATACATCATGGGACATAGAGTTAGGCTAATATTCATTAACTACTGGGTTATATGCCATCTCTAGGTGACTGGACACTGGTAGACAAAGTCTTAGACAGGAAGTGATCCCCATATAACCCCTACCATACAGGAAGTACATCAGTTTTTTTTACCAGTGTCTGCAAGGTAGATGAGCACGTTTGTTTGAGCTCTCTGAGCTTCAGTTCTCTAGTCCCACAAACGGGTCTTAAATGAATAAAGGGATTGACTGATCGCATCCATTTGACACAGGCTCTATATGTTTAGATAAAGATATCATTCAAGGTTTTGCCTGTAATGCGACCATCGAATGCTGGACCCTGAAAAGGGGAATCCTGGAAACCACAGCGCTAGGGCATTCCTGCAGGGTGCTGTACAGGTCCAAGGGAGTGGACCCTAAACATGAAAAGGGTATCCAGTCCTTGAAGGTCCTCAGGTGACAGAAACCTGCCATGATAAGTGAAGATGGGGCTCTTAGTTTCTAAGCTGCCCTGTGCCTGGATGGGTAATTGAAACCACTTTATTTACTTTTTGTGGGTGTCCTAGTGATTGTCAGTCAAGCTAGCTAGAGGCTGGACACCTGTGTGCAGTGACCATACAGTGGAGTATTGTGCTAGCTGTGGGCGTTTGCAAAGTGTACCTTTTTGCTTGTGTCTGGCTGTTTTTTTGGGGTCCCCGAGGCCTTTTTAGGTCGCACAGGCTTTCCGCTTATACCCACTGTTGGAAGGGCCCTAGGGATCTTGGGTATCTGGACGACCTCCTGCTCAAAGATCACTCACTACAGGCTCTAGAACAGAGCATAACCTGCACAGTGCGGTATTTGGAAAGCTTAGGCTAGGTCATAAATACTGAAAAGTCAGCCTTAAAATAGCTCAAAGTCTGATGTATTTGGGTCTGATCCTAGATATAGTCCAAGCAAGGGTATTTTTGCCACCCGTAAGGATCTGTGCCCTGAAGGATCAGGTGCGTTAGATAAGGGGCACCAGACAACCCTCCATTCTTCTAGGAAGGATGGTTTCTTCCTTCAAGGCAGTGCCCTATGCCCCCACTGCCCTATGCTCAGTTCCATTCCAGGCCTATACAACAAGACATCTAGTTGGCTTGGAACAGGGGAGGACAAGCTCTGGATTATCCAATGTTCTTATCTCCTCAGGCGTGCTTAGGCCTAAACTGGTGGTTACAGGAACAGAACCTGCGAAAGGGAAGATCCTTCCTCCCAGTAATTTGGAGAGTACTGACTACAGATGTCAGTCTCTCAGGCTGGGGAGCGACCTTAGAGGGGCTCACAGCTCAGGGGAAATGGTCAAGGACAACCTTCTGGCTCTTTCTGGGAGTAGAGAACTGGAAGGCAGATTATCTCAGCCACCAGCAGATCTGCCCCAGGAAAGGTCCCTTCACCCAGGGGTGTTCCAGTCATTCTGGTGGCACCAGCCAGGCCCAGTAGGCCCTGGTTGCCCATAGATTGTGGGACTGACAATAGACGGGCCATGGACGCTTCCACGTTGCCCTAATCTGTCTCAAGGTCCTATATTCCACCCCAATTTACAATGTCTAAATTTGACAGCATGGCATCCTCGGAAATACGTGATTGGGAGAATTCTCTTTTCTACAGTCAGCTGTAGAAATCAGATTGGCTTTGAGTACAATCAGAAGTCAGATTTTGCGCCCTGTCAGTATTCTTCTAAAGGCCATTAGCCTCCCTGTGACAAACCCCTGTCCTCAACAGGTCTGTGTCTGCCGTAAATGCTTCCTTTGTTCAGAACCAGCACTATCCAAGACCCCTTAGCGCACCCTGTTGTTGAGACCCAACCTTCTGGCGCTTTCTTGGAGACTGCTTGCTGTACAATGGTGATACTCTGGGGCCTCAGTGCTCCTGTTGTGCCATCTTCCATTAGTTATCTTGAGCGCTCTCATCCCACTGCTGCCACCAGTTGTGACGAACCCTTGTCCTCAACAGGACAATGTCTGCTGTAAATGCTTTCTCTGTCCGGTACCACACGATCCGAGATCTTTTAGCCCACCCAGTCACCAGCCGTAACATAGTGTAGGGTGAACAACAACAACAAACTCCTTTGTTCCAGCACATGTTACCACAGATATACAATTCAGAGACACACCCCCCACCCTTGGATTCAGGGCAGGGTAAACTGTTAAATCACAATAGACACACAGGTCCGGTGTATTCAAATTTCTCATCAGTAAACGGTCTTTTATCAGCAGGGAGTGCTGTTGAATGAATTCGCCCACACCAATCTCGCAGCTAATCTACATGCACATCCCATAATATCCAAGGCAGACAGACACAATAGAACGTTGGAATACAACCCCACCCCAAACGATCACAGCAAAGAGTCCACAACAACATGAGACAACACACAATATATACAACATTAAAGTGTGGCTGTACAGTGTGTCTAAATAGCATAAATCATAGTGGGGTTCTCAGTCACCCTGTGCCCCTAATGGACGCAGGGTGATTTACACATAAGAGGAGCCAGGGGAGCTGGACTTGGAGTCTCCAGAGCTCTCCAAGGTAAGCGGAGTTCCACAAACCCCCCACCCAAAGTGACTCCTGTCTCACTCCCATTCACTGGTCCAAACATTTATGCAGGGGGAAACTCGTTGTCCTTGGGACTTGAACTTTGTGCTGTCTGTGTTACAGAAAAAAACATTTGAGCCTATTGAGGAAATTCCATTAGACTTGCTGTCATGCAAGCTAGCCTTCCCGATGGCCAACCCCTTGGCTAGAAGGGTGTCGGAGTTGGCGGCCCTTTCGTGCAGGGAACCACACTTGATCCTTCACCATGACAGGGTGGTGTTACGACCTGTTCCATCCTTTTTGCCAAAAGTGGTGTCAACCTTTCATTTGAATCAGGACATTATTTTGCCTTCTTTTTTCTCTCAGCCTCGTTTGGCGGAAGAGAGACAACTGCATTGTTTGGACGTTTTCTGGGCAGTCAAGGTTTATTTGTCTAGATCTGTGGAGATCCAAGGACCAGACTCCTTTCTGTTTTACCAAAAAGACGCAAGAAAGGGTAGGCAGCTTCCAAGGCTTCCATTGCCAATTGGGCTCATCAATTGGTCATTCAGGCCTATGGTCTGAAACGTAAAGCTCCTCCCTTTAGGTTGAGAGCTCATTCTACCAGGGGTATAGGAACCTTCTGGGCTTTTCGCCATCAGATATCTGTGGCTTAGAATTGTAAGGCTGCTACATGGTCTTCAGTGCATACGTTCACAAAATTTTATCAAGTGGACGTTTGAGCAGTGTACTGCAGGCTGCCGTATAAGGTCTGGTGGCTATTGTTTTTTCAGGGTGTCTCCCTCCCCTCAAGGCTATTGCTCTAAGATGTCGCAGTAGGTAATGAATATTAGCCTAACTCTGTGTCCCATGATATATGAAAGAAAATAGGATTTTTTTCATCATACATACCTGTAAAATCCCTTTCTTTGAGTACATCATGGGTCGGAGATCCCTCCCCTCTTTTTGAGGATTCAACTCTTGCTACAAAACTGATGTACTTCCTGTATGGGAGGGGTTATATAGGGGATCACTTCTTAAGACTTTGTCTACCAGTGTCCACCAGTGGCTGTGCTCTATTTAAGTCTGACCACCATTTTAAATTCCCCATTGTTTAATTGTTGGCTATGATGCCCTGGTGCACTACGCAAATGAAGTGAGCACCTGCCCCTTCCTCCCACAGTGATGTGTTGGGTATTTCTTTCCACACGTAGCCCAACAACCTCTTTCACTGGTATGAATGGAAATTACACCTCTTATAATGTTCAGCAGGGAAAAAGGATCCTCTTCTTTATTTTATACTAAGGGCTGTTTGTGTTTCACTAAGCAGCAGGGCATGTTGCCTTATACCTGAAACCACAATTTTTTGTCTGCCTGCAGTGTTTGTCGTTGTGTAACCATATCGCCTTGTGTGCCTTGTTTCCAAGTCTTCGTTCAGTTTGGTCTGTGAGCATTCTTGGGAGTTGGAGGAATCTTTTGCTTCTGGTACTGCAGCTGCAGATATTAACCAGTTCCCGCCCGGCGCACTACGATGTACGTCGAGCGAATGGCACGGGCAGGCAAACTGGAGTACAGGTACGTCCAGTTTAATTTGCCGCCCTGCCATCGTGTGCGCGCGTGCCAGTCGGGGCCCCGTGAGTCCGGTCACTGTGGGGATCATCTTACGGGGAAGGAGAACGGGGAGATGCCCTTGTAAACAAATTGGAGCAGAGATCAGTGTTCACTAGCACACAGCCCAGCCCCCCACAGTTAGTAACGTGCCCCTAGGACACACTTAACCCCTACACTGCCACCCCCTGGTTAACTCCTTCACTGCCAGTGTTATTTACACAGGAATCAGTGCATTTGTATAGCACTGATTGCTGTATAAATGACAATGGTCCCAAAAATGTGTCAAAAATGTCCGATCTGTCCGCCATAATGTCGCAATCACAATAAAAATCGCTGATGGCTGCCATTACTAGTAAAAAAAAAAGAATAAAAATGCCATAAAACCATCCCCTATTTTGTAAACGCTATAAATTTTGCGCAAACCAATCAATGATCGCTTATTGTGATTTTTTATTTTTTATTTATACCAAAAATATGTAGAAGAATACGTAAACTAAACCTAAACCAGCCTAAACTGAGAATTTTTTTTTTTTATATATATATTTTTGGGGGATATTTATTATAGCAAAAAGTTAAAAATAATGCAGTTTTTTCAAAATTGTCGCTCTTTTTTGTTTATAGTGCAAAAAATAAAAATCGCAGGGGTGATCACATCGCACGGCCGCGCAATTGTCCGTTAAAGCGACGCAGTGCCAAATTGCAAAAAGTGGTCTGATCATTGGCCTGCAAAATGGTCCGGTCTGAAAGTGGTTAAAGCGGGGTTCCACCCTAAAGTGGAACTTCCGCTCATTGGAACCCTCCCCCCCTCCAGTGTCACAGTTAGCACCTTTCAGGGGGGAGGGGAGTGCAGATACCTGTCTAAGACAGTTATTAGCACCCACTTCCGGGCATAGACTCCCACGGGAGTCTATGCTTCTTCCTGTCCCGGCGCGCTGTCTGCTGGGACACACACGGGTCCCAGAGACAGCGCAGACCATTCCCATTGCGCTGCGCGACTCGCGCATGCGCAGTAGGGAACCAGGAAGTGAAGCCACAATGCTTCACTTCCTGACTCCCTCACCGCGAATGGCGGTGGCAGCAGCCAAGAGCCAAGCGATCGATCGGCCTCAGCTGCCGACATCGCTGGACCCCAGGGACGGGTGACTGTCCATTTATTAAAAGTCAGCAGCTGTAGCATTTATAGCTGCTAGCATTTAATATTTTTTTTTTCCAGTGGACTCCCTCTTTAAGCATGTCTGGGCTAAAGGTACATGTGGCCTCCTTGTGGAACCATCTAACTAGGACTCTCTATGCAAGGCTAATCTAGGCACAGGAAAGGATTGTGCTTTCTGCACCCCGTACAGACCCCAGTTGCATCTGCTTGTGTCGGCAGCAGCCAGAGCTCCCTCTTTTATCATCAAGTGCTTATTCTTTTTCCTGTCTCACAGCATGCCCACCACCACCACTTTCTCCAGCAGGCTTTGATACAGAGATATCTGGCATTTCTGATTCTGTTGGGGACCCCCTCAAAGATTTGTTGTAGAACGCCAATGCCTTCTTTCTTTTTTTTTTTTTTTTTTTCTTTTTAGAGACACAAGCACCAATAGCTGAATTCACATTGGCAGCAGTTTCTCTCACTTTTTATTTCATTCCTCAAGGTCAGGTTCCAGTTCCTGGACCGACCAGTGATCATCCGCACCCTTATTCCCTGGGGGAAGGGGTTCTAAATGACATGCCAAACCAAGGGATCCAAGCCGACGAAAATACAGTATCTGCTATCATATGAAGGTCCTCTCTTGTGGAAACTTGACATAAGGGATAAAAAAATGGTCACTTTCCTATCTTTCTAAGCCAGCCGCCATTAAATGGCAAACCCCAGACTGAACACTGATTGAGCGACGCTCCTATCTGGACATCCGCCCGCCAGTCAAACATGCCAGATCCCTTGCCCCTCAGCAGTCATTGGTTGCTGGCACTGTAGGCGTCCCAGCAACCAATGATGTTGCGTGTGCGCCCCGTCCCAACGGTATCGCTACTGGCTTCCGTGCCTGCCTGCAAGGCATTGTGTGATGCCACGTGTGCTCCGCCCCTTCAGCAAGGTTCTCAGCGCAGTTCCCACCCCCTGAAGCGTGCTACCTATGCCGGCTCCCTCTTCCTGCTTGCCCTCAAGGTATAGGGTGTTTGTGTGTGTGTGTACTCAGAGATTTACTCTGATGGGCACATTTTATGTTAAGGGGGACTCTGAAGGGCACATTTTATGTTAAGGGACATGCTGGTGGGCACAATC
This sequence comes from Lithobates pipiens, assembly GCF_037356315.1. NCBI lineage: Eukaryota > Metazoa > Chordata > Amphibia > Anura > Ranidae > Lithobates > Lithobates pipiens. The sequence continues at coordinate 20,912,737 of NW_027507718.1, read as the reverse complement.
AGCCTGACCCTTAACATAATATGTGCCCTTCAGTGTCACTCTGTTGGGGACACTCTATGTAAGGGATCACTCTGATGGAGGAACTTTTATATGATGGGGGACACCAGATGTAAGGGGCCTTCGGATGCAAAAACATGATGTAGGAAAGCACTATGACTGGAAAACCCGATGTAAGGTGGCACTCTGATGGGGGACACCTGATGTAAAGAGGTAATCCTACAGGGGCAACTGGTTTATGGGGGTTTTCTGATGGGGGCACCAGTGTAATGAATTACTCTGGTAGTGGCACCTGATGTAAGGGGGAACACTATTGGGGACATTTACATTTACAGAGTATTACCAGAGTGTGTAGAGGAAACAGTAACAGAAGAGCCAGAGAGCGTAGCTTGTGCCAAAAAAGGAACGTAGATGCGTACAATCTTTTATGGCACAGACTTGAGATTCAGACCTCAGCCAGAATAAAAATTTGACTGGACCTCATTAAATTTTAATTCAATACTCTGTTCTAAATCATCAGTAATTTCTTCACTTTGCTGTGGGAGGCAACCACTATCAGTCTGTGACACTTGCCTTTGGTGTTGTCTTGGCTCTGAGAGCATAAAGGTCCTCACACTACTACTATTTTATTTTTATACAGGATTTCTATAGCTCCACCGCACAGCGATTTACCTGATAAAGTGACAGAACAATTACAATACTATTTGAAATAAGAATGCTAGGACGGTCCTGGAGCTTACAACCTAGAAGGCAGGGCAAGTAATTGTGGGGATGAGCTGAATGAAGTAGCTCAATGTACAGTTTTTAGGAGGAGGCTTCCCTGAAGAGAAGGGTTTTTAGACATTGCCTGAAGGTGGACAAAGTATGAGTTAACTGGACAGATTGGGGTAGGGAGTTCTGGAGACTGAAAGAGGCCCTGGAGAATTCATGGAAGTGAACTTGAGAAGTGGAATGGACAGTTCGGGTGATCTTTAGAGATGATTGATAATGTAGCTGGGGGCAGAGTTGTGGATGTAAGGGGGCAAAACTGCTATTGGGACATTTTGTAGCTTAATGCAGGAGGGAATGCATTAGGCTAAAACCATGTCTTGAATTTAATTTTATCCTGCTTTATTGAATATGCCCCTTGTGGTTAAACCACTTTATTACTTTTATGTCATTTATTTATGACCTGTAAAACTCAAAATTCTTGAAATTTGGTCTAATCCCAAAACATTACCATGTTTATTTTAATAGCACTAGGTTTAAACATTGGCTAACAAAACATAGTGATATTTTGGCAATATTTTGCCTGGAGTGATCTATTGTTCAGCAAAATTTCTAAATGAAAAGCAGCGCCTGTTTACTGTACAACCTGTTCTTTGAAGATCATAGGCTTAAAGTGGATAAAAATTCCAGAAATTAATGCAAACACTGAGACTTCACTTCCTGTAAGAAGTGGCCAGAACCTCCGTGTTCATTACCAAGAGCCTCATAGCAGATTCCCTAGGCAAAACATGGATAAAAATGATGAGTCTGTTTCTTACATCTGAAATTGTTTATTCTGCAGGAACGAGTGAAATCTGTTTTCCATGCCAAGGAGTTTGGAAAAATAATCAATTTTAAGACTCCGGAAGATGCCAAGGTAAATACAACAATATTAGTTACTGCATTAAAATAGAGCAGTGAATAAATGATGATTATTATTGGCTTGCCTGACTCCAGAAGGTGGTCACTATTTTACTTGGTGATAGAGACTGTTTGAACATGTTTTATGTAATATATTCAGAAAAATTAAATTTACTTGTGCTCTGTGTATTATATGTGGGATTACATACTGCTGCAGTGTTAAAGGATAAAGGAAACAACATTTTAAACTTACAGGTCATATTTTGAAATCAAAATAGAATATTTTTCATGCAAAAAAAAAAACTAACAATATCGGTATATATCCACAACTCTTTTCTTTCTGTGCAATGTATAATTCCAAAATATATAAAGCCGGCCATAGATTGGAGTGATTTTCTTTCTTGCAACCTGTGGTTGAAAATCACTTGATTCTCCCCTTCAACACAGTCACTGTTGCCATTATATTCTTCCTCTGGGAGAACACAATTACTGCGAGAGGCTATAATAGCCGTTAGCAATAATCGCATTTAAAATCCGACAGGCTGGTTGTACCCAAGTTGATCGACCAATCAACTTGCGTACATTCACCCAGCCCATACATGGTTATATCTGCTAATCTCTGCTAGTCCCTGCTGAACCTGGTCGAGATTTGAACCGTCTATGGCTGGCTTGACAAAGGATCATGCTGTCGCGTTCACGATGTTGAATAAACTTGGGTCCACTTAGTAATTATTCTTGTGTTTTGAATGATGGTGGATGGTATATCCTGAACTCTTAAACCTATACAGCAGGATGTAATTATTAATAGAAAGCAGAGCGTTGGGGGGTAGGGGGTCTGTTGGACCTGTTATGTTGGGCATTAAGTGGATAGCTCAGAAGGCTCCACCTCATTTCTCCATTTCCAAAGCACCGATTCTTACTCTTCCCTCTTTTTTTCAGACCCATATTGCAGGTTACTAACCTATGCACCACCCTTCCCTCTGCTGCACTGCCTTATCTAATGTACTGTGTGTGTTTCTTGGTACCCGTCCTTCTGGTCACTTCCTTTCCATCGTAAAGGCTGCAGCACTGTTGCCTCTAGGCATCATGGAGAATTGGTTTTGCTTGGGGAGTCATGAAGCCTTGAGAATCAAGTTTAGGTTTCTCAGCATTCATGTCTTTGGACAATATTTTCCGTTTTGTTGCTCATTGCAAAAAGCTGATTAGTAGAGTGCAATCATTGTGTTTCCTCTTCCCAACCATTGCAGCTCACTAACTAGAGGCATTTTCCATTATATAGGCTGCAGTATTAATCCCCTTTAATTTTCATATCATAAATGAGTTTACACTGCTTTCGTGAATATGCCCCTTGCAGCTGTCTAAATTGGCCTCCTTGGTGGCATAGCACTGAAATCTTAAAGTTCCACCCAAAAATAGAACTTCCGCTGTCTGGATTGTCACATTTGGCACCTTTCGGGGGGAGCAGATACCCCAAAAGGTATTTGCTCCCACTTCTGGAGAAAAGATCACCGCAGTATCTGCGACGATCTACACCATGTCCGGCCCCTCCTCCATTCCCTCCCTGCTGTCTTCTGGGAGACGCACAGGTCCCAGAAGACAGGAGGGACCATTCGGAAACGTGCGGCGGGACTCATGCATGCGCAGTAGGGAACCAGGCTGTGAAGCTGCAAGGCTTCACTTCCTGATTCCCTTAATAGCAATGCCGGCACCTCCACCCGGAGCCAATCGACGGGTCGGCTTCGGGTGAGGACATCGCGGGGGCCCTGGACAGGTATGTGTGCTTTATAATTTGTTGAATAGTTTACATTGTAGAACTAGGCAAGTCTGATGACACCATTTTGGAGTCCCGCGCTAATGGGAAAAAAATTCAAGAAGAACTGCTGTCTCTACCAATACATCCACCTAAGCAGAATGTATAAGGTAAATGTGTGGAGGAAGGAGGGTAGATGTGGCGCTGTTCTGGGGTGTAGTATCACATACCCCTATATAGCTTGCAAGAAATCCCAAAAGAAATGTATCTCGGATTGAAGACCACAACCCAAGGCAAAATATATAGTGTGAACCAAATATGCAAATGACCTATGTCCTGGTGCAGCAATCTAATATGCTTCTGTTTGAATGGCCTCAGTGTGGCTCATAAGGTCAAAATGCGAAAAATACACATATGAAAACATATTCTTAAAGTTACTAGTGCCCTATACATGCATTCTTAGGCGCTACTTCGATGTATCAATTGACAATTTGAGATAATATATACCGTATGCAAAAAAGTCCATAAGCCGTTATAATGCAAAAATAAAGTGACAGGTGCTCTTCATAAACTGTGCTCGGTGCTTCTTATGGGTGCCCTATAGTTAGAACCCTTCACCCCACGTAGGGGTATTGCGCTTTCATAGTATCTGCCACTGTGTAGCAAACAAAAGGCTTTCTCCTGTGTCAGCTGGTTGCTTCCGTGTTTGCAGTATAAAATATGAGGGTCTCCTTTAGCTTTCCCTTCATAGCTCCTACATGCAGAAAAGAGACATCTCCATAGTGTGTTAGCGTTTAAAAAGTAGAATTTATTTTATAAAAGTGAAAACGTACTCGTATATATAATGCAGTAACGCAGAGCTTTGAAAAAACAGGAAGCTGGGATGGTTTGTGTTCCATGGCTCGTAGCCGGAAGTGCTGCAAAGACACTGGTAACTCTTCCCTACGCGTTTCTTCACTGGGCTGTCATCTGAGCGGTGCCATCTTGCTACACCATCCGGTTTAAATAGCATGAGGTTTACCCTGATTGGTGGTCATGTGATCACAGCTATTTTTGGTTGGTCTATCCGAAAGACAGATAGAGGCACTGTTGATAGTGTTGCTGTATTGGCAACCCTCAATGAGACATAATTTAAAGTATTAGACCAATCTAGCAACCGTCAGTGCAGGCCACTCACTGGGACACCACATGCCTGAACAATACAAATATTGTGACATGAACATTAATGGTGAAAATGAGTAATCCATTTGAAATATTAACCCCTTACTCTGTAAATAAAGTAAATCTCTATGTATATGACTTAGACCTACTTCTATGTATATAAAATAAAAATAACAGAATTTTCTTTATTGTACATCATAGGACACAGAACCTTAAGTATTTACTTAGTGGGTTATAGCTACCTTCAGGTGTTGACACTGGCACACCCAATACAGGAAGTTGACTCCCCTATATAAACCCTCCTCCTTCCAGGAGTACCTCAGTTTTTTCGCCAGTGTCTAAAGGTGTTGGCACGAGTGAAGATGTGCTCTGCGGAGCTCCAGGATGGATCCATGCTGGATTTAAAAAGCCTCCACAACCGGATCCATCCCGCCACTGCGGCTCCAGGATGGTACCCGGGCCTCGCATAGAAGAACAAGGTTTTGCCTGTAATACTCCTCTTTGAGGGCTGGACCCTAGGAACCAGGACTCTTTTTGGTCTTGCTACATTACCTAAAGCTGTCCTAAAGGGGTGTTATACATGGTCCAAAGGAGTGGAACCCCTATTAAAAGGGCCCCAGTCTTTGAAGGTTTAACCACGCTGCCCGCCGTGATGGGTAAAGTTTGGATCTGTCTGTTTACAGCAGTATCCTGCAGCGAGGAAAAGGTAAACGGAAAGCATGGGAACTGCAAAGTCCACCTATGACTTTTCTTTCAATTATATTGTAAAATGCCTTAAAAACTCCTCTAGAGGGAGTAATAGTGTATAGACCCTGTTTAAATCTGTGCTAATACAGTGTGTGTCTCAGCAGCTGGAGGGGGGGTCTCCTCTCCCCCTAAATTGGGAAACTGGATAGGGATACACGTTATGTTTAAACGAGAATAAATCTGAAAAGCTGATAAAACGGCTGTGTAAGTCCCCTTCCCCCTCCCCCTCCTCCCCTCTGAGGAAACTCTTGCTAAAGCACAGGAAAGGCTCACACCTGAAAAAGCTTAAGGCTGATACTCTGGGAAACAGACAGTGTCTATCAGAGCAGCTGAAGCAAGGCTGCCACAGGACACAGAAGCTCTGGTGCACATGAGGGGTTTACACAGGCATTTGCAGTACAGGAAAAAAACTTGTTTAGCATTAGATCATTCTATGCTACCACTGTTTTTCCTACTGTTGTTCAAATAAATAGAACAGTTCTTAGAGTACCTTTTGTTTTTTGTGCTTTGCACTATGGCTTCAAGGCTTAATACTAAGGCACCAAAACCACCCCCAGGCGCTGGGAACTCCAGACATGCCTCCACATTGTCATCCTCTCCAGAGATACCGGACATGACAAGCCAGGGTGAGTCATTGGAAGCAATTGGTGGTGCAACTGCTTTTCACACTTCAGCCCCTGTATACATGACTGAAGATGCATTTTCCTCTTCCCTGCAGGGCTTAGAAGGAAGATTAGCGGCTTTAATCGCATCCTCAATTAAAGGGAATAAGAAGCGTGCTGGATCCCTCTCTCCCACTCCAAACCCCTTACCAGGGGAACAGTGGGGACAGGATTAGGTATTACCCTCAAACGATCAGGAAAAACGAACAGATTACGCCTCTTCGGCAGAAAAAACAGTTGAAGTTTCAGCTTCACAATATGAGGTACAAATCCTTACAGACATGGTTCACTCCACTTTCATGCTACCCCTAACAGAGTCAGCTGAAAGTCTGGTTTCTTCTTTGGGTTCCTTGAAACCTTCACAACCAGTGCATGCGTTTCCAGTCCACACATTGCTAGAGAAGCTTATTTATACCGAATGGGATCATCCGGATAAGCATTTTCTCCCTCTAAAGAAATTCTCAGTTCTCTATCCTATAGAGGAAAAATTCACCAAAAAATGGAAAGTTCCAGCAGTAGATGTTGCAGTTTCCAGTGTGAATAAAAGTTTAACTTTTCCAGTGGACAATGCACAAATGCTAAAGGTTCCAACAGATAAAAAGTTGTAATTCCTGTTAAAATCCTCTTTTTCTTTAGCAGGTACTGTTGCTCAGCCTGCAATTGCAGCTATAGGCATCTGTCAGTCCTTTAAAAGACCAGTTCACAGAGGCCCTTAACGAACTCCCTGCACAACAGGCCAGTGAGTTGGCCGATTTACCAAAAGCATTATGTTTTGCCATAGATGCTATAAAGGATTCTATTCACCAGGCGTCTTGCCTTGCACTTGTGTTGGAACACATGCGTAGGACCCTTTGGCTAAAGGGTTGGTCTGCCGAAGCACCCTGCATAAACCTACTGTCTAGTTTCCCATTTCATGGGGAGCGACTATTTGGCGATGATTTGGATAAATACATCCAGACAATTTCCAGTGGAAAAAGTACTCTTTTGCCAGTCAAAAGAAAGGCAGTGGCGACGGCTTCCACCGTCAAGATTCCAGAGGAAAATCACAGGGTCAGGCCCAGGCTCAAAGGAAGACCTGGAACCGCAAGACTACAAAGTAGAAAACTAAGACCTCTTCATGAAGAGGCGTCTCCCCTCACCGAGGTGGGGGGGAAGACTTCTGCATTTCTCAGAAGTCTGGCAGAGGGAAACCCAGGACAGATGGGCTCTCTCCACAGTGACTCTAGGATACAAACTAGTACGAGTTTCTGGAGTTTCCACCATCTCACTTTCTGAGATCAAATGTTCCCAAGGATCCAGGGAAAAGACAATCCCTGTTTCAAGAATTAGACCGATTATTGACTCAAGGGGTAATCATACAGATCCCCACAGAAGAACAAGGTTTAGGTTTCTGTTCAAACCTGTTTACGGTACCAAAAGCGAATGGAGATGCCTGGGCCATTCTGGATCTAAAAAAATCGAAATCGGTTCCTAAAAATTTGCTAATTTTCGAATGGAGTCGATCAGGTCAGTGGTCTCCATCCTACAAGGTGGAGAACTTCTGGCGTTCGACAACAGGGATGCATATCTGCATGTCCCTATATTTCCTGCTCACCAAAGGTTTCTGTGATTCGAAGTGGAACAGCCGCACTTTCAGTTTGCGGCCTTACCCTTCATGCTAGCCACAGCACCATGGATATTCACAAAAATACTGGCCCCACTTCTAGCCAGGTTGAGGGCACAGGGCATAACAGTGTTGGTGTACCTAGTCCTAGATGATCTATTATTAATAGACCAGTCAGTGACTAGCTTAAGGCAAAGTGTACACATTACAACCAGTTACCTGGAAAGCCTTAGTTGGATCCTCAACCTAGGGAAGTCTTCCTTACAACCTGTAAGAAGGCTGGATTACTAAGGCCTGATCATAGATACAGCCCAGAAAAGTGTTCTTGCCTCCAGCAAAGATCAGCTCCATACAAGAGCTGGTACAGATGGTCAGGTCAAAAGCAAATCCTTCAATTCGCCTTTGCATGAGGTTGTTAGGAAAGATGGTAGCTTCATTTGAAGCAGTCCCCTATGCCCAGTTCCATTCAAGACTGTTGCAAAACAGAATCCTCTCTGCTTGGAATAAGATGATCCAAGCTTTGGACTTGCCAATGCGGCTGTCCCCAAGAGTGTCTCAAAGCCTCAGTTGGTGGTTATGAAGCCAGAATTTGCTGAAGGGGAAATCTTTCAGACCAATAATCTGGAATGTAGTAATGACAGATGCCACCCTCTCAGGCCAGGGAACGGTACTAGAGGAGGCACCTGTCCAGGGACAGTGGTCAAAACTCGAAAGAGCCCTGCCCATCAACATCCTAGAGATTCGGGCAGTGTATCTGTCTCTGAAAACCTGGGCCTCCAGGTTAAAGAATTGTCCAGTCCAGATTCAATCCGACAATGCCACAGCTGTGGCCTATATCAATCACCAAGGGGGCACCAAGAGTCTCTCAACTCAGAGAGAGGTGAACCATATCCTAACGTGGGCAGAAAGGGATGGGACATCCTTATAAGCAGTTTTCATTCCGGGAGTAGAAAATTGGCAGGCGGACTATCTAAGTCACCAGCTGTTATTCCCAGGGGAATGGTCTTTTCCCCCCGAAGTGTTTCAGGCTGTTTGCCAAAGATGGGGGACTCCGGACATAGATCTTCTAGCATCCAGATTCAACATGAAGTTGGTCAACTTTGTGTCCGGAACAAGGGATCCATTCGCATAGTGAAAAGATGAGCTAGTAACCCCGTGGGATCAGTTTTCACTAATCTACGCTTTTCCCCCGATTCAGTTGCTGCCTCAAATTCTTTGCAGGATCAAGCTGGAAAGAAAGCCAGTAATTCTGGTAGCACCAGCATGGCCCAGAAGGTCATGGTATGCAGAGATCGTAAATATGCCAGTGGAGAGTCTTTGGCCTCTCCCACTAAGGCCAGACCTGCTATCGCAGGGGCCGATATTCCATCCTACTTTACGAATGCTAAATTTAACGGCTTGGCTATTGAAACCCACATTCTGAAGAAGCGGGGGCTTTCCAGGTCTGTTATCTCAACTTTAATCAATGCAAGGAAACCAGTTTCTATAGCTGTATATTTTAGAGTTTGGAAAGCTTACGTTTCCTGGTGTGAATCCAAGGGTTGGCACCCTCGGAGATATATTATAGGCAGAATCCAGCAGAGTCTCCGCCTTATCAGTTTTATTTCAAAGACCGCTTGCTACGCATTCTTTAGTCCAGGGTTTTATGCAAGGGGCAATGTGGATTAATCCCCAGTTAAATCACCTTTAACCCCTTGGGACTTGAATTTAGTTTTGTCAGGTAAAAAAAACACCACTACACCATTACAGCATATTCTCTTAATCCTCTTGACTAGGAAGCTGATATTTTTGGTTGCTATAGCCTCAACAGGAGGGTTTCAGAATTGGCTGCTCTTTCTTGTAAAGAGCCATATTTGATTATTCATGAGGACAGAGTTGTGTTACGCCCTCGTCCAGGCTTTTTGCCAAAAGTGGTTTCAGGCTTTCATCTGAATGAAGATGATATTGTCCTGCCGTTGTTTTTTCCCAAAACCATGTTCCATTGCCTTGATGTAGTGAGAGCAGTGAAAATCTATTTAAAGAAAACTACTCAGATTCATAAGACTTATGTCTTATTTATTCTGCCAGGGGGTCCTAAAAAAGGACAGGCAGCATCGAAATCCACTGTTGCTAAGTGGATTTGACAAGTTATAATTCAAACTTATGATTTAAGGGGTAAGATTCCCACTATTCAAGTTAAGGTGAATTCTACCAGAGCGGTTAGTGCTTCTTGGGCAGTGCGTCACCAGGCCTCCTTTGCTCAGATCTGCAAGGCCGCAACTTGGTCTTCGGTCCATACATTCACAACATTTTACCAAGTGGATGTAAGAAGGAATGAAGATATCGCCGTCGGGCGCAGTGTGCTGCAGGCATCAGTATAAGTCCTCAAGGTCTGGGGGTGCCCTACGGCTTGTTTCTCCCTCCCCTCAAGTAGCATTGCTATGGGACATCCCACTAAATAAGTTCTTAAGACTCTGTGTCCTATGATGTATGATAAAGAAAATAGGATTTTTATAACGGCTTATCTGTAAAATCCTTTTCTTGGAGTACATCATAGGACACAGAGGTCCCACCCCTCTTCTTTTATGGGGTTTAAGTATATTGCTTAGCTACAAAAACTGAGTTACTCCTGGAAGGAGGAGGGGTTATATAGGGGAGTCAACTTCCTGTATTGGGTGTGCCAGTGTCAACACCTGAAGGTAGTTATAACCCACTAAGTAAATAAGGCTCTGTGTCCTATGATGTACTCCAAAAAAAGGATTTTACAGGTAAGCTGTTATAAAAATCCTATTATGCCTATGTATAAGGCATAACATGGACCTCCCGCCTACATACCATTAATATGTGGTGGACTCAGCTGCGTGATGTTCATATTACTGGCTAGGCCTACGTCTTCTGAAGGCATCTAATGTTAAAATATGATATTGAATGTATATAGATCCTACTAAAGACATATGATGACAAAGGATGTTTATGGATGAAAAAGGGAGGGAAGGGGAGTTAGAAATTATTGAGGAAGCAATTCAGGTCTATATCTATATTCAAACCCTTCAGTTGGAGGGTATTCAATATAAAAATCCATTTGGTTTTGTTGTGTGATATTTTGATCTTTTTATTGTCTCTTCTCCAGTGACCCTTGATTTTATCTATGGCATAGAAAACAAGCCCAGTCGGATCTTTATTATGGTACTCCTTGAAATGTCTGGATACTCCATGCTTTAGGAAGCCCGTTTTAATGTTTATATGCTCTCGAATTCTGGCAAATGGGGGCCTTGTGGTTCTCCCTACATATTGTTTTTGGCAGGGGCATTCAATGACATACTTAACATGTGTATTGGTACATGTTATTAATTCCTTGATTTTATATTCTCTCCCAGTGGTGATTGACCTAAAGGACTACTTTTTGTGTTCAGTTTTTTGCTAGTCCTACATTGGAGGCATTTGCCACATTTAAAAAACCCTTTAAGTTCTTTGAATATTTTAATTTGTCTAGGGGGATTAAGTACGTTATAAACTAGTCTGTTTCATAAGGCAGGGGCTCTTCTATAAATGAAGGATGGTTTGTTCAGAAGGATATTTTTCAGAATGTTATCAGATTGTAAAATGGGCCAGTGTTTCTTTAGAACTTTTTCCACTAGTTTGTGCTGTATATTGTAACCAGTGAGGAAGGCCGTTTCATTGTGCCGATTTTTCTTCTTAGATTTTTCGTCTTCTATCATGGTATTTCTATCTATTGTTCTGACCCTTTCTTTTAGGGTTTCCAGATTTCTTCTTTTGTACCCTTTTTCTACAAATCTATTAATAAGTGTGTTGGATTGGATGTCATAATCTTCAGCATCAGTTGTTATTTTGGTATATTACCCATCCATTTAGGGTTGTGACAGCTGTTCGTTGGAATATATCCATTGCAGTCAGTTTCCTTGAAAAATGTTTCGGTATGTAGCTCTCCATTTTCTTTAATAATTTGTAGGTCTAGGTAATCAATACTTTGTTTATTCCTTCCTCCTGTAAATGAAATATCATAAATGTTTTGGTTTATTTAGTCAAAAAATTCCTTCAGGGCTGATAACACTGCCTGGGATTTCAGTGCAGCAGGGGCAGAATGTATAGGAGCTTACTGGATTTCTGGCAGATTAACTGGTATTTGTACTCGTGGAGATTTTAAAGGGATAACACAGGTAAATTGTGCATGTATTGCATTAGGATTGAATTATGCGTGCAGTGTTTAGCCAGCTTGTGTCACTTCAGCTGTAAAAAGCCATTATTAGGCTTAGACAAGCTGGCACTTGTAGTTATGCTATAGGCAGGACAGACTGACAAGCTGTTTTGGGTCTTGAATAACACCACCATCATTGAACCTAAATTCAGATCTGCTCCCATTTGATGACAACAGAAATAACTGATAATAAAAAAGGGTGAATGCTATTGTCACTAATAACATATAAGACACCAGCCTCCAACTTCTATGCTCTTAAAGTGAATGTAAACCCGATTCATGAAATTTGAGCTGGGCACATATATCTGCAGTGTTAGGTAATCTGTCTCCAAAGCACTATGTTCTGTAGCTATCTCTTGCTTTGTAGCTCTGTTATGAGCCTAATAACGTCTTGCAGTTCTCAAAGACAGGAGATAGACGTGTGTGTTGGGGGAGGTTGCTATAAATAGATTAGCAGTTAGCTTGCAAGCCTGATAACGTGCACACAAGTTACAAAGGGGTCTGAATGGCTATTAAAGGTAACCATCCTCACCTGTGATCTGTTTGCTTGTAATTGGTGTGTGTGTATATAAAAGGTCAATGGGTTTCTGGACTCCTGGCAGAACCGTGTATTCTTTTTTTCCAATGCTGCACTGACATTTTTGGATTCTAAGTCCTGGGCAAAGCTAAATTGTCAAAGGATCTTTGGGAAAAGGTAGTAAAAAAAGGTAGAAAAGATATAAAAAGATATCCAAGGAATTTAGAATGCCAATCAGCAGTGGTCAAACTCTAATCAAGAAGTGGAAAATGAGAGCCCATTCACACAGGGGCAACACGACTTGTAGGCGACTTGAGTCAGGCAACTTGGACACGACTTGAGTTAAGATCACAGCGCGACTTGGGACGACTTCAAAACGACTTGTGATGACTTCAAGCGCGACTTGGGATGACTTACAAGTCGCCCCAGGCCAGGCGACTTTTGCCGTGGCCAAGCAGAGAATGAGCTCAAGGGGGAACTCCACGGCAAATTTCTGAAAAAAATTTGGCGTGGGTTCCCCCTCCGAGAGCATACCAGGCCCTTAGGTCTGGTATGGATTCCAAGGGGAACCCCTACGCCGAAAAAACGGCGTGGGGGTCCCCCCCAGATCCACACCAGACCCTTATCCGAGCACGCTACCCGGCCGGCCAGGAAAGGGGGTGGGGACGAGCGGGCGCCCCCCCCCCCTCCTGAGCCGTACCAGGCTGCGTGCCCTCAACATGGGGGGGTGCCTTGGGGGAGGGGGGCGTGCGGCCCCCCCACCCCAAAGCACCTTGTCCCCATGTCGATGAGGACAAGGGCCTCTTCCCGACAACCCTGGCCGTTGGTTGTCGGGGTCTGCGGGCGGGGGGCTTATCGGAATCCGGGAGCCCCCTTTAATAAGGGGGCCCCCGGATACCGGCCCCCCACCCTATGTGAATGAGTATGGGGTACAATGTACCCCTACCCATTCACCTGTGAAAAAAAGTACAAAAAAAAACACAACACAGGGAAAAAATATTTTATTGCACAGCTCCGGGGGTCTTCCGTCTTCGGGGGTCTTCTCGCCGGACTCCTCCGCTATCTTCTTGTAGCTCTTTTGCTAGCGGAGGAGTCCGGCTTTCTTCCTCCCCGCCGCCGGCCTCTTCTCCCGACTTCGGGGGTCTTGTCCCCCTCTTCGGTTCTTCTGCCGGGCCACCGCGCCTTCTTATAGCTCTTTTGCAGGCGGTGGCCCGGTCTTCTGTCGCCGCCGCCGCCGCCTTCCGTTCTTCTTCTTCTTCTTCTTCTTCTCCAGGAGATGTTGACACGACGCTCTCTCCGGCCACAATGCCAGGGACGCGCTCCGCTGCCACTTATATAGGGACAATGGGGCGGTGTCACATGGGTTGATGTCACATGGGTTGGTCACATGGGTTGATGTCACATGGTAAGGGGGCGGGGTCACCATGTGACATCAACCCATGTGACCAACCCATGTGACATCAACCCATGTGACACCGCCCCATCGTCCCTATATAAGTGGCAGCGGAGCGCGTCCCTGGCATTGTGGCCGGAGAGAGCGTCGTGTCAACATCTCCTGGAGAAGAAGAAGAAGAAGAAGAAGAACGGAAGGCGGCGACAGAAGACCGGGCCACCGCCTGCAAAAGAGCTATAAGAAGGCGCGGTTGCCCGGCAGAAGAACCGAAGAGGGGGACAAGACCCCCGAAGTCGGGAGAAGAGGCCGGCGGCGGGGAGGAAGAAAGCCGGACTCCTCCGCTAGCAAAAGAGCTACAAGAAGATAGCGGAGGAGTCCGGCGAGAAGACCCCCGAAGACGGAAGACCCCCGGAGCTGTGCAATAAAATATTTTTTCCCTGTGTTGTGTTTTTTTTTGTACTTTTTTTCACAGGTGAATGGGTAGGGGTACATTGTACCCCATACTCATTCACATAGGGTGGGGGGCCGGTATCCGGGGGCCCCCTTATTAAAGCCCGCTCGTCCCCACCCCCTTTCCTGGCCGGCCGGGTAGCGTGCTCGGATAAGGGTCTGGTGTGGATCTGGGGGGGACCCCCACGCCGTTTTTTCGGCGTAGGGGGTTCCCCTTGGAATCCATACCAGACCTAAGGGCCTGGTATGCTCTCGGAGGGGGAACCCACGCCAAATTTTTTTCAGAAATTTGCCGTGGAGTTCCCTCTTGAGAGCTGATAATTCTGTCAGAGTCGCCTCCGTATAGACGGAGATCCGACTTGGAGGCGATCTCCATTGAAATCAATGGGTACCGGTCGCCTACAAGTCGGATAGAAGTAGTACAGGAACCTTTTCTGAAGTCGGAGCGACTTCAGTAGTGTGCATTAAGACGGCTCTCATTCACTTACATTGCTTTTTAAATGTTGTCCGACCTGAGGCGACTAGGGGCGACCTGAAGTCGGATCAGGAGTTGCCCCTGTGTGAATGGACTCTGAGGGGTTCTGTTGAAACCAAACCACGGTCAGGTAGAACAACTATTTCAACCACAACTGCCAGGAAAATTATTTGGGATGCAAAGAAAAACCCACAAATAAATGCAAGTGAAATGCAGGACTCTCTGAAAACATGTGGTGTGGCTGTTTCAAGATGCACAATAAGGAAGCACTTGAAGAAAGTTGGGCTGCATGGTTGAGTCGCCAGAAGAAAGCCATTACTACACAAATGCCACAAAATATCCCGCTCGCTTACAATGTGCCAAACAGCACAGAGACAAGCCTCAAACCTTCTGGCACAAAGTCATTTGGAGTGATGAGACCAAAATTTAGCTTTTTAGCTGCAACCACGCTACATTTGGAGAAGAGTCAACAAGGCCTATTATGAAAAGTACACCATTCCTACTGTGAAACCGAGGTGGATCGCTGATGTTTTGGGGGATGTGTGAGCTACAGGCACAGGAAATTTGGTCAAAATTGATGGCAAGAGGAATGCAGTTTGTTATCAAAAAATACTGGAACATTTGAATTCATTAGCCAGGAAGCTGCGCATGGGATGTACTTTGACATTCCAACATGACAATGATCCAAAACACAAGGTCGATCTGTCATTGGCTACAGCAGAATAAAGTGAAGGTTCTGGAGTAGTCATCTCAGTCTTCTGGCCTCAATATCATAGAGCTACTCTGGGGAGATCTCAAACATGCAGTTCATGCAAGACAGCCCAAGAATTTACAGGAACTGGAGGATTTTTGCCAAGAGGAATGGGCAGCTTCACCATCTAAGAAGATAAAGAAACTCATCCACAAAAGACTTCAAGCTGTCAGTGAAAGGGGGCAATACACAGTTTTGAGAATTGGGGTATGTAAACGTTTTTGATCAGGGTCATTTGGGTAGTTTCTGTTGCCATTATGATTTAAAAAGAGTAAACACAGTTGATAATAAATGGCTTCAGCCAAACGCTAACCATGAGTGAAAGAAATGTTTTGTGTTTATCATTCATATTCTCAGAAAAATGGCCAAAAAAATCATAAATTCTGCCAGGGTATGTAAACTTATGAGCACAACTGTATATCCTTTAGAAAATTCACATTCTGTTAACGTTTTTCTCTTCTGGTTAGCACTGGGAGTAGATTATTGGCATACAGCCAAGAAAGCTGATTGGAGGAAAGGCACGCACCCCTCACCTCATAGGCAAAGGAATGAAAGGATAGTGCACAATTCTGCTTTTAGACGGCAAGCTGACTGCTAATCTATTTATAGCAACCTTCTCCAACACACACATCTATCTCCTGTCTCTGATGCTGCAGAGCTAGAAGAGCTTACTTTACAACTTTCTGGATCAGCTGATCTCCACAATGCTACAAAGGCCATAACTGAGACCTTCTGTGGTGAAGGTGCAGGGCCGGTCTGCAATGTGACCTGAGGGCACTGGGCTCTGCTTGTGGCATTCTCTGGAGTTTCCTGTCCCTGAAGACTTCCTTGGGATTATGCTCGCCAGTGGGGTGAAGTTTGCCTAGTATGTGCATCTTATGCCCTATTTGAGCACCTTCCAGTGCTTGTAGTTTGTCCATGATAGGAAAATATGCAGACCATCACAGAAACACCAGGGCATATCTCTGCTGATGAAGCCTGATGTGTGTCCCCATTCTTTTTTTCAAGTTCAAGTTCACGGTCATTTGTGAGCAGCAACATATTTAATGTGTTGCAGACACTCATTGTCGAAATTGTTAATCCCAACCACACTACGTACCACAAAACATTTGCCCTGGTTCACTCCAGACCGTTGCAACTCTACATTCTGGCTGTATGGGGCAAGACATTGCAGTCTATGGATTCACCAGTTCATCTGTCCCCCAGGGCTATTTTGCCTATAGCCTTCTTTATCACAAATTCAAAGTCTGAAGTCTGAATCGAGGAAGTCTTTTGCACCTTTTTTCTGGTTTGGAAAATTCTCACGATGAATGCTGGCCTAACAGGGGTTCTGGTTTCTAGAGGGAGCGTTATCCTATTATGGACTTAAAATCCCTCAACAAATACCTTCAAATTCCAAAATTTAGCATGGAGTTCACAAGGTCAGCAAATGCTTCTCTGAGACAAGGGGAATGCATGACACCCATAAATTTCCAAGATTCCTATTTGCGGATTGCTATTTATCCGCCTTAGCACTTTTCAATGTGGCAGTCAATGACTTCCAGTTTTTGTACTGCCTTTTTTGGCTCCTAGAGTATTGGTTCTAGCACTTCTGGCCATTCTCAGACCTCAGGACATCCAGGTCCCAGGTTATCTAGTCAACCTTCTCCTCAAGGATCTCCCTTCCAGCTGTTTGCAACATCCACAGGCCAATGCAGATGCTCCAGGCTTTCAGTCGAGTGATCAAAAAAAAAAAGTTTTCATTAGCTAGATATACGTGTCTTATAACATTCCTCATATAGGTCTACAACGCTAGTCTGCTCCACTCTGGACTATCGGTGGGATTTGCCTCTCCTCAACCAGGGATCCAGGAATACAAATGGAATATAAGTAGCCCCGTGAGTACCTGTATTGCTCTCACGACCATAAGTGTATCATTCCAGCCAAAAGAAGGGAAAAAAAAAAAACACCGATGGTGCAGTAATCTTACAAACACTACACCACTTCTGGTTTCGATCCATACCAAAAACGATGTCACCTGGTTCTGCCCGCTGCCTTACGTCATATACCACATAACTTTAATACATCATGGTATTTTTTATCATTAAAGAGGAACTGCAATCTGCTCACATAATTTGTAATTAAAACATCTTTGCCATTCTGAATCTTCCCTCCGACAACTTTGCATTATTTTATATATACTGTGATTCTGTACTTGTGAAATATGCTGCAGAAATCTCCCTCCTGGCTGCAACCATTTTAACTGTGGGCAGCTGAAGCTGCTGCCTGTTCACTTCCTGGATTTACACAGAGGGACACCTCCAACCCTGCAGCTCTCATTGGCCCTCTGACTCACATCACCCCCCCCCCCCTCCTGGCATACTCTCACAGGAGTGAGTGAGAGCTGTGCATGATGTCATAAGCCTAGGCTTTTTACCAGTCAAGAAACAGGAAGTGGGCTGTATAAGGTATTTACTGGCAGAAAAAAAAAGTTTTACTATCCAAAGTTAAAACAATGGCAGATTTATTAGATAGGAGCAGCCCTGCACTCGGGTATTTTTTATATTTTGTTTAGGTCCTCTGGACTGATGATTTAAAATTTGAAATATTTGGCTGTAGCAGAAGGCAGTTTGTTTGCAGAAGAACCGGAGAGCAGTACAATAATTTGCAGGCAACAGTGAAGCATGATGGAGGTTTTTTGTAAGTTTGGGGCTGCAGTTCTGCAAATGGAGTTGGAGATTTGGTCAGGATCAATGGTGTCCTCAATGTTAGGAAGTACAGGCAGTCATGCAATACCATCGAGGAGGCTTGTGTTTGGCCCCAAATGTATTCTACAGCAGGACAACTACCCCAAACATATAGCAAATGACATTAAGAACTCTTCAGTGTAAAGAAGAAAAAAGTTCTGGAAGTGATGGTTTGGCTCCCACACAGCCCTGATCTCAACACCATCAATTCTGTCTGAGATTACATGAAGAGGCAGCCTACATCCACAGAATACCTGTGGTTTGTTTTCTGAGATGTTTAGAACATCCTACCTTCCTTCAAAAACTGTGTGCACGTGTACACAGAAGAATTTATGCTGTTTTGAGGGGAAAAGGGTTGGTCACACCAAATATTGATTTGATTTGGATGTCTCATCTGTTCATTTACTTTCCAGTTTGTTAATGAATGAAAAATAAACTTTATTTTCATACATCAGGGGACACAGGGCCATAGTAATTACTATGTGGGTTATAGGGCCACTGATGGGTGATAAACACTGGCATGCCCTAAGGCAAAAAGTGTACTTTCTATATAACCCCTCCCACTACTGGGAGTCCTCAGTTTTTTCGCCAGTGTCTAAGGTGTTGGTCACGAGTAAAGCTGTGCTGTGCTGAGCTGCACTGGAAGCAATCCTTGCTGGGTCTAGCCATGCTGACCGGATCCGTTCAGAGTTTCCTTTCATGGGCCTAAGGAATGGTACCCGGGCCTTGTGTCCGAATAAACAAGATTTTGCTTGCGAAGGCTTCTCTTTTTAGAGAGCTGGATCCATTACTTTTTGGTAGTAGGGCCATAAAGTTTTACTGGCAGGGTGCTGTTGCAGGTCCAGGATTGTGGGTAACCTCTAGGTTCCCCTGTTCCTGAAGGTTTCGAAGCCCACTGTGAAGGGTGAAGATTGGGTTTATCTCAGATAACCCTGCAGCAAGGAAAGGTAAGTGGAGATTTTCTTATGAATTTCTCCTTTTAAGTTAAAATGTTGTCATGCATATGTGTCACCACTGGGGACTGTATTGAGCACTCGCCCTCCTGATGCTGGAAACAGCGCTGTGTCAGAAGCCTTAATTTCCTCCTCTCCGGCCACAGCAAGCAGATCCTCTGATAAAAAAAAGGGGGGGGGGGCTAGTTCTCCTCCTGGGCCCCCAATGTTGACTAACTCCTTCGGAGGACCTATATGACGAAAGCATTCCTTTAATAAAAAAAAAGCGGCCGCTCAGCGGTCGTTTTTACCCCCCCAGCCACCATGTCAGCTGTTTGCAAGGTGCCCGAAATCCGCCGCTTGCATGGGAGAACACTTTCTTTTGAAAGATGGGGGGGGCCCATAATTAGCATGGGGCTAACGGTGCCAGACGCCGGCTGCACGTGGAGGAAGTTTTTAAAGCAGTGTTTTTAGCTGCTGCTGGCTATGGAGGGACACATTAGGGGGTGGCTTACTTCAGGTTTGGTGACACAGGCATTCCCTTTGACACATTATCACTTTTCCAGGCTGGGTATTAATAGCAGCTTATAGCGCTAGACTATAACCTAGCAGTGTACATTTTTTGGTAGTGCCTCTGCTTTGTGCCTCAGGCTAGGAGCGGAAGAGGGACCAGGAACTCCTCTAAGGGTTATAAAGGGTCAGTGGTTTCACAACAAACAAAATCCATTTTCAAAAGAATGTCATCCTCTGAGAGTGATGCGACCGGTCAGATTGATCCGCCAGGGGAGACTGTTGTTGCAGCTGCACTAGACACTTCAGTCCCTGTATATCACACAGGAGGTTTTCTTTTCTACCATTTGTAATTTGGAAAAGAAGATTATCTCTCCATAGTGAATCTAAACGTAGCAAATCCCCATCCAGTGCTTGGGGACCCTTATTGAGGGGAAGATCTTCCAAGAGCTTTGGAAGATGCTAATATATCCTCTTCTGAGGATCCCAATATAGAGGGAGTAGCATCACAAGACAGGTTGCTTGTGCACTCTCTTACTAAATTGGTTCGTTCAACCTTTTTGCTGCCTGCAGCGCAGACTATTGCTGAACCCACCTCTGGTTTGGGATCATTAAAATCTGGGGATGCTTTTCCTATTCATTCATGGCTAAAAAAGCTTATGTATTCTGAATGGGAACATCTGGATAAACAATATTTATCCTCCTAAGAAATTCTCTACACTTTATCCTATGGAAGAGGATTTCTATAAGAAATGGGGAGTTCCAGCAATTGATGCTGCAGTTGCCTCAGTCAGAGTGTCACGTGTCCGGTGGATAATGTGCTAATGCTAAAGTATCCAACAGCTAAAAAGTTGGAACTTCTTTCCAAAAGCAATATGTCTTTAGCATGTTCAGTAGCACAGCCGGTTCTTGTGGGAATTGGTGTACCTCAGTCTATTAAGGAACAGTTTGTGGAGATATTTAAGATTCTGCCTGATCAGCAGGCCCAGCAATGGGCTGGTGTATCAGACTCGCCATGTTTCACAGTAGATGCTTTGAAAGATTCCATCATTCAAGCCTCACGGCTTATGCTTGGACTAGTGCAATCTCGCAGAGTTCTGTGGCTGAAAAATTGGTCAGCCAAAGCACCATTTAAAAAAAACTCTTAGCCGCTCACCATGAAAGGGGAAACTGGCCATTTGGAGACTATCTGGATCAATACATCCAAAGGATCTATAATGGGAAAAGCTCTCTTTTACCAGTAAAGAAGTTCAAACATTTCTCCTGTAAGCATGCTTTCTCACCTGTGTCAGGGGCATCAGCCGCTAGGCAGCTTTGATGGTCTCAACTGTCAGGTTCAAGGGGAAGACCCCCTAGGGCAGCACCAGGGTCAAAAGAGATTGTGGGGCAGAAAGCCCACAAAACAGAATGCTAAAGCTTCCTTATGAAGGGGTGCCCCCGCTCGCTCAGGTGGGGAGAAGGCTCCTGCAATTTTCAAAGATCTGGCAGGAACAATGTCAAGACAGATTGATGGCTTCTTCAGTTTCCCTAGGTTACAAACTAGAGTTCTGAGAATTTCCGTCTCCTCGTTTTCGAAGATCAAATGTTCTCAGGGATCCAGAGAAAAAGAAGTCTCTTTCTAGCTCTGGATCATATTTTATCCCAGTTGGTGATATCAGAGGTTCCCTTAGAGGAACAGGGCACAGGTTTTTATTCAAACCTTTTCATGGTCCCTAAACCGAACGGAGAGGTAAGACCCACTCTAGATCTCAAAGATCTGAATCGGCACTTAAATATCAGATCCTGGAGTCAATGCGATCCGTTGTTTCCATCCTGCAAGGAGGGGAGTTTTTGGCTTCAATCGATATCAAAGATGCATGACGTGACAATATTTCCCGCTCACCAGAAATTTCTGTGCTTCAAAAAAGAAAATCATAATTTTCAGTTTGTGGCCCTGTCATTTGGTCTAGCCACAGCACCACAGGTGTTCTCAAACAATTCTGGCACCTCCTTTAGCCAGATTAAAGGCTCAAGGCATAACAGTCCTAGCCTATTTAGATGGTTGACTTTTAATAGATCATTCAGTCTCAAACCAGAGTCTGATCACAGCTGTAAACTACCTGGAATCTCTGGGTTGGATACTCAACCTAGAAAAAGCCTCCTTAAAACCAACAAGGAGATTACAGTACTTGGGGCTGGTCATAGATACCGTACAGAAGAAGGTATTCTTACCCCAGACAAGAATCAGTTCCATTATAGGAATAATTCAACTTATTAAAATAAAGAAAAATCCTTCCATTCGGCTGTGCCTGAGATTGTTGGGGAAAATGGTGGCCTCCTTCGAGGCCGTCCCTTACGTGCAGTTTCACTCAAGACTGCTACAAAACACCATCCTGTCGGTCTGGAACAAAAAGATTCAGGCTTTGGATTTTCCAATACGCTTAGCCCCCGACGTACGTCAGAGCCTAAAATGGTGGTTGATATCCAGCAAACTCCAAAAGGGGAAATCTTTTCTGCTAGTATCCTGGAAACTGGTGACAACAGATGCCAGCCTTCTAGGTTGGGGAGCAGTCCTGGAAGAAGACTCTGTCAAGGGGAGATGGTCCAAGTTAGAGAGGACCTTGCCCATCAACATTTTGGAGATTCGGGCAGTACGTCTGGCCCTAGAATCTTTGATGGTTAGACTACGGGATTGTCCTGTCTGGATTCAATCCGACAATGCCACGGCTGTGGCTTACATCAATCACCAGAGGGGCACGAAAAGTTGTGCAGCCCAAAAAGAGGTGAATCATGTTCTAGCTTGTGCAGAACACAACATTCCTTGCCGATCGGCAATTTTCATTCCAGGAAGAGAAAATTGGCAGGCAGACTACTTGAGTCGCCAACAATTATTTCCGGGAGAATGGTCTCTTCACCCCGACATCTTCCTAGCGATATGTCAGAAATGGGGTATTCCAGACATGGACCTGTTTGGGTCCAGATTCAACAACAAAGTCGACAACTTTGTGTTGAGAACGAGGGATGCGCTAGCATGTGTAACAGATGCATTTAGTCTTCCCATGGGATCAGTTTTCACTGATCTATGCGTTTCCTCCAGTTCTGCTACTTCCGCACCTTCCCTGCAGGAACAAAACAAGGTGATTCTGGTGGCCCCAGCGTGGCCCAGAAGATCTTGGTTTGCCAAGATCATAAAGATGGCAGTAGCAGTCCCTTGGACTCTGCCATCATGGCCAGACCTTCTCGCACAAGGTCCGGTATTCCATCCTACCTTACGGACGCTAAATTTAACAGTTTGGCTATTGAAACCCACATTCTAAAGGATCGTGGGTTATCTCCTTCAGTATTGTCTACTTTGATTAATGACAGGAAGTCGGCTTCCAGAATCATTTACTATAGAGTCTGGAAGGCATATGTTTCTTGATGTGGATCCAGGGGTTGGCACCCCAGGAAGTATGTCATAGGTAGGAGCCTTGATTCCCTGCTAATGGGATTAGAAATGAAGCTGGCCTTGAGTACTATCAAGGGCCAGATCTTGGCCTTGTCGGTGTTTTTTCAACGGCCTCTTGCTTCCCACTCTCTGGTGTGTAGCTTTATTCAGGCGGTAACACTGATTAATCCCCCTATCGAGGCACCCCTAAATGCATGAGATTTAAATTTGGTCTTATTGGCTTTGCAGAATCAGCCTTTTGAGCCTTTACAGGAATTTTTTTTGACAAGAAAGAGAATCTTTTTGGTTGCATTTATTCTGCTAGAAGAGGATCGAAACTAGCGGCTCTGTCTTGTAAAGAGCCATATTTGATCATGCACAAGGATAAGGTGGTTTTTTTTGTCCTCATCCTGAATTCCTCCCAAAAGTGGCGACAGGTTTTCATTTACACAAAGATATTCTTCTTTCTTTCCTTCCAGAGCCTTAATCTAGGGAAGAGAAGGCACTACATTCCCTTGATGTAGTAAGGGCGATCAGAGTCTCTTTAAAGGCGACTGCTCCGGTTCGCAAAACAGATGTTTTGTTTGTATTACCAGAAGGTCCAAAAAGTAGATTTTGATGCTGCCCGTCCCCTATTTCCAAATGGATTTGTCAAGTGATTGTTCAAGCTTATGGCTTAAAGAAGAAAATTCCTCCTTTTCATGTTAAAGCACACTCAACCAAGGCCCTTAGTGCATCATCAGGCCTCTATGGCTCAGATCTGTAAGGCCGCAACTTGGTCTTCAGTTCATACATTTACCAGATTTCATCAAATCAATGTTAAAGGTCATGAGGATATCGCCTTTGGGTGCAGTGTACTGCAGGCTGCAGTATGAGTCATCTGGCCTCTTTTTTGACCTACTTTTCTGTTGTGTCTCCCTCCCTTCAGTTGCCATTGCTATGGGACATCCCACATAGTAACTACTATGGCTCTGTGTCCCCTGATGTATGAAAAGAAAACAGGATTTTTATAACAGCTTACCTGTAAAAATCCTTTTCTTTGATGTACATCAGGGACACAGCGGTCCCTCCCTTCTTGCTATACACTTGTATTGCTTGGCTACAAAACTGAGGACTCCTGTAGTGGGAGGGGTTATATAGGGAGTACACTTCTTGCCTTAGGGCGTGCCAGTGTCCATCACCTATCAGTGGCCCTATAACCCACATAGTAACTACTATGGCTCTTCTGTGTCCCCTGATGTACATCAAAGAAAAGGATTTTACAGGTAAGCTGTTTTAAAAATCCTGTTAACAGTTGTATTGCTGCAAGTATTTTTAATTTACAGCTTTTTTTTTTTTTTTTAACATCTGCTTAAAACTTTGCACAGTTTTGTATATTTAAATGTATTTTATGGCCTACTTTTTTGCATTGTTTTTATAGAACTAACTAGTCTTTGCTACAATTCAGTAAAATACCATATTTATAGGGCTGCATCTAGCGATTATTTTCATAATCAATTTGTTTGCCGATTTAGTGTTTCAGTTAGATAAAAACCGAAAAAAAGTGGCGTATAATTTAGTTACTATGTCACGTTTAATCGCTTTTGCCAACCAGCTGCTGCCATTTTTACTGTGGCAGAATGACACGGCTGGACGAAACTGTTACCTTTCGGCATCTAGGGGCACACCCACAGCGTGTCCGGAGCTGATGCGATGGCTCGTGACAGAGCGAGAACCTTTCAGGGGAGAGGAGAGATTGTGTGTTCATACTATATATGAACACCAATCTTTCCCCTTCTAGACAGTCCCATCCCCCCACAGTTAGAAAACACATAGGGAACACGGTTAACCCCTTCCCTGCCAGTGACATTTACACCATAATCGGTGCCATTTATAGCACTGATCGCTGTATAATTGTCAATGGTTTAAAAAATGTGTCAAGTGTCCGATAAAAGTTAAAAATAAAGATAAAAAGATCGCTGCCATTACTAGTAAAAAAAATAAAAATGCCATAGATCTATCCCCTATGTTGTAGACACTAACTTTTGCGCAAATCAATCAATATATGTTGAAAAGTAGGTGTAAATACTGCGCCAACCTAAAATGAATGAGCAGCCAACACAACAATAAGACTTATTGTAAAAGTGATGTAAAAGGAAAATGTGTAGCGCTGATGATATATTATACAATGTGCCACATTTCAGAGAGAAATGTGAGCAATATAGGTACAATAAATGTTAAATCAATATGCGCTTAATATTAATTATAGAAAAAAGTAAAAGATATTGTATTTTCTTCAAAATTGTCGCTCTTCTTTTGTTTATAGTGCAAAAAATAAAAACCGAGGCAATCAAATAGCACCAAAAGAAAGCCCTATTCGAGGGGAAAAAAAAAGACATCAATTTTTTTTGGGGTACAGTGTCGCACGACCATGCAATTGTCAGTTAAAGCAACGCAGTACCGAATTGCAAAAAAATGGCCTGTCATTGAGCCGCCAAATCTTCCAGGGGTTGAAGTGGTTAAATAAAGACAATTTACTGCAGTGGTAAACAAAAAAATAATCCGCTATATAGTTAGGGAACAAAATATCTAATACATTCTGAAAATAACAGACAGAAGTATATACTGATAGAGGTTGAATATGGTACATATCATCAGGCTCAGAGATCTAAATTTTTATTTAACCACTTCAATACCAGGCACTTAAACACCTTCCTGCCCAGACCAATTTTGAGCTTTCAGCGCTGTCGCACTTTGAATGACAATTGCGCGGTCGTGCTACACTATACCCAAATGAAATTTTTATAATTTTTTTTCCCACAAATAGAGATTTCTTTTGGTGGTATTTGATCACCTCTGCGGTTTTTATTTTTTGCTAAACAAATAAAAAAATACCGAAAATTTTGAAAAAAATAATTTTGTTTGAAAACTTTGTAAATAAGTAAATTTTCTCCTTCACTGATGGGCACTGATGGACAATGATAAGGTGGCACTGATGGACACTGATATGTGGCACGGATGGGCACTGATAGGTGGCACAAATTGGCACTGATAGCTGGCATGGATGGGCATGAGTAGTCTGCACAGGTGGGCATGGGTAGGCGGCACAGGTGGGCATGGATGGGCACTGATAGGCGGCATTGTATTATTATACTGTACTAATGTATGCCAAGCAATAATGCATGCCAATCAGTGATGCCCATTGTGGGCACTGATTGGCATCCATTATGGGCACTGATTGGCATCCATTGTGGCACTGAGTGGAATCCCTGGTGGTCCAGTGTGGGCATCCTCGGGGGGGCTGTGCTGATAATAGATCAGCACAGGCACCCCCTGTCAGAGGAGCAGCCGATCGGCTCTCCTCTACTCGCGTCTGACAGACGCGAGTGAGGAAAAGCCGATCACCGGCTCTTCCTATTTACACTGTGATCAGCCGCGATTGGACACGGCTGATCACGTGGTAAAGAGTCTCCGTCGGAGACTCTTTACCGAGATCGTAGTTGCCGGGTGTCAGACTGACACCCCGCAACAACGATCGCCGCGATGCGCGCCCCCGGGGGTGCGCAGCGGCACATAATCCTGATCACGCCATATGACGTCCGATCAGGATTATGAAACCACTTTGCCACCGTCTATTTGTTATAGGGCGGGCGGCAAGTGGTTAAAGAACAGACAGGAGTGTAATAGAATATGCACGACAGACTCCCTTGTCATAGGCATGTAGATTGATACAAGTGCGCTGCGGCTGCTGTTACTTATGCTGGACATACATTTAGAATTGCTCACTTTCTCCTTTAGCCCAGGATTACATGTCCTATGATGAGGCATTGCTCCTCAAACATGCACAGGTTCTTAGGCACTTACTGAGTTGTACTGTTTTCTGATATGTAAACAAATAATGTATGCAGGCCAACTAATTACGAAAATAAGCGACAACTATTTACATAATCTATTCGTTCCAGCCCTGTATATTTATTGAAATAATGTTTAATATAATTTTATTTCCATAGTGGATTCTGTCGAAATTGGAAGAAGTCAGAGATCTTCAACCAAAGCCATGAGAGATGATTGCAGTAACCTCAAGTCTGACTTAACACCTACACAAATTTCATGGCCTGCCAAACATTTGTACGACATTTTTGAATGGTATTGTTTAACTTATTGATTGTCAGCTATTTTACCAAACTATTAATGTATAATTGCTAAATGATGTTTTTATATATACACATACTGCTTATCTACAATGGCGGATTTTTGACAGAGCTATTATTCCTAAGAGAAGCCCTGCCATGAAGACATGTACAGTATAAATGCTATATGCAGTAGTTACTGGTGCCCTATATTTTAGGGGAAAAAAGATTATGCAACTTTATGCTCTGTTCACATCGGTGTGATCTGATGGTTTCAAATTACATGATATTTCGCACCCTATTTGTGCCTATGGAACAATTCAAATCGGTGCAACTCCAATTTACAAAAAGGTTCCTGCACTATTTTGGCAATTGCATGTGCAACTTGCATAGACATCTGTGCATGAAGTCACACACATGTCAGCAAGCTACACAAAGTTCTGCTAAAGGAGCGTGATTTCAAAGCATAAAAATAGTGTTGTATAATTTGGTGGCTATGTCAAATTTAAATAAAGACAATTTATTCTTTAATAGCTATATGCAGTGGTAAATCTAAATAACCAGCTATATAGTTAAGGAAAAAAATATCTAATACACTCTGAGAATACTATTCAGTGTGAAATGGGTGTTAATGAATGGCATGGTCTGTTAATTGTATAGAATGTGTACAGTAAAAGACAGCCTGCTGTGTAAGTTATTGTATTACTACAGAACAGTTTACATTCATTTCTGGGTACCAGTTTGCACACAAATTATTAAAATGTACACAGTGAAAAATCTTTCAATGTAATTTTACTTTTCTTACTCTTTAATCAAAATGTTTTAAAGTTATTAGTTGTGAATGTACGCATGTTTTTGTTTTCTTGCATATAGAACATGTGGTGCTACAGAATTTTTTGCACTAGTAAGGGATATAGTTTTTTTTTTTTTTTTCCTGCAACATGCCTTAACTAGATTTCTATACCTGTATATACTCAAATGTTACTCAAATGTTGCACTTTCACCATCCATTGACATTAAAGCTGAACTCCAGGCAAATATATTACATCAGTTAATGCAGTTATTTGTTCAGTGAAAATTTATTACATGCATTTTTAACCGACATCAGTACTGGACACTGTATCATGGTAGCTGTTCTCTTATATCCCCTGTACAGCAGCAATAAGGAAGGGTAGGACCAGGCACTAATCTGTTTGTGCTGGCAGGAGAGCACAGTGTTAATAGATAAACATTCTTCTATATGTAAGACAACATAGTAGTTAGTGGCTGGCCTGGAGTTAAGCTGTAAAATGTTAGAGAATTTAAAGGATTAAAAAAAAAAAAAAAAAAAATGTACTTGCTGCAATAGACTTCAGGCATACAGACAAGACCCCTATGCTTTAGTCGATTACAATCACTCCAGCTAGATCGGTCAGTGGTGCATAATGTGGATGTTGTGGTACTGCATCATATATCAGCACCATCATGATTGCTGTTGATATGTTTCAACCTATAGGTCACTGTGCTTGGGATCATCAGCAAACTATTATGTCCCCAAGTTTCTCTGACACTCAGCATTGAAATGGAAATTAGTTATGGACCTGAAACCTTCTTTTGAGTATCCAGGCTATAATGGGGCCTCTCAAAAAACACATACACCACCCACCCCCCCCCCCCCCCCCAAGGTTGCAAGGAAAGAAATTTGCTCAACTTCCACCATCAACACAGACAGTGTTAAATACAGGAATCCCTCCTGCCGAGTAGTGCAGGGAAAGCTGCTCCCACCAAGAGAAGAGTATACTGCTGGCGGCTATACCACCCGCTTGCAATAATCGCAAGTGAACTCCAGCAGGCTGATTTTACCCAAATATTGATCAACTTGGGTACAATGAGCATGTCTCATCTATGGTTGGAATCTTAGCTGGTTCCTGCTGAACCAGTTGAGATTCGATCAGTCTAACAGCTGGTTAATGTTATTTTTAAATAACTTCATTCTTCAAGAATTTTTTTTTAGGGTCAGTAAAATGAAAGAAATATTACATTTTTTTTTTTTTTTTTTTTACATAAACACGTTTAAAATTAATACTGACCTGTGAAACTAGATAAAGACTTTTTTTTTTCCATTTTATTGTGAGTTTTTGGGCTTTACATTACATAGCAAGTAAAAAAAAAATTTTCACATGACACATTTGCCAAAAGAAAGCATTGTTTTTCCCAAAACCCCCCCCCCCCCAAAAAAGTTATATAAAATTGATGTTATGTTACAAACATGGGCAAAGAACCCTTGTTAAGTTTGTGAACACAATGCTTTGTACTGAAAATAGATTTTAGTGTTATTCTAAATGGGCCAAATCACAGAATAAAAACATGTAGTTTTAAAACACTCTTCAAACGAAATAAAAACTATTTTTTGCTTTGAAAATGAAAGTTTGGCAACAAGGGTATACCCAAACCAATAGGCCGATAGTTGAAATGTATCAATTAGTCTCTGGTCCATAAGAAGTTAAATCGTAATGAGAGCTGAAGGGATTCTACAATATATTCCCAATGGCCAAAAAAATAAAAAATAAAAACACAGTGCCCTTTTGCCACGGCGTTCAAAACCTTAAAGAAAACTTTAGCTGGGGTTATGATTTAACTGTAATAAAGCGGTTTGAACTTATCCACTAGTGTCTGAGTTTAAAACATTTTAAAGTGGGGGAAAAAAAAAATGCTAAAAAAGGATGGCACACTGATACTAGACAGTAGTGATAGCACCAGGGCCTCTCTGTGGGTCACAGGCTTATGTTGGTTTTAAATTTAAAGAATGCAATACAGGCTAACAGTCCACTAAATGAAAGGGTGCTAGCTCACTGAAAGATTGCAGTACAATGGATCACCTTCATGTAATGAAAAGAATCAGTAACTTGTCTAGTCTCACTGAACTTTTATGCATTAAGTTGATACGCCATTAAAATTGACAACATTACCTATTAATAAAAGGTTTCTTCAGGTTGGGCTAATAAATTTATTCATGCTTGATTTCCAGTAATGAACCGCAGTCTCTTCTTTTTGCTTGTCATGTGTCACAGCTAGTTACTGTATGTATTACATACAATTTCCCAAAGGTCCCACTTTTTTAAAACTTGCACATGAAAAAAAAAAAAAAAAAAAAAAACAGCCTGCTCCTGTGTCAAAGGCCTGAATTTACAAAGAGCAGTGAATGCAAACATTGAATTATGGATAAGGAATTAAACAGATGTTTGTTAATCTGCACTTCCCACTATGGCCTCTTGCACATTGCAGCTTGAAAACAGTACAGTACAGTGTTTTTTTTTTTTACTGAGCTAAATTGTAGCCTGTTATTTACAATGTGTCTGTGCACATGTAAACAAGAGCCGATTATCCCATAGTAAAAACTCCAAAAAACTGAATCTGCATTCCTGGTCAGTATTTTGCACCGCAAATGAATATAAACAGAAATGGGAATTAATTTTCCCTAGGAAGGTATTTATTGTGCGTGAAAAACAAACACCCGGAAATGATATCCAAAAAAGCAAAAACTCAAACATCAATATCGTTCAGGAGGCCTGTTGTGCATTTGAACTATGTATTTTTTTTAAATCACACTTTTCTATTTTGGCAGGTACATCACTTGACCCTTGTAATGCTTTATAGTTTAAATATGTAAACCCAATATTTCATATTCCTGATATGTGGCTGTTGTACTTATATGAGAAAATATAAAATTTTCTCTTTATATGTAATCCCTGGTGTTCCTGCCACTCAATCTACTTTCTTATTAAAAACTGACTAGACTAGGCACATCGTGGTCTGTACTGTAGCTGTGCTGGAAACGCAGCCTGCTTCTCCTCCAGTGATCATACTTGTCCTGACACTCTCCTCCTCCCCCCTACAACCTTTCCCTAGGAAGACCAGTGCACTGCATTCTTTCCTCCCCTAGCTTTTATGCAGCTGAGAACACATATATAAAAAAAATATATAATATTTTTTAATCTAGACAAATAATTTGGCTTTTTTTTTTTCTTTAAACTGAATGGGTTGTTTTGCATGGTGAGGGTTTACAATCACTTTAATTTCTTATGCAGTTCAGGATCTCACATTGATATATAATATCTTTTCCACAAGGTTGCTGTAGTTTTAGTCTACAATTATACATTAAGATTCCAGAAGTTTTCATATCTTTATTGAAATTGTAAACGCAAAAAAACAAACAAACATAAAAACAATAGAGTTGGAGAGTGTAAAAGGGATTCCCTGCATTAAGCCAGCAAACAGTGGCAGTAAAATGATGTAGAGTCGTTGCCATATCTTATATAAAAGGTGGAGCTGCACCAAGTTCAGTGTGGCATACATTAAGGGCCTAAAAACTACTTATATCCTCATACACAGTCTCTTAACTTCCCAACAATTGTTCGGTTTAAAAAAAAAAAAAAAAAAATCACAATTCTGGTTGCTTTGCATATATTTCATATTAAGGTTGACCTGTAGAACCAAGAATACAGACCACCCTCCCATCAAATCCTGCCTGCCAGAGTGGGCTGATACCAGGGAGCCCAGAAGTGGATGACACCACAAAATAACAGGTTTAAAAAAAGAAAAATAAAAAGGCAAGCCATCTGGAATATCAAAATTGTGAGTGGCGAGCTGTTTTAAGCAATGGTGATGCCTGACATACAAGCCTATGGGGGAAAAAAAAATTCTATGGCGAGTGATGAGTTCTACCCAACCACACAACAGAACTGCTGTGTGAGCTTCCTCCTCTGTGCCTCTTTACTACTTCTTAGGGGTCACATCACTCATACTACAAGGCCTGCATCTACTATTCTTTAGTTCGGGGAAGACTATCCAAAACATAATCAGGAAATAAAAGTACCATTTCCTGTACAAGCAGATCTTATTGTGTTATCAAACAACCAACATTACTTGCCAAGGACACATTTTATATATACAAATGTTTAACATATTCTGAATACCACTACATTTAAAAACAGAAAATATAATCTTGACAAAGGCTAACAAAACATCAGATTTAAAATCAAAACCCAAATAATGTTGATCCATTTAGCAGTTTAACAACAAATAATCAGTATCAAAAATACACTTAAAAGTAAAATAATCATACACATTGCTGTGTCTGGTTATCTGATGATGCTCACAGAAATTCTGCACTGACATCACCATGTTTTCCTATAAGGCTTTCATTGTGAATCGCTTTTACAAAATGTTGGCTTTGTAAGAGAAGTCATGAGTGATAGTGCAATTTAAGAAAAATAACTTACAAAACTTGAAATTAGGAAATCTGAATTTTATACATAAGAACAAAAGGTTGATCATTTGGGTGTGTAAGATTGCTTAGAGGCTGCATAGATACAGTTTAAGAAGAAAAACATCTACCAGCTAGGCAAAAAAAAAAAGGGGGGGGGGGTATTTTTTTTTTCTTTCAAAAAGCCCCCAACAAGAATACAAATGGATAAAGTTTACCATTTGGAAAATGGTCAAGTATGCTTTTTGAAACATGACCTCCTAAAAAAATGAAATGAAAAAAAGCACTTTATTGTGGAGGCTAGATAGCACACGCATTGCTAATAAAGTAGCCAGTTTGAAAATCAAATACAGAACATATACAGCACGCCAAGATCCTTTAGTGTCCTAAGATTTTAAATTGTATTTTTCTTCATATTCAAACTGCCTCACTGGAAGAAAACAAAAATATATGTATATATGCTTATACAGATATATACACATACATATTATTTATAAAGAGATACATATTTACAAATATCATTACAATGTCTGTCTTTGGTATTACATTGTAAAAGTTCCTTGATTAACATTCTTCTCAATAGATAATCTAGCTTTTCTGTTAATGGCTCTATTAAATAACACCCACCCACATCCTTCAGAAAGAAAACATACATTCTACAATTATAAAGTCAAACACCTGGGTCTATTTAAAAAAAAAGTTAAGATTTTCTATTAAAAATGTTGTGTTGCTTTGAAAAAGTTAAGGCAATGCTGGTTACAAACTAAAACACAACATGGTTGGGGGGGATAAAACAATTCATCTATTTTTTAAGTTTCATTTTTCAGTCTGATTTTTTTTTAAATATCTTTTTGTACATTGGATAAAATAAGCTAAAACACGGGGGGGCTCATTTAAGGTATATGAACCACATTAAAAAAAAATAAAAAAAAACAGTAAGTGGGGGAGGGAATTAATATTTTCTCTTCCTGATTACATTTTCACCAGAGATATTCTTAAAAATTAGAGCACAGTACAGTTGGTAGAGAGCTATACCATCTTGCCTCCAAGGGGACAAGTCA
Source organism: Lithobates pipiens (assembly GCF_037356315.1). Lineage (NCBI taxonomy): Eukaryota > Metazoa > Chordata > Amphibia > Anura > Ranidae > Lithobates > Lithobates pipiens. The sequence continues at coordinate 20,879,439 of NW_027507718.1, read as the reverse complement.
TTGGTACAGAATAATTAAAAGATCCACAGACTGCATTGTCCAGTTCTTACACTAGATTGAACTCCCTAAGGTTTAGTTGTAGGATAGTGTCTTTAACAGCAGCAAAGACAAAGCGAATATTCTCAGTGTCTGTAGCGCAGGTGAAATGAGAATAGATGACCTTCTCTTTGTCAGGGTTCTGGTCCTGGTAGAGCTTCAGAATGAAATCCCGAGCGGTTTTGGCATCTTGTTTAGGACCTTTTTGACAAACACAGAATCCATTAGAAATATACTCATACAGAGCTATAAAGGTCTACTACCCCACTACGCAATACAATTCCATTTTGCTTACTATCCCAGTTGTGTACAGCAGAGCTTAGAGATAGGGAGGGATAAGCAACACAAGGAACATGTTAATAGGAGAGAGCAGAATGACACAGTGGCAACAAAAAAGTTTGTGAACCCCTTGGGCTTAACTGGAACCAGAGCTAATTTCTCATGCCTTTACTGAACAAACCCATTAAACAGTCAGTGTTTGAGGAAAAAAGTAAATTAACCCTTTGTGTTAATAGCTGGTTGACCCTCCTTTCGCGTCAATGATTTCAAGCAATCACTTTTGGTAGCTCTGGCTTAAACCTGCACAACATTGAGGAATGTTTGACCATTCTTCTTTAAAAAAAACTTCTGCAGCTCAGACTAATGCCTCGTGCACATGATCGGATTGTTGGCCAATAAAACCGTGGAATTTTGTCCGAAGGGTGTTGGCTCAAACTTGTCTTGCATACACACGGTCACACAAATGTTGGCCAACAATTACGAACGTGGTAACCTACTAGACATACTAAGTGTTTTTTCAGCAATTGTCCGTTGGAGCATACAGATGTTTTTTTTCTGCCAACAGCCTGTCATCCAACATTTCCCGTCGCAAAGTCCGAACGGCTCTCTTGCAGTAATGCCACAGCACTTCTATGGAGTTAAAGTTTGGCATCTGACTGGGCCACTACAAAAAGGCACATTTTCTTTTTCTGAAGCCAGTCGGTGGTGGATTTACTTCAATGCTTATTATTCTTTAGGATAGTTTGGTAAACTTGGTAATTCATTTTACCCAATGATGGCAATTGTTCCAGGCCCTTAGGCAGCAAAGCAGGCCCAAATCATAACGTTCCCTCCACCATATGTCACAGGTGGGATGATGTGCCTTTTAACGCCATTCATAGTACTGAGTATTCTTCCCAAACAATTCAACTTGACTGATGGATGCCTAAACACTTTGAGATTGCTTTGTATCCCTCTTTACAGTTTTATACAGATCAAATACTCCTAATCGTACGTCTTCAGAGAGCCCCTTTTTTGCAAGGCATGGTTCACATCAGCTGATGCTTCTTATGCAAACATTTTAAGAATGCTGTTCATATCGTCTTAATTCGAAGCAGCTCCAAACTCATTTCATTAATCGGACTCCAATTCACTTTTGTGCAAGTCATTTTTTGGGCTCATTTACTTTTTCTTCCAGCTCTGTGAACGTTTAATGGATGTGTTCAATAACAAAGTCACAAAAAATAAGAATTGTTTGTGTGTTATCAGCTTAAGCACAAAGGGGATGATTTACTAAAACTGGAGAGTGCAAAATCTGGTGCAGCTCTGCATAGAAACCAATGTTTTTTTTTTATCTCAAAGCTTAACTGAACAAACTAAAGTTAGAAGCCAATTGGCTAACATGCACAACTTCAACAAATTTTGCACTCTCCAGTTTTAGTAAATCAATCCCACTGTGTATGACGAGTATCGACTTAGATCAGATCACAGTTTATGGCAAATTCAGAAAACCAGTTAATGCCAACAGGATTCACATACTTTTTATTGCTATTGTAAGAGATGAACCGATTAGTGTGCTGCTTGTCCTTTCACTGTCCAGTCACAGGCTGTGGCGGAGGGAAAGTGAATCTGCAGCAGAAAAAGATGAGATCCTCTCCCCGATTTCATATACATGTAAAACTCTCTTAACAGAAATAGGAGGTCTGTCAAATGGTCATATACTTGAAACCACTAGCTGCCTGGCACAGGTATCCAGATCCTCTGGCTTCAATACATTATGAGTCAATGACTCAGAACATATATGCAAATCAAAAACCAGTCAGATGTCCTGAATTGGTTTCTGCTAAGTGATCCCCAAAGTATTGAAGCCAGGTGTTTAGGTAAAAAACAAGAAACTCATACGTCAGCATTGGAAACCTCCACATTTCTCTTGACTGGATTCCTAGAATAACTCATGTCACCCATCTCGTGTAATAGTGTTGACAAAGTGTACAGAGCCGAAAACAAAGGCTACTTAGTCCTCATGCAGACAGGGCGTTAAAAAAAAACAAAAAACGAGCTGTAAAGCCACTACCAAAACCAGGAAAAAGGGGATGTAAAAACACGCTTTTAGTAGCTCTTTGCACTGGCGTTAATGTGCGTTTAGTAGCCTCTTCTATTTTCCACTCTTACTACAGAGCACAAGTCGCATTACATGTCACAATTAATGCTTCCCTATGAGAGCCATCTTAACCAATCCACCTTACAGCCCATTGATCTGAATAGAAGTCACACCCAAGTCAGATTATCATGACCCAACTGAAGATCTTGAAAAGGAACCCCATGCCAAAATGGGGGAAAAAAACAGCGCGCGCCCCCCCAAAATCAGTACCAGACCCTTATCTGAGCATGCAGCCCAGCAGTTCAGGAATAGGGCATGCTTCACGCAAGCGCCATACCAGGCCACACGCCCTCAAAGGGCCTCTTCCCGACAACCCTGGAAGATGGTTGTGAGAAACTGCCCCCAGGTGAATGAGTATGGGGTACCCCTACCCATTCACTCAAAAAAAAAGGCAGTGTAGTGTAAATAAAAATAGATGTTTTTTTGACAAGTCCTTTCTTAAAATCAATCTTCAATGTGTCTTCTCTGCCAGTTCTTATATAGCCATGTTGCATGGCCATCCGATGATGTCACCATGAGACCCCGTCCCTTGTAACGGAATGTGCCATCAAGCATGCATGGATCATCATCCGACTTGGCTGCGACTTCAATTCAAATCAATGGGCTGAAAATCCGATCAGTTATGACGGCTCTCATAGGGAACCATTTATTTCTGACATGTCAAAAACAAAAAGAACCCACTTGTCACGGCTTAATGCTGTATCCAGCAGACATTGCTGTAACGCTGGTCTTCAGAACACGCTGGCCCTGGGTTTTTTTTTGCAGCTTGAAAAAGGCCTATGCGTCTTACAGCTCCTAAAAGCCTATGTGTGCATGATGGACACACAGAACAACATGGAGAGTTTTTAAGCTGCAAAAAAAATAAAAATCTGATGCTGGTAAAAGCAGAATGTGTGCATAGAGCCTCATTATTTCAGAGTCTTAAAGTGATACATACACAGCTCTGTAGAAACTAGGTGGAATATTGGGAATTATTTTGATATATTTAAATGCAAACCAAACTGATATTTGTAGTACACACTTTTACTTGGAGACACTCCAGACACAGGCCAATGATTTTGGGCCCAGGATGTTAACACTGTGGCAGGCTACAGTTCTGAGCCTGAGTACACATCTGAGGCAGGTGAAGGTGGTTTACTTTAGGTCTGAGTGGCTTATGAGGAAGGATACATGCACTTTATATGAAAGAGTAGAGCAACTTAAGCATGTACATAATTTAGGAACTGTGGATATTATCCAACAAACTTCAACTTTTCCAAGGTAAAAGCCCAGTACACACGGCATGAAAATTGGTCCATGTGTACATCTGTCTGTTCTACAGTAGCCAGTGTACCCAGCTTAAATGTACCTTTTATATAGAATATCTTGCAGCCAGAGCATCCAGCCAAGTTTTACACTGTTCTGGGGGCAGTTTCCTTCTAAGCCCTTGTACACACGGTCAGAGATTCCGACGGAATGTGTCCGATTGGACCGTTTTGTTGGATATTCCGACTGTGTGTGGTCTACATCGGACTGTTTCCGTCTGAGTGTCCGACGGACCAAGTTTTCCAACTTGTTGGTAAAATTTTCCGAAAAAATGCTCCGATCGGACATACTCAGATCATGTGTAGAGAATTCCGATTGGACAAAGTGCCACGCATGCTCAGATCAAATTCCTACACCAAAGCTATTGGCTACTAGTGTGAACATAGTCCTGTCTTAACGAAATAATGTCATCACATCGGATTTTCCGACAACTTTGTCCGACCGTGTGTATGCAACAGTTTCGGACAAAATCCAACGGATTTGGTTGTCGGAATCTCCGACTGTGTGTACAAGGGCTTAGACTCTAATATGCGAGTGATGCACCATTGGTCTTCAAGACACAGGCTGAGAATCAGGATCACTCAAAACAATGAGCATACCATCCTCTCTGGAGATACCAGCTAGCTGGCCAACCTGCCAGGGGCAGAGGAAAGTGTCAGAATAAAAATAAGCACTCAACGGGTAGGCTGAGTCTCCCTAATTAATCTTGGCAACTGGGCACATTCATATGCTTGGTCTACATGCTTCAACTTGGAATATCTGGTCCCGTCTATTGAGGATTCTACCAATCCAATGGAGATCCACAACACTATCCGATTAAAGTCAGATTTGACATTGCTGAAATGCTACAGAAAAAAGTCCCTATGCTCAAAATTCCTTATCTGAGCAGAATTTTTATGGTTATCTTCAAGCCTTTGCAACAACAGTGTAACCAATGCTTACCAGTGAACTCTGGGAAGTAGTCAATTAGGTGAGAGAACTGGATTTTTTCCTCTAACAAATCCTTCTTATTCAAGAACAGGATAACAGAAGAATTCAGAAACCAGGGGTAAGTTATGATGGTCCTGAACAGAGCTTTGCTTTCTTCCATTCGATTCTGAAGAAAAAAACATTTTTTTTAATTATATATTTATATTAACAGAATTCAAATGTGCAGGTGGATATTATACAGGCGAAAAAAAAATATTCAAATATAATAAAAACACGAATTTCCAAATGGTATAGAAAATACAACTACAGCTGTGGCCAAAAGTTTTGAGTGACACAAATATTAATTTTCACAAAGTCTGCTGCTTTTAAGTTTTTAGGATGGCAATTTGCATATACACCAAAATGTTATGAAGAATGATTATTAATTGCAAAGTCCCTCTTTACCATGAAAATTAACTTAATC